>NC_092808.1:80377888-80977888 GCF_040954645.1 Diabrotica undecimpunctata | reverse complement strand
TAAAAATAATAAAAACCAAATTAGAAAATGGTACTATATTGACACATAGAACAAGACCAAATGCATTAGCTATAATCGAGTTATCGACATTATCGGCGTAAACATTATTGGTCCAATTCTCGTAGACGAAAATTAATCTCACCAGTGAAAAATATTAGAATTTTTGATACAGCAAATAGTATGAAAACTAATCGCGGTATTTTTAAATAATAACCACTCGGGCACTCCAAATAAAGTTTTCTGATATTAACAAGAAGAAACTAGTCCCCATTATGATGCGACCGTTCGTAATTATTTGAACTATATCAAATCAATCGATTGGGAGTAGGGGCTTAATATAATGTTAGGTATAGAGCTAGGTGACCAGATCTTACTCACTGGATTTCTGATTGTAGTTATATTTTAAATTAAAAATATATGTCACTCGATTCAATACTATTGCCGAATTAAAGGAATGAATTCGTACTGAAATTCATGCCATTCGACTTCAAACACTTGAAATTATGCTGCGTGAATTTAAACAAAGCTTTTTTTATTGCTAATACCACAAGAGATCTTAATTTGAACATCTTGTTTAAAATGCTTTCTATTTAAATAACTAATATTTTGCTTCTGATCTTAAAAATTTAAAATGGTTTCTTAAAACTATGTAACTAATTTTTTGTCTTTGCACCATTTTACTTCCAATGGTGTTTCCAAACATCTGTTTCTTTCATTTAATGGTTTCGTATAGACAAGGATTTCTCCTTACTATATCATATCTTTAAATTTACCGCTCAATCCATTAGCGATTAGTAACTCGCCTTGATGTTGTCATGTTTGGACTTCAAGCACACTGCTTCTTTACGTGATAGTTCGTCGGTTTAAAATGGGTTTCCATTTGCCCAGTGTCTCCAGATAATGTAGAAGTTCTTTGTCGTAACTGTCATTACATTTTTTACAGGATTACTACAGCAAACTTTTGCAACCACTTTAATAATGTTACCTAAAGTCAAAATTAAACTAAATTAATATTCTACTGTTGGAAGGGTGATCTTGTGATCTTGTTGGTTTCTTGGCAAATACTTATATTTTACATTTTTTATGTAAAAACAAAAGTTTTTTACATATTTTTTTTGTTTTTAAATTACATGTATAACAACCAGATGGTTCTGTTGCTGTTCTAAGTTTGTGTTAAATTGTAAACTGTACTTAGTTTCAATTGATTGTTTATACAGCTTAACTATAATATTTAATATCCTAAGCTTCTTTACATTTTATACCATTGACTGCTACATATATCTTTTTAAAGTAACATGTTTGTATTAACATCTCTATGGATGTTTGGTTCTTCATATTATTCTTTTTAGATGAGCTGATGATACTTTCTGATTAGTTTGCGGAAGGTCTTCAAATAAATACATGAAATAGTCATCTTTTTTGTCTTTTTTCTCCTCCTTTTGATAAAAAAACCCACCACTCTTCGAGTGATCCTTAATTTATATTGGATTAACGGTCGTACTCCTTTTCCCCATAGATATATACATATACATAGACTTAGCCATACGGTTCACATTCACTCTAAGGGGAAAACTCACTCATTCCAGATACCTACAATATATAAAGAACTGAGCTCTAGTGTGACTTTTTCCATGTTATCGAGCCCTAGGTGACTTGGTATACTGGAATATCTCCCAAAAATTTTCGTACACATCTGAACGTTGAGAGGTCTTGTTGAGATGTTTATTCAGACCTAGCCTTTTTATGTTCTAGGAGGTTCTTCGGAATGACTCCAGTAGTAGAGAGAATAATAGTTATGTTCTTGATCCTTTCCATTCTACACTCTCTTCATATTTGAATTTCTAAATCCCTGTACTTGGCGATCTTTTTGTTCTGCTTAACACGAAGATTATTGTTGTTGGGTATCGCTACATCAATTAGTGTTGTTTGTCTCTTTAGGTTATTAACTGGTATAAGATCTAGTCTATTATGTGTCAGTATTTGGTCTGTGAGCACAGTACAATTCCAGTATAGCTTGTTGTTGTCATTCTCAAGTATACTCTCAGGGACGTATTAATTATATGGGAGGCGGTTTGTTTGAAAAAGTCCCAGTTTGACGGCTATGTCTTCATGAAGGATCTTTCCCACCGAGTTGTGCCGTTCCTTATATTCAGTTGTAGCAAATTCCTGCCAGCCCTCGGTAAGATGTTGAATGGTTTCTTAAGCTTGACATTTTATTGGTATGTGTCATTTTGGACCTGAGGGTCTTTGACGATATATTTCTCTGATCCTATCCAGTACTGAACCTCCTGTTTCAGGGAAAATGTTTGCTTTTCAAAAAAGGGAAAAGTCGGCCAATAGTTCGACATAGCAAATACTTTATTAGTTTAATAGGATACGTTTCGTTTTTTTTTATTTTGTAAAAATATCTCCAGTTGTTCACAAAAAGTAATGATTACGTAAAAAACAAACAGGGTTCATACATACAGAACAATTTGTATGTTTTTTGTGATGGTATGAAAACTATACGATAACTTAACATTTAAAGTACAACAAATGAACTAGAAAAAAAAATAAAAGAAAAATTGAATGGGAGCACTATTTTTAGTTAATTTATATTTTAGATGATTCTATTTTGACCGATGGCTACATTAGAATGTGTTGTTTAATATCTTTCATAGATGAGCCGACACTAACATGCTTTCAGCTATGTGCTTTACGGTGACGATCATCATGGTTTTTCATGTGTCTTGTACTCCTACATGTGTATTTTGGTGTGCAGCGAGGTACGATTTTCGAGGGCATTCGTGAAAAAAAAAAGGATTTTAAGAAAAATTTGTTTTGTTCGATGGAAAATGGAACAATTAGTTGGATATTAGTAAAAAAAAAAGAGAAAGTTAATAATATTCCAGAGAAATAATTTATTCTACCACTGACGACCAGTTTTGCATACTATAATTTTCTATTCATCCTCAGGTCAACGGTACATGGCAAACTAAACGTTGAAAATTACCGTATTAGGCAGCTGACTGGGTACAAAATATATAGCAATTATTCCATTTTAATATGTACACAATTTTTTTGGTGTTAAATCACTTAAATTAAATTAAATGAAAAAATTAAATTAATCTTACTGACATGCTGATACAAGGATTTATTTATTACATGTTTACCATGTAGATTGACCTAACGATGTAAAGACATAATAGTATGTGACACCAGTGGTTGGTGGTAGAATAAATTAATTAAGTAAGTCTTTTTCTTACTTCTCTTTACATAAATTCAAATGGACTCCCATAGGGAACATATTCAAAATTCAAGATATAATTAAAAGCTTTTACACCCAATACCCAAAATATAAAAATATAATTATAATAATATGTTTGCTACTTTGTGATAGATATATAAAATTAAGTAAGTGTACCTTTACTATCCACTTTAAAGCTAATTTTAACAAAAGAGAATTTTTAATATAAATAAATAAGTCCTCACATAGAGCACTTGAGTGAGATTGAAAGAAGGACCGACCTATCAATTCAGAATCTTATCAGCAATTTTAAGAGGATAATGTTCTAATATATTTCCACCCTTTTGTGTATGTTTCGCAGAAAGATACCCAGTGAATGGGTACACGTAAGAGGATATCATGCGTCCTACATAAAAGAACCACGATCGTAGATTAGTTGTTTGAAGGGCCAAATTTTATCATCGCTGGGCTCTGAAGTATTAGGGTCTAAATATATATCCGAGATGAAATCGTGGCAACCATAACAGGCATTTTTATTAAATGTAATAAAGGATCGCTTTATGCTCCTTTTAGATGCTCTTTCCTTTGAATTATTGTATCACCAACCTTCATTAATTAATTTGGTATAAAATATTACAGAGTAAATTGGGTTATATTTTAGGATAATAAAACATGCGAAAAAATAAAAGTTCTAATAAAAACACAAAATTTAAAAGAGTGATTTTTTTTACTGGTTTCTGAATTATATAACCGATAATTATTTTATGCATTATTTTTATGTTACAGCTAAAATGATTTATACTTTAAAACAAGAAAATTAATAATAAAAACAAACCGACGCATTGAAAAATGATTGCTAATATTATGTAAATCCTTCTTCATTATTAATTACAGCTTGTAGTCGTCTAGGCGTTGCCTCGACCAACTTTCTAGTGTACTCTGGGGGAAATTGTGTCTCAAGCTTCAGTAATATTTACTTTCAGTTTATTTCTATTTGATATTGGGGCACTATTTACTTTTTAATGTCAACCGAAAATTTTTAATAAAATTTAAATCTGGTGACTGTGCTGGTGTTTTAATGATATTTCGGCAATTATAAAGCAACATAGTACGAACTCCTTATGACGCGTGTTTTGTACCGTTGACCTGATAAAAACGGTAATTAATACCTAATTTTTGAGTACTAGCAGCTACTTTAGTATGTCCACGAAGTCAGCTGCTAGTGCTGTCACTTTGAGATGTTTCCTTAGTATATCCAAATACATATACTGGTTCATATTTCCTTATATAAAATGCATGTTACCGACTCCTGCCAACGACATATACCCCCACCTTCACGGTGAATTACCGTAGCTTTCATATTTTTTTAATTTCAGTCCTTCATTCAACTTTCCCACACCAAGATGTTTTTATCGGACCCAAAAAAGTTTATTTTGGTTTCATCAGCAAATATTACTGAATTCTAAAAGATCAAATATTTGTTAATGTTAATATACTGCCTGGTAAACTACAATTTAATACGCCGATTTTTTTGGAGAATAAAAGGTGTATTTCTAGCAGTTCGACCACGTAGATTATTCTTTCGTAATGTCCGTCTAATTGTTTCGTGGTTACATCTTTTTCCAAATTGTCTTTCCACCTTATCTCACAATTTTGGTGCACATTTTTAAAGATTATTTGCTATTTCTCTTACACGTTCTTTCTTCACGTTTGGTAAAAATCTTATTTGGAGCAAACCTTGATTTATTGTAAACTCTTCTTTCATGTTGGTAAGGTTCAACAATGTGCTGAACTGTTAATAAAAATTTATTTATTTGTTTTATTACAAATACAAATTTATTTTATTACTAAATTGTAGTTCGACGACCCATTCTTAAGTAGTTTTTTTGTTTGCTGATTAAATACTTATACTTAAATACTTTGCTGATAAAATCAACAGCATATGAATGTGGTGTAACGTTTTTCTTCGCAAAGTTCAAATTGATAAGTTGTGTAATGCTTCATCTTATCTGCATCATGTTAGTCGTGACATTAAAATTATACATAAAATAATTAAATATTTACTGTTATTTCAGTCTGGTAGACTTAAAATAAAAAAAAATAGCTTATGCTTTTTTAGATGACCTACAGTAATTTTATTTCAGTACGTAATTTTGTCTGATAAATATTGAGCCACCGACACAAGCTAGTTTCATGGAGTAGATATTGCATAATTTAAACTTTTATAGGGCAGAATTATTTTTTGGTAATATAAACAAATTCTTTGCAGATTATATTTAAAAAATGTTCCATTATTGCACTTTCATTCGTCTTTTCATTTTGTTTTCGCTCCTTGTTGTTGTTTTAGGTGGTTGGAATGTAGATAAGAGCCTGATTAGATATGTTGTATTTGGTATATGTAGTTGTGGTCTCATAATCGACCACAAAAAAACACATTAACTAAACATTTTTATTATGAAATAATGGAAAACATTAAATACATAAGGCAACCTGGCAGTTTGAGCATTTAATATTTAAACGTTTTGGCTTCAGTCTCGTTGAACAGAGTGCACAACGTCCTGATGTTCCTTTTTCTGGCATGTCCAAGATCGCTTAGTGTTAGCGTGCATTCAAAGCTAATAACATTATGTTTTTTATTTTTTATTTTTTTTTTGAGTAAAAAAAACTCCCATTTTCTTCAGTTTATTTATTTCTATTGTTACCTTAGGTCCTGGCCTCTTTCTGTTATGGAAATCACCAATGAGCTCCTAGGCCAATACACTTCTAAAATACAAGTGTCTCATTGGTTTCGATTAAATTGACCTCGTTTTCATTGTAGTCTTACAAGTTATATATAAATTTCTCACTGCTTCATTAATCAAATAGTAAATATTTTTCGAATAGCAGAACATAAAAGGGCTTTCAATAATAGAAAAACAGATTCTACATACGCACTTCACCTTCTAGATCATAATCATGCTTTTAATGACGAATTTAAAATTCTACACATTCAAAATAAAGGCCTTAAGCTATCTTTGTTAGAATCTATGGAAATCAACAAGTTAAAAAACACAGATATAATTCTGAATGACCAGCTTGAGACAAACAGTTCTCCCCTCCTCAACCTATTTCATTAGAGACTATAAAGTGTAAACCCATGCCAAAAACAGATCACTCGAGAAAGGCAATCAGCCGAAACAGCTGTAGTGATAAAAATTTAAAATAAATTTTGTGGAAGTTTTGAAAACAAAGTTTTCAGTGTTTTATTGTTACATAAATATTTTTTATATATCATCTTCGAGATTTACATAAAATTGGATAAGAAGCATGAAGTTGATCGAATAGATCGACTCCACTCATGTAGCCATTGTAATCACTTTTGGCTTTTGGACACTTGACACTTTTTTGTTGACCATAAAGTGAATTATGCATAGTACTGCCCACTAAAACGCATTTGCGCCTCCGATCTTTCCATTTAGCAACAGACATATTATTATTGTACAGGAAATAATCGCGTTCTCCTATTTCCACTGTTTTGTCCTTTCTCATTTGTGTTGGAAAGCCTTTACGATTTATTCTAAAAGCTTCACGGCAGAACAAATCAAAGGTTAACATTTTCTTAAAAAGATGAGCAAAACTTGAGAAAAAATTATCGAAATAAATGCAGTAGTTTCCGCCTCTAAGAAACTCTGTAATGTCTAACACTGTTTTAGGCCCTTGACCATATTTAGCTTGTGATTCAGATTTGCCTTCATATATGCTAAATGTATGCACGTATCCAGTTTCGGAGTATGCAACGACCCAAACTTTGAAGCCTTCTTTTAGGATGACTCAGTGATTTAGTTACTTAGTACATCTGTCCTATGACTGTTTTTTTTATTAAGAATTTGCTTTTTTTGCATCTAGAAAAGAACTTTTCCACACAAAAAGTACTAGAGTTTTTGATTTGTTTACAAAATCATTTTTACATGTAAAAGAATAATTTTTTTAAACAAGGAAATCATTGTTTAGAATGCGATGCGGATTTTTTTTTGTAATAAATATTTATATACTAAGGGCATTTTGACAAATAGTTTATTATATTCAAAATATGGATTTATATAATTCTTTAAAATTCGTTTATAAACTTTTGATAAGATGTTCAACAAAATTATGGGTATATAATTGTTGTAATCATCCATAGAGCCTTTATTCTTTAATAGAGGTATTACCTTTACAATTTTAAAAACTTTAGGATAGGGATAACAAGATACTGACTGACTTATTAAAGTTATTAAAGATTGGACAATTATATTTTTAATTGTTTTAATCATTTTTAGGGTAAATCGATCAGGATCTTTGCTCTTACTATTTTTTATTTTTAAAATAGCAAAAGTCAATATCACTAAAGCTCACTGGTTAAAAACTGAAACACGAACCATTTTTTGTGGTATACAGTTCAAATAGTCAATATAAGTTAGGAAAGAAATCCAAATCCAAATTATCATTGTGTACAAAATTTAAAATAGAGCAATTCAGCAAATTCTGATTTAAATTAAAGGGACCCTTTTCGGTTATAGCTCTATAATAAATTCTGGTTACACAGTTTCTGTGTTGTCTGAAAGAAAATACCTCTGTGGTAGATATGTGTAACATAAGTATTTATGAATACATTATCAAGACATCTATTATCGCGAGTGTTAAATTTAACATTTTTTAAAAAATGAAAGAAATTAATTACAAAGTTTTAAAGCTCTGATCATTATTTCATGGAAATGAACATTTAAGTCACTCGTAATAAGAACAGATTTATGCACTCCAATTTTATTTTAAGAGCTTTAGCCATAATGGTGAAGAATTTATCTAAATCACTGTCTGGACTGCTGTCTAGAGTGCCATAGACAGTGATAATTTGTATATTAGATTTATTTAATAAAATACCTGTAATCTCACGATGCTATTTAGAAAGAAGACTTTCAAGATTAAAAAATTAAATCTTAAGTTAGCTCTGATCATATACTTCTACCTTTATGAGACTTGGCAGTCCAAAAAAATAGAAAAAATAGAAAAACACAAATTATGTTATAGCCTTTAATATAGAAAGTATATAGCTTATCGGGTACAAGAGTGCTCATCAAGACACATACAATCAGCTGAAACATCACTGAGCACTCCTTTGTTACGCAATGATTAATCATTATAATGATCAATATAGTCTTTCAATAATTTTTTACTTTACCACTTGTATTGGAAATATCACTTTCACTTCTGTCTTTTTCAGTTAATGTATCTGCGTTACTCAGGAGATTTATCGTCAGAATAATTTCTGCAAAAAAAATATTAAGAATAATTGTGACAGAATACAAAAATGATAAGCAATGATTTAGGTAAAAGTAGGAATATTTTAATAAACAAAATAAATTTAATAAATTGCTTATTTGCTCATCAAAAATGTTGTAAAATGAAAAAGGCACAAGTAAATCTATATGATCATAAAATGTTTGCATTATCTCTAAATGCTCATTAAAAATATTTTAGCAATAGAAATATTGGGAACGTTTTAAATACTATTATTTTTAATTTGACATATGTATAAAATAGCAGGAAGGCATTTTAATATATTCCTATTTCACGTAAACTTTATTTAGGTGCAAACTTAATCTTGCTCCACTTGATTTTTATGTCATAATGATCATGAAGGTCGCTGCATCTACCTATTCAGGAAATTAGAAAGTACGAAAGTTTCAAGCTTCAGAAAGCTGGTAAATCATATTAATGGTCTAACTCCCAGTTACGTAACCCTTATAAGAAAACTTTTAAGGGCCATTAAGCAATGCCAAGAGAATTGTAATGATTTTTAAAAGTTCGAAGTTAACACAAACTGAAGTTTTAAAATTGTGTGTAGTCTCAGCGCAGAATTTATCTTTTAGAAGACTCTCGCTGCTTGTTTTACGGCTGTTTATTTTAAGTATTTCTTATTCGGTAATTTTTTACGCCCTAAATATAAGACTAACTAATTAATAACGGGTATAGTAGCTTGATATGACTTATATAAATTGATAAATTACCAACTGCAAATAACTTTAAGTACAAAAATTTAAAATATATTTTACAAATGCTTAAAATATTAAATCTTATCTTTAGGGGTTTTCTTTGCTAAATCTTTTTTTTTTATTTACACAAATATACCTGCATCAACCACTAAGGGTTAAGCGGAGGGACATGCACAAACAGTATGGCATATATCTATAATATAAAAATGAATCGCAAAATGTGTTGGTAAGCGCATAACTCAACAACGCATGGGCCAATCTTAACAATTCTTTTTTTAAAATGTTCCTTGAAGTCTAAGGATGGTTTTTAGGGCGAGAAAAATTTGAATAATTTCCGTAAAACCCTAAAACAGCCCTTTTATTTTTCTCATACAAACATTTTCTAACTAAATGTAGAGTCAATTTGAACTTTCTTGCTATTCAATAAAAATAATAATAATAATAGATAATAAATCAAATCTATTTGACAAAACAAAGTCTGTCGGGTCCGCTAGATATTGAAATAGATAATCGCTGGATTGTTCCATATTCAACCATTTTATTAAAGGCCTTCAAGGCGCACATCAACGTCAAATCTTGCCATTCAGTGAAATCTATTAAATACATTTGCAAATCTGTAACCAAAGGAAGTGATATGGCTGTGATTAGCCTTAATGCAGAGAATTCCAATGATGAAGCTACCCAATACCAAATGGGTCGATATGTTAGTAGTAATGAAGCAGTCTGGCGAATATGTTCTTTTTCTATTCATGAGAGACACCCTACTGTTGTTCATTTAGCTGTGCATTTAGAAAATGGACAAAGAGTATATTTTACAGCAAAGAACGCAGTACAAAGAGCTGCTCAGCCACCATCTACTACATTAATCAGTTTTTTGAGATATGCCAAAACGATGCTTTTGCTCAAACATTGTTATATTCTGGAATGCCAAAATATTATACTTGGAATCAATCCTCAAGGAGATTTATATGACGGAAACAAGGAAAACCAGTTCCAGGTTACCCAAATGTATATTCTACCAATGCGATTGGTCGAATTTATTCAGTACGTCCAAGCAATGATAAATGTTTTTATTTACGACTGCTATTAGTCAATGTACGTGGCTCAACATCATTTCAACATTTACGAACTGTTGATGGTGATTTGTGTGGATCATACAGAGAACCCTGTCAACGCTTGCAATTGCTAGAAAATGACGCTCATTGGGATCAAACTCTCAATGATGCTGTAATATCATCACAAGCTCATCAGATACGAATATTATTTTCTATAATCATATCTACATGCTTCCCATCAAACCCAAATTTCCCATCAAACCCAAATGATTTGTGGATCATGTACAAAGATAATATTATGTGTGATGATATTTTGTATCAAATACGGATTAGAAGGGGAAATCCAAATATACAAATAAGCGAAGAAATTGACAACGAAGCATTGATTTCAATTGAGGACATGTGCATGATGATGACAAACAACCTATTATTTTAATTAGGCCTTGCCGCCCCCAATCGTCCAATGCATAATGCTTTTAACCAAGAGTTGCACCGAGAAAAACTGTATGATCTCAACACTTTGGAAGAATTAATTCAAACAAATCTTCCACTATTGAATAAACAACAGAAGTATGTATTTGATACACTTATGAAAGTAACAAATGATAAAACAGGAGGAATTTACTTCTTAGATGCACCTGGTGGTACAGGAAAAACTTTTTTTATTTCATTGATATTAGCAAAAATTCGCTCACAAAATAAAATTGCACTTGCACTCGTTTTGTCAGGAATCGCAGCAACTTTGCTTGAAGGTGGTCGAACAGCCAATTCAGCACTAAAATTTTCATTATACATGCAAAGCAACGAAACTCCAACCTGCAACATTTCGAAGAACTCTGCAATGGCAAAGGTTTTGCAGCAATGTGAATTGATTGTTTGGGATGAATACCCGATGGCACATAAAAAATTTTTGGGGGCTTTAGATAGAACCTTACAAGATCTACGGAGCAATCATAACCCATTTTTTGGTGCAATGATTTTATTGGCAGGATATTTTTATCAAACATTGCCAGTGATTCCACGATGAACGCCAGCTGATGAACTTAATTCATATTTAAAGTCCTCCAATTTGTGGAAACATGTCAAGGTATGACACTTAAGCAAGAATATGCGTGTCGAATTGCAAAATTATCAATCTGGAGACATATTCTCTAAACAACTGATTGACATTGGTAAGGGCAAATATCCTATAGACACCTTGACTGGTTGCATTAACTTTCCTTAAAGTTTTTGTCAGTTAACTCGATCAAAAGATGAACTTATTCAAAAGATGTTTCCAGATGTTGCTTAAATTACAGAAACCATGATTGGTGTAGCGAACGGGCTATATTGGCTACAAAAAACATAGATGGAAAAGAAGTCAATTTCAAAATTCAAGAACAAATTACAGGCGAATTGAGGATATATAAATCAGTTGATTCGGCTACTAACCAAGATGATGTCGTCAACTATCCGCCTGAATTTTTAAACTCGCTGGATTTACCAGGATTGCCACCTCACAATCTTCAATTAACGGTTGGATCGGTAGTTATAATGTTGAGAAATATCAACCAACCGCGTCTTTGCAACGGAACACGGTAAGCAATAAAAAAATAATTAAACAACGTGATAGAAGCAACTATACTGAAAGGAAAGTATAAAGGAGAAGACGTTTTGATACCACACATCCCAATGATTCCGATTGATGTACCATTTGAATTTAAACGACTACAGTTTCCAGTGCGGCTTGCTTTTGCTATGACCATAAATAAGTCCCAGGGGCAATCATTAGGTGTTTGTGGTATTAATCTAGAAAACCCATGTTTCTCACATTGTCAATTTTATGTTGCCTGTTCCCGTGTTGGAAAACCATCAGATTGGTTTGTATATTCACCAGGTAATTAAACAAAAGGCATTGTATATCATAAAGCACTACAATAAAAATAAAACAGATTGTTGTTAATAATTATAGTATTATTCACTTGATTTACAATAAAGCGATTACTGAAAATACTTATATACGTTTTATTTCATTATTCTTTGTTACATCGTTCATTAACCCTATGTTAATAATAATAATAATAATAAATAATTAATTATCTTTATGTTTTCTCATTGATGCACCCACTTTATAAATATTTTTCACCTTTAGGTTCCAACTATTGCTTTAGGTTATTTTTCAAATCAGGTTTGAACCTTAAGTTTCCCTCTTAGTTTGAATCCCTCTGGCAGACATCCCAGTCGGGGTTTTTAGTGGGTCTAAAAGGGTGGCCAAAGTTCGTGGAAGCGAAGATACTTAGGTCACCCGAGCTGACCCTCACACACCGCCCTACCATCATGGTGACGGTTCTGTTCAGGAGAATTCAAAAATGTCTGTCAAATCTATTTGACAGAACGAAGTCTGTCGGGACTGCTAGTTATTACATAAAAATACTTTACAATTTGGTATATAGTTTGAATAGTTATATAGTTTAGTATAGTTGAGATAATTTAATAAACATATTAATTACAGTTATCACATTTTTTAAATTGTCGTTTAGAGCACAAGCGATTCTTTTGTTTTGTATACTGGACACTCGATAATTATATGTTTTACTGTTGATTGAGTGTTGCACTTGTTACATATCGGATCAGATTCCTTATTTTTGTGTAAGTAGAGTATGTTCTATTCAAAGTAGGTTGATGATGACTTGGTTTTTTCTATTCCTTGGTAGGATGAGAACGGTTCCTACTTGACCTAGGCATTCTTCGAGTTTGATGATAGTGTGATCTTAAGTAGTCTACCATGCTCTGCAGATGTGGCCTGTGATATCTACTTTGTGATCTGCCCAAGGTATTTTATTTATGATAGCAATATTTTAATATGTCATCGCATTGCTTGCCAGAGAGTCCACTTTCTCATTACCACTTATTCCGATATAAGAAGGTACCCAGTTGAATGAGTCTTTGGTCTTGAGAAGTATAACCTGACTTGTATATAACTGTTTTGTTTTAAGTAATGCGCTCATTAAATCGGTCCTAATAACAAATTTGCTTTCATGGATAAAACTAAATTTTTTTTACTGTCTGCTGAATTGCCGTAACCAGAGAGCCAAAATTTATACGATTAGGCCTAGTAAAACGGAATTGTTCTAAATTAAGACTAATACATTTTATTCGCTGAGAAAATAGAAGCACCTTTCTTTTAATATTCTTGTAATCATCGAAAGATACATTTTTTTCTTTAAAACATTGTTGAGTAGGTTACGTTGGTTTTATTTGTTTCAATTCTGGCAAAGTAATTTAGTGTTGCCTTCTTTGGCAAAAGGGAGTTCATTAGCCAGAACTTGTAAACTACACACTGAACTGGTTGTTGTGCCACCTAAAACTAATCAGAAGCATGTATTTTAAATGTAGTTCAGTTTTTTTAAAAATGTTTTATTAGCAGCATTGTAGCATAAACGTCGTCGTCTAATTTACTTCGTAAGAATGATCTGTATAGAGTAAGATGGTTGTTGTATCAGCTTATCACTTAACTGTTACATCAGTTGTATGTAAGAGATGTTTGAGAGCATTTTTAATATCATAATTCTGGATTGTTCTTGGACTAAGACTTGGACGTTAACAGTCAGTTCGTTACGACGTTTAGAGAGCTTTGAGATGTGGGTATTTCGTCGTATGCTGAAAATTCCATGGATCGACCGCATTAGAAATTAGGAAGTTTTAAGGCGTGTGAATAGATAACGTGAACTCACAGAAATTGTCAAGAAGCGTAAAACGTCTTATCTTGGACATAATATTTAGACACGACAGGTATAACTTTCTTCAGCTTATTATAGAAGGGAAAATAGAAGGCAGACGCGGCCCGGGTAGACGACAAATTACCTCGCTGCGCAACATCAAAGATTGGATAGGATTAGACTTTCAAAGTTTAATAAGGAAAGCCCAAAATAGGGAAAACTTTGCAGAGGTCATCGCCAACCTTCGCTAAGAAGACGGCACCTAAAGAAGAAGAATTCTGAAATGGTAAAAACGTTGTAGATTGTTCATGTGGCTCTCCCATTTTAAGTCACGTCCAAGAGAAGGTCCGTCCTGAAAAATGTATTTCTTTTATTTGTTTTAGGATAACTTCGTACCATTGTAAATAAAAATAAGGATAACTTTTTTTGTTAAAAATTAAAGAACGAGTCTTTTCACGAGATAATATAAAACCCGTTTTTGGGACCAGTTTTTAATTATATGTGAGTCATTTTGTAGTATTTTGGAAACACAAGAATTGAGTTCATATATATTTTATAGTATTTCTAAAAAATCTTTCTTGCCTTAGTGCATTTGGTTATTATATTTATAATAGATTATGTACACCCCAGAAGTATTTTATCCATTTTATTCTGAGCACTTTGTTCTAGATGTTGCCTACAGGGAGTAGATAGATTTATTAAAGACACGTTCTTTTTTCAACTTTCTCGTTTTCCTTTTTTAAATAGTTGACTGCTTTCTTTAAGATCTAATATTTTTAAAGATTCAAAGGTTATCGTTAGTTTTATGTTTTTTGTAAACGTTGAAATCCTGTTTAAACAAAGTAAGTGCTAGTGCAATTTGGTTATTCCACCAAGGAAACTGGCTGCCTTTTAGTCCGTTTTTGTTTTTTCCACTGCGATTGTTGCTACAAAAATAATTATATTATTAAATATTTCAAGATTTTGGTTTTCCTTATTGGTTAATTTAAAGTTGTTTAACTGTTCTTCCATGAGTGTTAGATACAAATCCCAGTCAGTTGACTTTATTTTTCATGTCTAATGAATTGGAAAAGTTGATTTATCATTAGTGTTTATAGCTATTGTAATAGGAAAATGATCAATATCATATAAACACTTCAATGTGTCCCAATATAATCAAGGAGCTAGCAAAGGTATGTATAAAGAGAGATCGACTGCAGAAAATATACCATTGTATGAATTGAACCTAGTGGATCTGCCAGTGTTTAGTAAAACTAAATTTAAATTATCAATGAAATTATTACCACATTACCAGGTTACCATATTTGTCGGTTTTGTTGCTTTTCCAAATATTGTTGTGAGAGTTAAATCGCCTGATACAATTTTTGGGTGTGGAATTTGGTGTAAAACTTTGCTTAGTTCAGATATGTCTGAATCAGTAAGATGAGGTAAGTATATATTACAAATATTGATTTTAGTTTTGTGGGTGCCTCATGGTGCAACTATTTCGAGGTTGGTTTGTAGTTGTATTTCAGTTTATTCTATGTCATCCCTTACGAAAACTACTGTCCGTCGTTTGAGTGAAAGGGTACATAATTGTTTAATGATACATTTTGCTGCTTAAAATAAATTTCTTCTAGGCAAATGACTAATCGAAAATATTTGTGTATAAGAAACTTGATCTATTTTATACGTGTAAAATAACCATGTGGTTTCATTGTAGCATAAATATATTAGCCATTTTAGCTATTCATTTGAGAACTTGATTTGTATTTGGTTTCATCGGCAGACGAAAGCAATTTCTTTTTTAATCTCGTGGTATTCTTTTTAAAATTTTATTTTGCGGTTAATAACAATATACAGTTTATAATTTCTTTTATTACTTTGATTTCATTTGAACAATTTTTAACAATAAGTTCAGAATGTTTTGATTAAAGGAAATTTACCAGAAAATCACATATTGTACGAAAAAAAAAAGTGCAAAGCAAGGACTTCTGCTTTCGATTTTTTCTTTAAATTTATTTAGAATATTTGGAATGTTATCTTGACTTTTAGGCTTTTTCTTAAGATTTTGATTACTGGTAGGAGGGAGGTCATTTTCAAGGATTTGGGGAGAGGAAGAAATTTGTCTTTCAGCTTTCGTGACATTTATATTGCTTTCTGTCTATGATTCTTTATTTGATTGTGAGGAAGTGGTTTGGTCCTTTGCAGCTGATCATAATTTGTGAATACATATGGTGTTGGGTTCCATTAATGTTTCCGTACATTATTGGTATTCCTTTTGTGGTTATTCTTTCACTTGCATATATGGACTCACATGATGGTGAATCTCCATTTGACTGATTGGGCCACTTGATGATGATAAGGAAGGACAATCAGAATCTTGGTGTCCGACTATCTTGCATCTGGAGCAATTGATACCGTCTATGGAAATGTATAGTCAAATTAAATTGGGAATGAGTCAGAAATTTATGCAGTTTTTTGAGGATTTATATAAATTTGCCTTCTTAAGCTGAGCACCAGGCTGTATTCCGGATCAGTTTTTTAATGCTCTTTAATTATGCGATTAGATATAGTAGACAGTAGATATGATTATTTGCTGACAGAATTTATTAGTCTTCTTACATTAACCTGGTTATAATCAATATTTGTATATTTGTAGGAGCTTAAAAATTCGTCGACTACAGATTTACATGAGAAGTAGATGCAGATGCGGTTGTTTAAGATAGATTCTAGATGCCAAATTAACATTTCTGGGTAGTACTATTAATTCAACAGGTTTTAAATATTCGAAAACTTTTATTCCTGGTATTGTTGAAAGTAAGATGCGTGGTCATTTAAAGGAGGTTTAAAACTGTTTAATCCATTAAAATAAGATATATGTGACATATTAGGTACATTTAATAAAGAAGTAATTAAATCCAGTTCATCCATATTCCCGCTGAAAATTTACATACATTGGACCTGTACTTAAATCTATAAGTTATTTGCCTTTAATTTTTTTCTGATTTTAAAGGTTATTAATAATGCTGTTTTATACTCACATGCACTATTACGTTGAATTTCATGTTGAAAATAGTATAAAAATAATTTAAATTATATTTTTATATTCAACTATTTGAAATTAGAAATTTGCCAGGACCGACATAAAACTGTGTGAGCTGCTCCTTAAAACGAAAAACATAAACATAATTAAATGTATGGAGCTTAGAAGAAAAGTGAAACTTAGTTATGTAACAAGTGTTTGCCTTATGTAATTCATATTTTAAGAAAGCGTAAATTTAATAAGGAAAATGAAATTTTTATTGTGGAAAACAAAAAAATTGGTGGTACATATAATTTTTATACAGCGAGTTAATAATTTCTTAAGTCAGGGAGGTGGATAGTCAGTGAACCTTAACATGTTCGAAGCGTTAAGAGACAAGTAGATCTCGTACTACACTAACGGTTGGCTGCATCGCCAAGATGAGGAAAATTATCTCATCTTACGAAAAGTAAATTTTTCTCATAATTTAAAATACTTTAGTAATTCTTATAGGAATAAATTCAGTTACATGCAGCGTTAATATTAACGCGTATTACAGGTAATACACGCTATCTTATTACGGTTTTAAAAAATCATACGACCCAAATAGACCGAGTACCGCACTGCAAGTGCAGGTTACAAAAATAAATAAGTATTATTTTTGTAGAGCAATACGAGTTCTTAAAATATGAGACACCAGTGACCGATATCGCAGTGATAGAAAATCCGACAAGAAGCTGCAGGTTTAGCAAGTATTTGTGTTTAAATTTAGTATAGGTCAAACAAAAGTTACAGTAAGAGTGTTTTCTAATAATTATAGAGTATCTCTTAAAAGTAAATAAGTAGAACTAGTATAGTCTGAATTAAGTGATTCATGCAGTTTTGTTGAAGATTTAGACTACAAACGATTCAGTTTTGGATAACAATTTTATGCCTTCCTTAGAGTCCTCAGATCTGAACAATTCAGATGTATTTATGCAAGAAGATAATGTTTTTGAAGAGATTAAAGAAGAATATGTTACTGCATAGATTATTTAAGACAAAATTATTAATAAACCGAGTATTATCAAATTGTCAAAAATAATTGAAACTGATGAAATCTAATTTCCAATGCTTTGTAAATAAAAACCAATTTAGAATACTCCGGGTGATGCAAAAACAACTTTAAATTGTTTTAGATTATAATTTTAGATAATACTAAAGCTACAGAAACAGATAGACTATAGAAACTTCCCATTATTGATCTTACATTAAAAAATTAACTAAAAAAAACTAATTTCCGGTTAAAATTTGGTTCAGACGAAATCCATAATACCTTGGAGAGGTGGTTAATTGTTTCGACAGTATATGAAACAACGGCACATTAGTATTATAAAAAGATGTATATTTTCTGTAATAACTATTATATTTAAATAGGACTCACAAGAATTTAAAGTGTTAAAATGGGATAACAAAAGATTATATTAAATATTGTAATACCTACTATCTTATTTGACTCAGTTAAAAAGAGAAATAGTATACCGGTGCTGAAACCACAAGCTATTCTAATTTATAAATTAGTAAAAAAGGGTGTTGATTTTAGTGGTCAAATGGCTTCATACCAAAGGCTAATCTGCAAAACTCTGGAGAGATACCAGAAAGTGGCAGTGAAATCAGAATTAAATACCGCAATAGCCAACGCTCGGTTACAAATATCAAACGTGAAAAAAGCGACAAGTTACCTATCCTAGACTTCAGACTCGAACTCTCAAAAGCATTGGCCAATAAAAAGAATTTGGGACCTCCACGACTACTTATACCCAAAAAATATCTTACATTTCAGCAAAGCTATGTAAATAATAAACAAAAAAGACGGTATACAAGATAATAAAAAATTTTAAACACAAGCATGACTAATATCGACGTCGATAAAAAAGTTAAAAATTTTAAAACATACTGTGCAGAATCTGGTGGAAAACTTGCAATATGTCAAGCATGGTTCAATGAAGCCACGATGAGCTCTTTTGGAATTAATTTTAAAACTTATTTTAATATTGATATTTATTAAAATATTTGGTTACTTTTTAAATAACAAATGTTAAAACAAACCATTTTATTTCTATTATGGCTTGACCTTAAGACGGCAAGTTGACTTGTGCATTTGAAATATATATGTCTAATAGTATATTACGACCCATACTTATATGGGTCGTAATGCACTGTGGTGAAGCTTCACTGCGGGACATGTATGAATTCTGAGACTCGTATAAATATATATATATATATATATATATATATATATATATATATATATATATATATATATATATTTATATGTATATATATATATTTATATGTATATGTATATAAATATATATATATATATATATATATATATATATATATATATATATATATATATATATATTTATATGTATATATATATATATATATATTTATATGTATATGTATATAAATATATATATTGTTAGGAATTTATTAATTGTTATGTCTTTAATTTATAATGTCTTTACTAATTTATTATATTGTTCCTACTTTAATTTATTAAAAGGCACGATAATTTATATAAGTTTATTTATCACTAAATATACAATAATTTATTAGTAGGCGAACGTAACATTTTATCGCGAGCGCGTCGTCCGAATTAACTGTCCCTTCCAAATAAAGTTCCGTTATTATATACCAGTGCCGTTATCTCGAAAAATCCAAAACCTTCGATGGCGAAACGGTAAAGGCAAACTGGATTTCCCTCGCACTGGTTCTGGAAGGTCGCTCAGGTAAATCGAGGCCTCTCGTAATCTCTACAACATATTAGAATAAAAACATGTTTTAAAGGTTAAAAACTATGACTCATATTTTTACGTAACATTGCCCCCCTCTCAAAAGATGGTTCCTCCTGGAACCTTGTTGGGACTAGAACTGGAACGGTATGCTGGTATCGGCAACTGGACCCTCTTTTACAACTTCCAGTTGTATAAAAATGACAAGGGACGGTTTTCTCTCCGCACCAGTAACTATGCGGATTGCAACAGACTAACACCTGGACTTCGGTGTCTTTAAAGATCTCCTCCACCATATTTCGGATAACTCTCCAATCTAATTGGCGGCACTCCAACTTTGGCATGGCTAACTTTTGCACGTCGGACTCTAGTACGTGCCCTCTCAATTGAAGTAAGGCTTCCCATACATCTCGGTAGGTAGGTTGGTCACGGGCAGTGTCTTTTGTTACCAGGTAGAAAAGGTAACGTGATGCATCTTGGAGTTTCAAGGTTTTACCGGGAGCTGGCACTTGGCATTGAAGTTCTGCAACTCGACCAAACTTCCTTCGAAAGACGGATGCCAACCCTGGTGCGTCTTTGATACTGGCCGGGATGGTAAGGGCCAGCGAGTAGTCATCGGGGAGCTCGAGTAGATCTTGCTTTTCTTCAGTGGTAACACCATGTCTCGCTTTACCGGTACCTCCATAGGCACCCATGAATTCCTCAAACGTGAGGTCAGACACATCGTGGATTTGGTTTACTTCCACTTCTTCATCTACGTTGTGGTCACCTTCGAAAGACGCCAACCGGTTATGGTGTACTATCATCGGCTTTCCCCTCGGAATCTTGCTTATTCGGTAGATGACATCGTTGATCTTCTCCATAATGAGGTATGGACCTTCCCAAAACTGCTGCAATTTGGGAGAACAACCTTTTCGCTTCTTGGGATTATACAGCCATACTTTGTCGTTCTTCTTAAAGCAACCCTTTTCGGCTTGTGTATCGTACCGTTTCTTCATTCTGTCGCTAGCGATCTGAAGGTGGGAACGGACCAACTCATGTACATCGTCCATTCTTCTTCGTAATTCGATCACATAATCTTCACCTGCTACATCTTCTCCAGGTTTACATCCAAACTCGAGATCACAAGGTAGTCGCATTTCGCGTCCGAATAGGACTTTGGCTGGTGTCTGGCCTGTTGATTCGTTAACAGCAGATCTGTAGGCCATTGTGAAGAACGGAAGGTATTGGTCCCAGTCTCGCTGATGATCGGACACCATCTTTGTCAAATACTTGCCAACTGTCCTATTCATTCGTTCTACCATACCATCCGATTGCGGATGATACGCGGTAGTTCTTGTTTTCTTCATGCCTAGTCTATCACATATTCCTTGGAATAGATCGCTTTCGAAGTTCCTGCCTTGGTCACTATGTATCTCCAAAGGCACTCCAAATCGGCTGATATATTCTTGGATCAACTTATCTGCAACGGTGGCGGCCTTCTGGTCGGGAAGTGCGTAAATCTCGACCCACTTAGTAAAGTAATCCATTACTACCAGCATGTACTTGCCTCCATTTTCACTTTCTGGAAATGGCCCAGCGATGTCCAAAGCTATTCTTTCAAACGGGCTTCCAACATTATATTGTCTCATAGGAGCTCTCTTTTTTCGGTGAGGCCCGTTACTCGTAGCGCAAATAGTACATTTCTTACACCAGTCTTTTACGTCTTCGGAACTGTTCATCCAATAAAACCGTTCCCGAATTCGCTGAAGGGTTTTTCTTACACCAAAATGCCCTCCCGATGGACTGTCGTGTAACTGACGAAGTACTTCGGCTATTCTGCTCTTTGGGATCACCAACTGTCTTCTCTTCTCTGAACCGTCATCATTTTCCAGGACTCGTTTGAGCAAGCCATCTTCGATGATAAATGAGTCCCACTGGGCCCAATACGTCTTAACTACTGAGCATAGGTTTGATATTTCCTGCCAAGGTGGTCGACGGTTTTCCTCTTTCCATTTTCGGATTTTCTGTATAACTGGATCTCTCTCTTGTTCTTCCCTGATTTTAGTAGGCGTCCAGTCGTCGTTGACAATCGTCGTTCTTAGCACTGCTGCTTCCTTGGATTCCGTTTTGTTGCAGTGGGAACACTCTGCTGGGCATGGCCTTCTGGAAAGAGAATCAGCGTTTCTGTGGCTAACTCCGGCCCGGTGCTCAATCTTAAAATCGTATTCTTGGAGTCGTTCGATCCACCTGGCTATCTGACCCTCTGGATTCTTGAACTGCATCAACCACTTAAGGGCGGCATGGTCGGTTCGGATTAGAAACTTTCTGCCATAGAGGTATTGATAGAAGTGCTCTACTGATTTAACTACTGCTAGAAGTTCTCTTCTCGTGACGCAATAATTCCGCTCAGGTTTTGAAAGAACTTTACTAAAATATCCGAGGACTCGTTCCTGTCCTCCTTGAATCTGAGACAGCACTCCTCCAATTCCCACATTACTTGCATCCGTATCTAAGATGAACTCTCCTTCTGGCAGTGGATACCCTAAAATTGGTGCTGTTATTAAATGCTTTTTCAACGTTTCAAAGGCATTTTGGCAGTCTATATCCCAGCGGTATTCTCTTGCTTCCTCTGTAAGTCGCGTTAAGGGCTTAGCGATATCTGCAAACTTCTTAATAAACCTCCGGTAGTAAGTACATAGTCCAAGAAAACTTCTCACTTGATGTTTGTCAGTTGGTTTTGGCCATTCCTTAATGGAATCGATTTTTCCCTTATCCACGGCCACTCCTTCTTTACTGACTATATGACCCAGATAATTGACTTTACCTTGAAATAGCTGGCACTTCTTGGGGTTTAGCATCAATTGGGCAGCTTTAAGTCGATTAAAAACGTTTTCTAAATTCCTCAAATGATCTTCGAATGTCTCCCCCAAGACGATTATGTCATCTAAATAAACCAGGCATGTTTTCCAAGATAACCCTCTCAACACATTTTCCATAAGCCTCTCAAATGTCGCAGGAGCATTACAGAGTCCAAATGGCATAACGTTGAATTGCCACAATCCAGATCCTGTGGTGAAGGCTGTCTTTTCTTTATCTACTGGGTCCATTTCTACCTGCCAGTATCCAGACTTCAAATCCAAAGTAGAAAACAATTTACTTCCAGCCAATGTGTCCAATGTGTCATCGATCCGAGGCAGAGGATAACTATCTTTCTTGGTAACGTTGTTCAACAAACGGTAATCCACACAGAACCTCGTCGTTCCGTCTTTCTTCTTAACCAGGACCACCGGAGAGACCCATGGACTCGTAGAAGGTTCTATCACCCCGTCTTTCTTCATTTCCTGAACAATCGTTTCAGCTTCCTCTCTCTTCGCCTGTGGTAATCGTCGAGCTGTTTGACGAATTGGCTTAGCATTACCAGTATCAATTTTATGCTTAACAACGGTAGTTCTTCCCGTCTTTCCTCCTTTCGGTACGAAAATATCACGATACTGCCGAAGAAATTCCCTTAATTTCCTTTTCTCCATCTGATTTAGAGACTGTCCTGCAACTGCAACCATTTGGTCGAATTTGTCGTTGGAATTATCAGATGTTGTCGCCTGACGAATTATGGATGTCACAGGTACACAAGTTCCTACTTTTGTCTCTTTCTTTATGGTCACTGGGTAGTCGTTGACATTGATAAGTCTCACAGGAATTTCTTTAGCCGAAATCACCAATTCCTTTCCAATTATGATTCCACGGCCAACCTCATCGTCGTGGTTCCAAGGCTCCATCATAACAGGTCTCCCTTCGTCTACAATTCCCTGTAGTCGCGCTACTATGATCGTTTCGCTTCTCGCAGGCACGACTGTATCTTCTGTAATGGCTGCTTGCACAGTGTTGTCATTATGTGGATGGAGAAATACCTCCTCGTTGCCAACTTTGATTACCTTATTCTTAAAATCCAATTGGAATCCATGCATATTCATTACGTCCATTCCTAATATAACATCCTCTTCGATGTCAGCAACTATAACAGTATGGACAAACTTTTCTGCCCCAATTCCCAATTGTACCTGGATTTCTCCATGAATGTTGGCATTTTCACCTGTAGCGGTCCGAAGTCGTAACCTCGTTGGTAACAGTTTCTTTCGGCTGTTTATAACTGTCGGGCGTATAATGGTTCTGGTCGCTCCGGTATCCACCAACAACGTATGCTTTTTACCATTTATGTCTCCATCTACATATACACTATCTTCACGACATTTCAAAGAAGCTATTAGTATGAGAGGGTCTTTGGAAGAGTTCCGGGTCGAAGCTGCCTCCCTAAGGTTGACTCGTTCTGGTTTTCCTGATGGTGAGTTTCTTGATTTTATGGTCTTCTTTTTCTTGCATGTCATGCTTTTCATCAAATTAAAGAGCTGGTCAAGTTTATCTTCGTCTCCTTCCTCTTTTACAGTCCTAACTTTACTGTACCCGCCAGAGGCCTGCGTAGCTGACTCATATTCGAGGGCGGCGGATAAGACATCAACCAGCGTCTTGTGACGAGCTAATCGTAGTGTTCTCTGCATTTCATGATCACGAAGACCATCAATAAACGTTTGAACGGCCAACTTTTCCATCATGTCTTCGGGAGCTGTTGGATAAGCATATCGTACTAATCTGGCAATATCTACTTCATATTCTTGAAGAGCCTCATCTTTCTTCTGTCTACGATTTTTAAGCTGCGACTGATATACATGCTCCAAATGTTCGTGGCCATATCGCATATTTAACCTCTTCTTCAGTTGTTCGAAATCATCGGTCTCCTCTACGGCTATGGTCTGAAGCACATCTAAGGCATCTCCTCGAAGAGCGATAGTCAGGTTTACAGCCTTTTCTTTTTCAGACCATCCATTCGCTCTTGCAGCTGATTCGAACTGTTTCATGTAGTTGTTCCATGACGATTTTCCGTCGAAAGTTGGGACTTTGACATGCACAGAACTTCCACTTCCTTCAAATTTCGGCCGTGTTTCCAACTTACATTTCGTCTCGTCTTCTTTTATCTCTGCTGTAATTGGATTGTTTCCTCTCTCTGCTGTCCCTGTTTCCTCCAGCTTCTTTTCCATCTCTTTCATCTTTTCTTCGAAGGCCGACATATCGGCAGCAACTTGGTTTTTTAACGAAGATATTCTATCGTCGAGGGCAGACATCTCAGAAGTGACTTTAGAGATTTCCGAAGAGATGTTAGCAGAAACTTTGCTTTCCAGGGACGAAATCTCGTTAGAAACTTTGTTTTCTAATGACGCGATGTCACCAGAAACTTTGGCTACATCAGAAGAAACTTTCGAAATATCGTCAGAAACTTTGTTCTCTAATGATGCGATGTCACCAGAAACTTTCGAAATCGACGAGAGGACAGCATCTTCAAATATATAAGTCTCTGGATCTAGTCCTTCTTCTAGCAAAGCGTTCTTTAGTCGTTGGACTAACTCAGCCTTTTTTCCGGTAGAAGCTAATTCTCTGTCTTCAAGATGTCTTCTTAAATTAGTCACTGTCAGCTCATAAATCGTAGCCATTTTCACAATTTATTTTATATCACACTTCTGCACCACTGTTAGGAATTTATTAATTGTTATGTCTTTAATTTATAATGTCTTTACTAATTTATTATATTGTTCCTACTTTAATTTATTAAAAGGCACGATAATTTATATAAGTTTATTTATCACTAAATATACAATAATTTATTAGTAGGCGAACGTAACATTTTATCGCGAGCGCGTCGTCCGAATTAACTGTCCCTTCCAAATAAAGTTCCGTTATTATATACCAGTGCCGTTATCTCGAAAAATCCAAAACCTTCGATGGCGAAACGGTAAAGGCAAACTGGATTTCCCTCGCACTGGTTCTGGAAGGTCGCTCAGGTAAATCGAGGCCTCTCGTAATCTCTACAACATATTAGAATAAAAACATGTTTTAAAGGTTAAAAACTATGACTCATATTTTTACGTAACAATATATATATATATATATATATATATATATATATATATATATATATATATATATATATATATATATATATATATATATATATATATGTATATTATATATGTGTGTATATACGCTCAGCGCTACAGGGCCTCCAAAAACTTACTTTCTCGTAGACTTGCAGTAAATACAATAAAAATTTACCAAAAAAGTTTCAGAAAATAAATAGAACAGAAATCATCGATAAGTAATAGGCTTTTAATTTATCAAGGTTAGTTTTCATTTAAACCAAAAATATTGTCGAGCTTACTGTCTAGATCCCTTTTTTTGTCTTATATTAAAACCCAAAGTTACATCTCAGAATAATAGTAGAAAAGGCAGACAGCAGAAAGGAGCCCACAGCTTAATTTCTTCAAGTCTAATATCTGTTATAATTTATAACGTCTAGGAATCTTGAAAACCGCAGCATATTAGTCCTGAGAGTAGCAACTTTCCAACTATTCTGTAATTAGAAGTTGAGTCCCTTGAAAAGCCTCAACCCCGATTCCCTTATAACGTTAATGCATTGAATGCAGCATGTAGAGACATGCGGAGCGGTCAGGTTTAGCCCCCATGATGAACTATCTACGAGATTTTAAAAGACATATTGCCCCATTAAAATTGGTTCTCTCTTTGTTAGCTTCCACGCAAGAAAGCGAGTGAGATTTTCGACGATTTGGGTGGAATATTAATTACATTGCACGGTAATAAACATAAATTATTTCCTCGCTCGGTGTAAATCTGCCCGTGCATCCTTATTATACCCAATTAAATTAACACTCACTTTGCGTTATTTATAGGACAAGTTTTAGATAATCCAAACAACACATTACAGTTTACATAATTAGGATTTATCTAAGCTTAACGGCTTTAAAATGTATCTAGCTCATTTAAACTTACGTTTAAATACAACTAATTACTGGCTTTGCAACAAATATTCCTACTGTAAGAGACACGCGGAAAATGTTAGAGTACAAATAGTCAATTTAAGCTACAATTTTCCTCTTATAATAGTCATCAGAAGAAAACATTTTTTGTAGTTTGAGAGCGGTTGTCAAAGTAGAAATTGAAAAGTCAATAATAAACTTATTTTAAACTTACATGGTGGCTTATTCCCAATTAAAAAAATTATTGCTTTAAGATGCCACCAGACAATAACTTTAGAACAATATTATACAATTACAAAGTTTGTAATTTTAATTTTTGTAGTTTAAAGGTAACTCTATTGAGTAGTAACTATATAATGTAGAATATAACATTTAGAGGAAAAAACTCTATTGTGAATAATGTCTATAGGTATACATTATTATGTGTAAATTTATTAATATAGTCATATTGTAAAATAAAGTGAAGGGATGTACAATTAAAACTAGATGTTTTAAAAGTTTTCTAGTAATTTATATCGACAGAAATATTCTTGTTCCAGAATTATACATTTTGGTAACAAATAATCCAAATCTCAGTATCACGTACAACGTTTACGTTCTAATCAAAATGTAAACCACCTGTGTCATCAATCATTTTTGAGGTATACTTGGCATTAACGAAAATCTAAAAACAACGTAAACCAAACTAGTATAATGCACCGTCGATTTTGTTGCTTTTAGTACTTCATATCAGAAAATTTACATGCAAGCTGAATACTAACGAGTCTGATATTATAATTGAATACATTGAGATATATCAGAGCCATTAATCATACGTTTTGAAACGTTAAAAGCTAAGTTTTCACAAATATAATAACATAGAGTTTTGTTTCAAAGTTTGTTTAAAGGAAATGTTATTTTTGAGATTTGCAATATTAAACGAGACAACATTTATATATTAATTAGTGTTCATTTAATTGATAAAATATTTATAATATTGAATTTGTTAACATTCATAATATATTGTATTTTATTTAGTTTAATTCTTTACTATATTTTTTTTGGTATCAAACACAATGACTATGGTATAACATATTATATTTTTCAAGTTTCGATTACAAATTCAGATCGAACAATTTCTAAGTTGATAATTAACAAAATTTATTAAAAAATATTTTTTGTATCATTTTGGCTTGTTTAAATAAAATATGAGAGTAAATGTTTCAAAATAGAGAATATAAAAGTAGAACTAGATTTTCCTACTATACTAAAATAATTTATATGCTTTGTCGCATTTTTTTAATATATTCTTTTATTCGCCAGCCTATATTTAGCAATACCTTGTTCGGAAGAAATATATTCAGTCAATAAGAAGAGTTTACCTTCCATTAATCTGTGAATGTTAACAGGTAGGTAGTGATCGTGAGTGATACCGTTCTTCCAGGTACCTTATTGTTCGTTTTTTTTAAAGGTATCTCTTCATATGTTCCTATTCAGGGTTGCCCGTACCACATTGACGAAATTCGTGTATAGTGATTTTTCAACTGTATCCATCAGGTTGATGATGGCCTTCTACGTCTTCTTACCTCCTTCCTTGGATTTCTAATCTCTTGATATTATCCGAACGTCTCCGAAAAATGTAAATATTTTAAATAAACAAAACTGCGTTGCAAAAGCGACGTTGCGTACTGTTAACCTTAGCAAAAAAACAATTTTTTGGTTGTCCAAGATATTTAAAGAATTCTTCTCCAACCCGACATTTCAAATTCGTAGATTGTTTCCCTATCTGCTGTTTATATGGTTTACTTTTCAGGGGCACAGCTAAATATTGTAAAAGCGACGGTTCGTACAAGATTAATCTTAGTGTTTTTCGTTGTAGGTGTGTTTTTCTGTTTACATCTCTTAATGTATTATTTTTAATAAATAAAAATTTCAACTGCTTTATCTTCAGTAAAATTTTAAATTTCCGTTCTATTGTTGTTAGTTTTATCAACAGTCATTGTTTTTTCTTATTTTTATTACTTCACAGTTATTTTTCTTGACTTATTTTTCTAAGACTGCCTAGTAGCAATGCAACAATTCCTCACTTTGTGCTATAAACATTGTGTAATAGGCAACGCGAATGTTGAATACTTTGACTTTATCTACTGAAATTTCTCCTTTTCACTCATATAGAACAAGGCTGTATTGTATTAACTATAAGTTAGAGTAATCTTATGGATATTGTGCAAACCAATATTCGCTTTATTCATTTAATTTTGCACCACGAGAAATATATGTTTTAATCTCATAACTGCTTAATAGCTTTCGTATAGAGCTTGAGTTTAAGCGCATAGGGATTTTATTATTAACTAGGATTGACCAAAATAAATTTAATTGTAGTGATCGATAGGCTTTCCCGTAATCACGTTGTATTCTCTTTCCTTTGCAGATTAGGTTTGTCCAGAAGCTATTTAGCTGGTGATAAACTGATTGATCAAATCTATTACGTATTACGTGCAAAAGAAGTATTTTCAATGAAATTATACTATTGTTGTTGCATTCTGTGGTGGAACCTATTTTATGTAAACGAACAATTATGGATGTTGTCAAGTCAGTACGCCATTGTCCATAAGTTAACATAAGTATTGGATATGACTTTCATCATAATATGATACATCCTCATATTTTTATTACTTGAGATGGAATTGCAATGAATGGTTATCTATATATACTGGCATACTCGTACTTCCATTTTTTTTTGGTTTGAAACATGTAACAAACTTAATTTTTTAAAATAGGTCTTTAGTTTGTAAGATAGCTTCACTTAAAATTTAGCCATTTATAACAGCTCCTTGGATAAAAACTAAAGTTTAACATCCAAAACACAATTATTCTGTAAAAAGACAGACCCAAATCTATCTGGTAGTACGTGACCTACTTATGGGACTCTGTAAAACCAACGTCGCAGAATATCATTCAAAGCTTCCAGTCATAAGTACTAATTTTCATAGTAGATGCACCATGACAGGTAACTTTCCATGCCTTAAATATTCTGTTCACTAGATATAAAATCTAATCAGCTCCTTAATTATAAAAAGAAGGTACCATAAGTTAAGAGAATATTTCATATCTTATTCAAATATAAAACGTTTTTTTTTGAAAATATACAAATAAGCATAGATATTTTAACTTCTGGCTAATTATTATAATTTTTTTTATAAAATATGAAGAATAATTAAGCTTATTATTATATTTTCTTCTAAAGGTGCCTATCTTCTAGTGATGTTGGCGACCATACTGATCCATCTTATTCTATTCATAGCATCTCGAAAAGATCAGTTGATGTTAAACTAGTTCATTCGCTAAGATTGACTAGCCAGGATATACGTCTATGTCTAGGGCCTCTCTTCCCCTTAAATTTGCCTTGTAGAATTAATTTAATGTAGAAGTCGGTATTTAATATTACGCATAATGCGGCGGAAGTAAGTAAATGTTCTGATCTTTATTTTAATAATTTCTTTGTTTTTTCTTAGCCTCTAGAGAAATATTATATAATTTATTTAAGAAATACTTTAAGAAAACACTAAATATATTTTACCGTGATTTTCATCAAACACGTTGATCTCTAACTCTTATTAACTTTATTAAAAATACATAAAATACTAAACTACATTTAAAAACTGACAATTAAAAATTAATTAATTTGACAAAGCCACCTCAACCCTCAACTGTCCTGTATATGGCGTACAATGAATGTGCATTATATAGCAGACGAAAGAGGGTGAAATGCGAGTTTCTGGCGCCTTTAAACTGGAACATGTCAACTAAGGGAAGAACCCTCAACAGAAAATCTTGGTCCTCCAAGCTTGGGGGTTGAAGCGATGGGCCATTCCCTTATCATCTGGAAAAAACTCTTTTGACTAAAAATTCTAACGCCTAGCCTCGGAATATGGATGGAAACTTACGACGACGACACCTGGTAAAGAAAAGGACTTTAAAAATTGGTACTTTAAATACTCAAGGCATGACTCACAAAACAACAGAAATTTTAACTTAAATTACGAAGCAAATAATGGACATCATAGTGCTCTCTGAAACCAAAAAGAAAGGCCAAGGAAATGAACAGATTAAAGACTATATTCATATATAGTCAGGAGTAGAAAAACACATACACGCTAAATTAGGGGTCTCAATTCTTATTAAAAAATCGTTAAAAAAATATATAAAAGACTATGCGTACATTTCTGAAAGAATTCTGACAGTGAATGTCACATTGTACAGCATCAAATCAATAGTTGTTGGAGTCTATGCGCCAATAGACGATTTAGATCAACAAGTTAAAAATTTCTTTTATGAAAAGTTATCAAACATTTGTGATAAAATATAAAGTCATCAAGAAATAATACTATTAGGAGACCTATGGAAAAGCATGGAGAACTATCACTAATCTAAAGAAAAACACCCATAACTCCTTAAGTAATTTAATTCCTATAGAAAAGCGGGAAAATCAATATAAAAATTTACTCCAAGAGTCCAGATTGGAGTATATGCGAGAGAAATACCGTATGGAGAGACAATATTCATACTACTAACAACGAGATCCGTACTGAGTTAATTAAAATAAAAACAGGCGATATCCAGAACCTGTAAATATAGCTGTGGAGTTACTTAAAGCAGGAGATCCACTCCTAATAGAACGAATAACTTTTCTAATGAATCAATGCTGCCAACAAATAAAAGTACCATCTGAATGGAAAACCTTTCACCAGGTGTCCATCTTTAAAAAGGGTAATCGAAAAGATCCTAACTGCTACAGAGGATTAAGTGTCCTACCTACTTTCGGGAGATTGTTTGAAAAGATAATAAATGGAAAAATTCGAGAAAGATGATGTAGGAATCTAATAAGCGAAGACCAGAGTGGATTTACGCCTTGTAGATCTTGCACTGATAACTTGTTTATACTCCAATAATTAGTAGAAAAAAAAAAATAGCAGTTGGTACCGAAGTACACCTAGCCTTTCTCGACCTAGAAGAGGAATAATCACATATGTATACGGGGATAACATTACTTACGTAAAAATCGGAAATAGACTATCAGAGCTAATAAAAGTAACTAAATAATTGGGACAAGGATGCAGTATGTCAACCTTACTGTTTAATTTTTATATTAACGCAATCCTCTAAAATTGGAAAAACTACTACAAGGGAATGGTAATCCCCATAGGAAATGACGTTCTCTTCTCCCTGAACTTTCCAGATGAACAAGTCGTCCTAGCTCAAGATTCTTATGATCTTATATCGGAAGTAACCGATGTAAAGCCATACGTTGCCATGTTACCAATTCCAACGGTAACTTAAACATCCTAATTTTTAATAGTATATAATGTAACATATTTGTAAATTTATAACATTTAAAGGGTTTTCTCTCATATATTTTAGTGGCTCATAGCATGTGCACTTTGTTACACTGATGATGGAATTTACATTCCGAAAACGTTCTGTATTTGTGATATAGCCCGTTTGGGTATTTTATTTATACCTTTTACTAAAAAAAAAACAATTAAAATAAAAATTTTTTTGTCATACATGGTATACAGCCAGCTACAGGAACCTAGTTTCCTAGTGGATTTTAGAAAATAGTATGAAATAAAATATAGGTTTGGTTTGCAAAGAAATGAATTTTAAAAAGGAGGTTGATTCGATAAATTGGGATGTAAAAGGTTAAAGAAAAAGAAAAATTATCTGAGGCGAGGCTGTCGATGTCTTTTTGAGAGGTCACCAGATATATAGAGTTGTAAGCATCAGTTGATAAGATATAATTTTTTTGGCCAATCTACAGATTGCAGACATATGTCACTAAGATGTTTGTTAGTTAGATGACAGCTTGTCTCCAAATAAACAAACCTTCCTAATTAAGGACAAACTGTATCATAAAAAAAAACATAGTGCACTATGTGTAGTAGATAACAAAAAATTACAAAATCATAACTAGTCAGATTCAGAAGAAAAGTTTAGTTGACATAATCCATAAAAATAGTTTACTTGTATGACAACGTAAATATTTTTAAAATCGATAGGCATGCGAGATAAATCTGTTTGTCAAGCCACTACTAAGTTGTATGATTTTGAGTTTTTATAAAACAGACTATACTGCTTTAACATTTTTAGCTACTATGATTTTACTCTATCTATCTATTAGGATTTTTTAAAAACAAATCTTATATTTTATAACAGACAAAATCAATGTATTCAGATAAAACTTCATGATATTCTTCATCAAAATCAGCCATAATTTCTGAACATAACTGATAGTGTTGTACGGAAGTAACATTTGGTAAGATTTTTTTTTGTTGGTGTTGATCAAAATATTTTAAATTCAATAAAGAACTAGTGTAATTCTTACGATTTCTTTGCAATAAAGTGCCGTTCTGTTTAATTAAAATTTTTATATGATATAAAAAAATATGTTCCGATTTAGCATATTATAAGATTTCAGAAAATTATCCAAAAATTAGTTGTCTATCAATCGAAAAGTCCTCGAAATGGGTAATTTTTATTGTAACCACTTTCAATTTTTATAGCAAAATTAATGGATTTATTTTACATTTGACTATTTGTTAATTGTTGCCATAAATTGGTCATAATGAAAATTCATAAGCAGAACAATTTATTATGGACTTTGTGGTTATCTAACTGTGGTATTTTGATGAATTTCATTTAAATATACGACATTAATATTGTGTGTATAAATTTGTATTGGATTAAAGTGATAATTGGATTATTGACGTACAATAATTCCATGGTAATTTGTGGTATATGCACCAATATAACATATAAAACCAGAACTCAAAATTTAAAAAGATTAATTTGATATACGCTAACTAAAAAGTAAACTACGTGCTTTGGTTATTCTCTCTTCTTATTTCTTGAGCTCTTATCATGGCCTGGTACCAAGGCTATTCGTTCTTAATTATTAAGCAGAAAAATCTTAGAATATAAGGTAAATAAATAATTTATCATAATATAAACATTTACTACTTAAATATCCCTGAAGCCACACTGAATAAATACGATATCAGTTATCTGCAATATTTTTTTAGTACAATAAGCCTATTGTTAATAGAAAAGCATATTTTTGGGTAGAGCATTAGTGATCTCTGAGAGTTATATATTTTTTAGTGTAATTTTCAGGCATCTGTAGGGGGAAGCGGAAGGGAATAGATCTACTTCAGCAATAGCACACCTCACCACGCAAGCTAATGGATTTCCCAAGCCTCCCACCTCTGGGGAAAAGGGAGGCATCCTGGGAGACACATCACATATCTAAACCCAAATTATTCCCATCTCTACACTTTCCTCCCCCTACTTTCAAACCAACTAGCCAACACGCAGGCAAACGTGGTGTTTTAATTTCTTAAAGCCCCAAAAGTTATTTTCCATGAAAGACAAAATTACTGAATGGCCCTCAGTATCCGGCGGCTCCAATACCCCCAACCAAGGTAGCGGTTAAAACAGGTTTAAAGCAAAGGGTGCTAAGAATCCCCGGAAAAATCATTCTACTACAAAGAGTGACAAATGTATATTACTTTATACAATGTTAGAACTCTTATATAAAACCAGAAGATCATGGAACTGCAGAAAGAGCAGAAAAACGTAAAATGGAACATCATCGGCCTCAGTGAAATAAGACGACGAGGAGAAGCCCAAATTACTCTTAACTGAGGAAACGTATTTCATTTAAGAGGTTAAGAAGACACTTCAAATGGTGGAGCAGGATTTATTATACATAGAAAGTACACAAGCACCAGGATTGTACATCTCTTCTTCAAACTAAATGCAAGATATAACTTTAAGGTAATCTAGGGATATATTCCAACGACTACCCACTTGGAGGAAAAAATTGCCATACATGTCACACCAGCCTATTACACAATAATTATTGGCGACTTTAATGCGAAAATGGGGTTTAAACAATATATAATGCAGAAGTAGCAATGAGTAAGTATGGCTATGGTAAAATAAATGTACGAGTGCAAAAATTGCTGAACTTCTTACACCAGGAAAATTTATTCATGATGATCTCTTTTTTCGATAAAAAGCCTCAGCGTAAATGCACATGGATCAGAAAAGATGGCAGTGTCAAAAATGAAATAGATTATATTATAACAAACAGAAAAGAAATAATTAAAGACATCAAAGTACTCGATAAGTTTTCAATAGAAAGCGACCACATATAAATCCGAGCTAAGATACTATTAAATGTCAAATTGGAAAGAATAAAGACGATCCTAAAAACAAGAAAAATGAAATGGGTTTCTTCAGAAAACAACGGCCTGTAAGAAGATACACAAACCAGATATATACAAAACTTCGAAGATGAAATAGAAGATGTAGATCAAGCAAATGATGGCATAAGAAAGGCTCTAAAAGAAACGGAAAGGGAGTGCTGCCCCAGTATTCTGACCCATATAGAAAAACTAAACCAAAATACCAAAGAGCTAATAGGTTAAAAAAGAGAGGTGACGAAAAAATACGGCACCAACTACACAACAATGAAGAAATTAAATATAGATATGCATCGGTCAATCCGAAAAGACGTAAGAGAAAACAATACAACAGAAATAACTAAAATAATTAAAAAAAAAACAAAAGTTTAAAAGTTTTGAGGCTAAATGCGATCAATATAGGCGACAAAAATATGTACAACGTAAAAAACAAAGATGGAAACATTGCAACTAATAAAATCAAAATCCTTGAGGTTGTCGAATCCTTTTATCACGAAATGTATGAGAGCACCAACAAAAGGCAAGATCAGCCCCTGCCCAAAATCAAAAATCAGGAATCAGTATAAATGCCAGAAATAACTCCATACGAAATCAAAACGGCAATTTTTGGACATGAAAAATAACAAATCCCTGGCGATGACGCAGTAGTGATCGAAGCGATCAAACTAGGTGTAAATAAAATTATCCAGCCTTTGGCCAAGCATTTCACCGAATCCGTCTACAAAGGAAAAACTCCTTATCAATGAAATAATGCAGTCATTACTTTATTACACAAGCAAGGAGATATAATAGATTTAAAAAACTACCGTCCTATTTCTCACATATATAAACTTTTCACAAAAATTATCAAAAGAAGACTGGACCCCAAACGACTTATATCAGCCTAGAGAACAAGCTGGATTTAGATCGGGATACTGCACTAACGACCATTTACAAGTGACAAAGAACCTGACAGAGAAGTCTGCTAAATACAACAAACCATTGGCACTGATATTTGTAGACTGCAAAAAAACATTCGATACCATAAGCAATCAGAAAATGTAACGCATTAACAGAATGCCGAGTAGACCATCACTATACTAACATAATAAAATATATCTAGCAAAATGCCACAGCTAGCGTAAGACTATCTGAACATGAAACAAATAAATTCTGTATACAGAGATTTCTGTATACAATCTCTCCAAAGCTATTTACGAAGCTTTTAGATCATACTTGTTAGAAGTCATATCTAAACGAGTATGGTGTCAACATAAATGGAGAGAAGCTCAGTCATTTGAGACTTGCAGATGACATCGTCCTTATAGCCGATCGTATGGATGATTTAATAATAATGTCTGAAAAATTATGTCACGCTTCCTTGGAGGTCGGACTAAAGATTAATATAAACAAGACGCAAATAATGACTAATCTGGTGCTAAATCGAAATATTGCTGTTGATGGAAGGGATATTGTGCAGACTACATCGTGTAAGTAACTAGGACATGAAATTTGGTTGGGCAGAGATAATCAGACAAGTCAACTCAAAAGGGAAATCGTTGAGCAATGATGAGCAATACCTGCACTGACTGATAGAGCGGAAACATTAACACTTACAAAATAGGTAGTTAATAAGATTCACGTTACTTAGATGGCTACGGAACGCCACATCTTGGGTGTCTCTCCATGAGACCGAATCCCAAACGAAGAAATACATCGTAGAACAAAAACAACAGAGGCCATTGGAAAAATCGCGACGTTAAAATGAAACTAAGGAGGACATGTCGCCACGTGTCATGTGGATACGTGGACAAAAACGTATTTTAGAGTCGAGACCAAGGAAAGAAACAATACGGAGCAGAAGACCCCACCAACTAGATGGACTGCCGACCTGAAGTGTGTTAGCAATAACTGGATGCAAGCCGCACAGGACAGAGAGAAATGAAAAGAAATTAGTAGGAAGTATTATGGCATATGGGGTTGAAAATTGAATCATAAACAAGAAAAACAGCAGTAAGATAGTAGCAACAGAGATAGAATGCCCTCGAAGATGCTACAGAGTAACAAGAATGGATGGAGAAGTAATGAAGAAATAAAGCAAAGAACATCAATAGAAACAGACATACTAACAAATATAAAACAAAAAAGACTTAAGTGGTATGGACCTGACGGAAGAATTAGCGACAGCAGATGGATAAAGAGAATAACCGAATGGAGCCCCATAGGAAGGAAGAAAAGAAGACGACACCGAAAATCCTGGAGGAACGATGTAGACGACGCCATGAGTAAGAGAGGCCTAATAGATGGGAGAATGGGACAACAGAGAGAGATGGAAACGGTTGAGCGAGGGAAACCAGTGGATACTGTATAATCCCTGAATCTATATATATATATATATATATATATATATATATATATATATATATATATATATATATATATATATATATATATATATAATAAAATAAAGTGCTTATTGAAAATGGCCAGAAAATTTGCCAGAACGTTTAAGCAATAATTAAATAGTTTTAATTACAACAGACCGACAAACCCATGAAATAAAAAGGTTTTTATATATACATACATATATATATATATATATATATATATATATATATATATATATATATATATATATATATATATATATATATGTATATATATACAGGGTGAGTCATAACTATTGGGACATAGACTAAGTAGAGGTTATTTGGACCAAAATATGGCTATTGGGCCAAATATGCCTTAATAAAATGTTGCTGAGAAAAAAGATACAGGGTGTTAAAGTTAATTTTTGCTATCAAAATTGGCAAAGAGGCATAATCCTAGACAAAAAATAGTATTTTATTTACAATTCCACTATCAAATACCAAACTAATAAACAAAGTTGCAACTAACGTAAGGTTTCCGTTTTGACGATAAATCAAAACTAAACACACTTTAAGTTAAAAGAACTCTCAAAAACTTAAACTAAATGCTCTACATGGTCTCCTTCGATTTCTATGCCTTTTCTAATTTTTTTTATAAAGGATTTTCGGACGTTAAAAAAATATTATTCTGTTCTCTTTTGCTGGCTAAAAAGATTAGCTGCATTTTGAATGTATCTCCAAAGTTCGTCTCGTGTATTAATTTCATTGGCATAAAATAAGGACTTCATATGTCCCCAAAACTAAAAATCTAGCGGATTGTACTCAGGACTTCTTGGTGGCCATTGAAAATCACTGCCTCTGCCAATCCATCGTTGAAGAAATACGTCATTAAGATGATTTTTAACAGCTAATGAAAAATGAGGTGGTGCTCCATCCTGCATAAACCACATTTTTCTTCTTACATCCAGTGACAGATCATCTAAAATATTACTAAGAGTATTTTCCAAAAAGAATAAATAAGAATCTCCATTTAAATTCGGAGGAAGAACATAAGGCCCTAGTAGTTGGTCGCCTATAATACCACACCAAATATTCAATTTAAACTCATGCTGAAAATTTCTAGCTTTAATAGCATGCGGGTTTTCTTCTTCCCAATAATGACTATTTCACCAATTAAAAACCCCTCGTCTGGTAAAAGTTGCTTCGTCGGTGAACATAATATTCTTAATATAAAGTGTCTGTCATTGCGATGTTTATTTAGAATACGTTGGCAAAACTATAACCATCGTGGAAGATCTGTTGGAAGTAAATTTTGAACAGGAGTGAAGTGATAAGAATGGAGGTTCTCTTTTTTTAGAATTTTAACAATAGACGACTGACTTACTCCTGTTGCTGCTGATAGATGTCGTGGACTTATTTCAGTATTCTCATCTACTCGAACCAAAAGTTCATCTTCTTGATTGGTGTGATTTGTTTCGGTCGACCACTCCGATTTTTAGTGTGAAATGACCCAGTTTCACCTAAACTACGATATAATCTTGCAAAAGTTTTGTGATTTGGTTGCCTTCTATTTGCGTATAACATTCCATACCTTCTGGCTGCCGAGCGAGCGTAAAAATTTTCTTGTGCGTATACGCAAATCATATCTCGCATTTCTTCATTAGTAAAATGATTGTGACGAGTCATTTTAATCAAAACAAGTAATAATTACTTTTAAAAAATGCAACATTACACTACACTGTCACATCACAAATAATTTACTATAAACAAATGACATTTACCAACAACAATTATCTAACAGTACAAAGCATACTTTTCTAAATAAAATAATATTTGAAATCCTTTTTTAAAACTCTAAGCAGTTCGACTGCGTTTTGATCGAAAACAGTTGAAATTATCATGTTTAAACAAGAATACCAATTTTACGTAAAAATGATGTTTACGTCATATTTTCTAATAAAAATTACTAAAAAGTTTCATCAGAAAAAGTTTAGACTCAATTTGATCATTAGGAATGATCCACGTGGCGCCCTCTATGACAAAACGCAAAATTGTAAATAAAATACTATTTCTTGTCTAAGATTATGCCTCTGTGAGAATTTTGATAGCAATTTATTACTATACAGGAAAACTATTAGCAAAAAACGAAAAACAAAAATTTAGTTTTAACACCCTGTATCTTTTTTCTCAGCAACATTTTATTAAGTTTGGGCCAATAGCCATATTTTGGTCCAAATAACCTGTAATTAGTCTATGTCCCAATAGTTATGACTCACCCTGTATATATATACATATATATATATATATATATATATATATATATATATATATATATATATATATATATATATATATATATAAAAAGAAGTACGTTAACGTTAAATATTGGGTTTGCAGCAATATTTAACGTTTACTTCCTTACGTGTCGGCAAATACTTCTGGTTCATTATATATATATATATATATATATATATATATATATATATATATATATATATATATATAAAGAAGTAAACGTTAAGTATTGGATTTGCAGCAATATTTAACGTTTACTTCCTTACCTGTCAGCAAATACTTCTGGTTCATTATATATATATATATATATATATATATATATATATATATATATATATATATATATATATATATATATATGTATAATATATGTAGATACGTATTATAAGCATATAATATACTCATTATTATATTTATATCCTAATATTTTTTAACAAATTATTACACAAATTTTTTGTAATATAGTGGTTAAAAAAATCCATTTAAGTAGTATCATAAACTTTGGACTGTTAAGACAGGGTATGGTAAAAACATTTTCTGACACAGACTGAAGAATATAAAATATATACATGGGCATCTGCATCTGTTTTGACGTTCAAAACGATTGGAACTTTACCTGAAATTGACAATATTTATGCAATAATAGGATTTGATTATTCAGAAGAGCGTATAGATAGGCATGTGTCCGACATAACAACGAGACCCATCATCATGTGGCGGAGACTTTGAAGAAGGGTGATGGCGTTGCTAAAGTTCTACATTGAAAGGACGGCCGATAAACCGTGCACGTTGCTATTGACAGCTAATTATTGGCCACGATACTACTGTTATCAGATTTTCACGTTGAATCACCTGATGTGGACGCTGAAAACTCGCTGTGTTGTTGAATAATCTTCACTGAAAATTTTGCGTTGTATTGTTAGATCGTTGTGTGCGCTTTTGTACTCGTTTAATTGATGGTTTGAAAAAACAGAAAATGGTGGAAAACCTAAAACAGCTTTTAAAGGTTATCGAGTTCATTGTAAAACAGATTTAAATAAAACTCATACACCGCAGCAGTAAAAAGTTTAATATTGGAAGCGATTTTCAAACGTCATTATTTACGGATTTTGTGAAAAAACATCTTTAGGTGGCTGAATATTTTTAAAGGCATTTCAGTTATAAAAAGCTTAATTTAATTAAACAGAATAAGTAATTTAGATATTACCGTATATTTTACCCAGTGCTGTATAAATTACATGTAGAAAAAAAATTTGAGGAAGCAATTACAGGTTATTTTGTTATTCATCAAAGGTTTAAAGTAAGTGTATTTACAGGTAAAATTTTAAATTTACAACTCATTAGATATTTCCATGCTTACCAGATTACCTGTAAGCCAATAGTTTTTTGAATAAAAAATACAGATACGATAATGGGGGCTATGATGTATCATTTACGTAAATAATTACATTTTTTTAGTGTAAAATTCAGAAAACGTACATCAGATTACAGTTCTCAAAACATAATGTGTAAAAACGGTATGATGTATCATGACCTGCGTTGCTATGCGTAAAATGACCAAGCCACAGCAGAAAATTACATAAAACGTTATTTTCGGTTCTGTCATATCCTGAAGATCTGTCAGATAATTCAAATTAACCTAATTTTTGGCTTCTTGTTTGTTTTTGAAAAAATGGATTTTGTTAATTTATTATTACTCAATGAATTGAATGATGTGGTAGAAAGAAATTATGTAAATGTAGAGCAACGTCAGTTACGGGACACCAGTAACTCATTTGAAATAGATAACCAGCTCTAGCTCGTCATAAAGTATTTTAGGGTGTCAAAAACATTGCTTGGCATGTTGTAGATACTTTGCGACCTGTAGTTCCTGAAAGGCAGAGGGGTAACTAAATTGAAATAGAATTAAAGGTTCTCTCCCTACTTAATTTTGTAGGAAATGGAAGTCACCAAAAATGTACTGGTAACAACAACCTGTTATTTTCAATGGAACAAAGTACATTTAGTAAAGTATTAACAGAAATAACTGCAGGGATAGTGGAGGACTTCGTGCCAAAATGGTGAAAAAGATGAAGTACAGCCTGTAGTTCTCATAGAAATGATTCCAAAGGAGGCAAATCAAAACAAATGGTTGGATGGTGGAAGCACAGAGAATAAGAAGTGTAACTTTGTGTAGTGAAACAAAAACCTATTAATATTTTCATAATTTATTTATTTCACAATGATAAATAGTGATATAGTTTTATAATCAAATATAGTTAGTAATATAATTTTACAATTTAGTGATATAAATATTAATATTTCAATTAATTACAAAAAGCTCAAAACAAACAATATAAAACATATTACTAAGTGGCTCAAAATTTTCTAACATGTTTAGATAATACGAAGATATACTGCTGCAAACTGTATTATAACATAGTATATATATATATATATATATATATATATATATATATATATATATATATATATATATAAACTTTGTGTTATAAAAATGTTTAAAAACATAAAACCTGTATGTTAACAATTAATTGCAAAAAGTTCAAAACAAACAAATTTAAAATATATTACAAATTAGTCCAAAATTTGTTAAAACCCTTGGAAAATTAAAACATACAAGTAAAGAATACAATTTCAAAAACTTAAACAAACCTAAAATATACTACAAAGTAAACCTACAAATACACCTAAAATATACTACAAAGTAAACCTACAAATACAACTAAAATATACTACTTCAAAGAACAAGGTTTGTAGCACAGGCATTACAACTTTGGGTTGTATAGAACCTTTTTGGAGTCTGACATAAAATTCATTAAGGTGGCATACCTTACATGGATAGGGCATTTCATCGGGCAAGAGGTAGGTGCAACAGTCGGAAAGGTTTTTAACAGAAGAGGGCTGATGGGACAATGAACCAGAAAAAGACCCAAGACTTAGGTATCAAGACAATTTAGAGGATGATTTAAAATCTATTGGACTTAGAATGTAGAGAAGAGTTGGTAGACACAGGGGTGAATGGAGGATTGTTCTAAAGAATTATTTGCACAAGCACAGGGTTTTACATTACAGCCCTGTTAAAGCTAAAAACATATATTCCTGTGTTGCATTGATGTTGACTAATGATAATAGTAAAACAAACTAAAATATATTACAAAATGGTCCAAATGTGCTCATAACCCCTTAGAGAATATGAAGAAGTGTTATTGTTGCAAACTTGTAAAATAAAAACAAATTGTTAAATAAAAGTGTTTATAATTAGTATATTTCATAATGATATGTTACAATTAGTTACAAAATCAAAAAGAATAACACAAAGATCAAGACAAAACAAAAAATCTGAAACATATTACAAAGCTGCTAAAAAATTTGTTTAAATAAAAGTTGTTTTGAGTTACAAAATTGTTTAAATAAAAATGTTTATATTTAGTTTATTCCATAATTCAGATATAATTTTATAAAGGATAACTTTATAGAATGTTAAATAAAACTATTGCCTTTTTAATTTTCACAGGTTGATTTCCTTTTCCTTCTGAAAAATATTATACACCATAATAAACATAATACATCAATTATTAATCTTTACCTTTCAAATTAAATGTATTTATAATCTGGGGCTGCCCAAGATGAATCTTTGAGATGAGTTGCAAAATCTTCCACTCATTGAACACCTAAAAATTTAGCATTTATTAAATTTGATAGTAACACAAATTAATTTTCTTACATGTCTTCATTGTTCTCCTATTTTTTTAGGGCCACCATCTACTGTATTTACCATGATAGCAAATTCCTCTAACAATTGGGCTACTTTCTTAGCCTTCCTTGACTATTTTCCCAGTAAGCACTATTTATTTTTATGAAGTCTAACATCACTTCCAATTGTTTCCTGATTGTTTTCTTTTTAATTGAAGCCATTAGTTTAATTTATTACAATTATAAAAAAATAGTAAATTGTTTCCACAAATTACATACAATAACATAACCTAACTAAGAGAGAAAACGGCACGTAATTTTAGGCAGCTTAAAAATTACATTTACATATAGATAAATTACATATCAAAATAGACAACCCGTTATACGTAGTTCTTACATCATACCGATCTGAAAATTTTTACATAAATGTGTTAAAATCGAAGTTTGCAGCATGTTATTATTTCACATAAATGATACATCATAGCCCTCAATATAGGTATACATAGCTAATTAAAATTAAAATTAAATCTCATAATTAATTAGACAAGATATAAAAAAAGAAAAGTATTTTCAATATTTTAGTAAGTCCTGGAAAAGAAAATAGAAACTACTGTTAAAAAGTTATAAATATTTATGATAATTGATACAGCTCTTGGGTTATCGAATATTATATCTCAATTTAAGATGAAGGATAATAAATACCTGCTGTAGTAAAATATTCTGTTAATACACGTTATGTGAATTTTTCACAAATTAATTTCATTATCTTGGATAAAATAAGCAAACAACAAATAATATAAATTAATATTACATAAAGGTCAATTGAAGACAGATAAATTGAAAACACAAAATTGTATCTTTAATATAAAAGAGGAAAATAATATTATTTCATTAATTTATTCGTTCACTATATCCATTGCCATTTATTTGATTTGATTGCTTTATGTTAACCTAAAATCCCATTTTTCTTAAAGTTTTTATAAAATTTATAACAGGTTGTCAAAGTCGTGAAGGTAATAAATAAGATAATATCTAACATATTATGCAGTTAAACATATTAAAGAACTTCTTGATAAATAACTAAGATTAATTAGATCGAGTAGACTAGAGTAGACCAAATTTTCAAGCTACGTCAAATATTAGAAACAAACAACAAATTCAATATTAATACGTTTTTTATACATTATACATATATATATATATATATATATATATATATATATATATATACATATATATATATATATATATATATATATATATATATATATATATATATATATATATATATATATATATATATATATACGTTGGAATTATCGGGTAAAGTGGTCTCTAATAAAAATCTTTCTTTTTTCTAAGATACTCAAAATGTAAAAACACTCACAGAAATTAAAAGATTTCACAAATAAAAACTGACATTAAAGTATTTGAAATATTGAATGTCAAGATTAAATTGTCATAAGCACGTTCGTTATAGCAATACGATAAAAAATTCAAATTACTTAAATGTAGAAATAAAAACAACAAAAGAAACGTTAGAAGAATGATATTTATTTGATGAATTAAAGGTTAGTTGTTATTAAGGTGAATGTTAGCTATTTTAAAAATTTTAATAAATTTTGTTCAATATATTACAATATATGTTACTTAACTGTCCAGTGTCCGTTTTATAATTTAAAGTATTTTTATTTTTGTTAATGTAATACATCTTACGAAATAATCTACTTTTGTAGTTATCAGTCTGTACCAAAATGTGAGCTTTAGTCTAGCATATGACCAGTGTTTTCATAGTACTCAACTACTGCGCAAGTATTTTTTCCCAATCGGCAATCACTTGTTTGATGCATTGTTTTAGCCATTGTGATATTTAGCCATTGTGATATTTAGCCAATGTAGCTATTTTGACATCCAACTCAAAACAGTGCAGAAAAAAAGCACAATCATACGACCTACGTATGCTGAAAGACCTTGATAGGAGGATGAGAGTCGAAGCCACGTTAAACGAGCAAATGATTACAATTAGAGACGAATCGAACAAAGAACAAACGATCAAACATATTACAGAAATAGTGCAAAATGTAAAGGATAAACACTTAAAGACAGATAGATTAATGAATAAAAAATCATGAATGACAGATGAGATCCTGAAACTAATGGACGAGAGAAGAGAAGCCGAAAATGACCCAGACAAATATAAAACCATAAATATATTAATAAGAACGAAAATCAGACAAGCGAAAAAAAAAAAGAAGCAAGGGTAAGATGCGAAGAAATTGAGACTTTGCAGACAAAGTACGATAGTCATAATGTACATAGGAAAGTTAAAGAACTTACAGAGAGACTAAGATGAAGACAGAAAGGAAATATAACTGATTCTGAGGAAAACATCATCTTGGATAAACAGAGTAAAATAAGAACGTGGAAAGAATATCTAGAAAAACTATTTGAAGACCAAAGAGATAACACCTTTGAGCTAGAAGAAGAGGTAAATGATGGACCAAGAATATAACAGAAAGAAGTTTACTCTGCAATAACACAGTTAAAGGATGGCAAAGCGGCAGGCCCTGATAATATACAAGCAGAACTACTTAAACTAATGGACAACGAATCAATAGCAATAATCGCAAAGATATTCAACAACATATACAAACTCAACTAAAATCTGAGTTTATTGCACTTCTAAAAAAAACAGGAGCCAAAAAATGCAAAGATTACCGTACTATAAGCCTCATGAGTCATCTCCTAAAATTCTTCCTAAGGATAATTCATAAGATAATTCACAAACCGTGTGAAAGTCAAATTTCCCCCAACCAGTTCGGGTTCACAAATACTATTAGTACTAGAGAGGCTTTGTTCTCAGTACAAGTCTTATTCCAGAGATGCAAAGACGTCAAATGTGACGTATACGCATGTCTGGTTGATTACGAGAAAGCGTTTGATCGAGTACAGTACGCCAAGATGATGCAAATCATCAAAAAAGAAGCAGAAATTAACAAATAAGATCTGAACATAATTAGAAGTCTCTACTGGAATCAGAGAGCAAATCTCGAGTTGAAGGTAAACACACTGACTATGTGAAAATCATGCATGGAGTGAGGCAAGACTGTATTTTGTCTCCTCTAATCTTCAATCTGTACTCTGAAAGAATAGTTATTGAAGTTTTGCACGAAACTGAAAAAGGTATTCTACTAAATGGTTACCGGCTAAACAATATCAGATATGCAGATGACACCATAGTATTTGCGGACAACTTGCGAACAAAATAACGTATTACAGTCAACAATTTAGACTCAATATAAACGTTAAGAAGACAAAGCTTATGATAATTAGCAAAAAAAGAATAACAGAAGAAGGAGATCCTCAGAAAAATTAATAAGAACGGAGAGGTACTGACCACCATCAAATCTCGAAAGTTACAGTTCTTCGGACATATTATGCGAAATGAATCCAGATATGCTCTTGTTGAAGACATCCTGCAAGGAAAAATATTTGGAAAACGAGGTCCACGAAGAAGAAGAACATCTTAGTTAAAGAACCTTAGAATTCTTGGTTCAATACAACATCTGTGCAGCTTTGCCGCGCTGCTGCAGATAAGATAAAGATTGCCATGATGATCGCCAACATTCGTAACGGATAGAAGAAGAAGATTATTGATTCATTTATCAAGTTTATATATATATATATATATATATATATATATATATATATATATATATATATATATATATAATAATTTTTGATAAAATAGTTTAATAAAATTTTAAAATTAATTAGATTTATAGAATTCTCGTTAATTTCTCAGTTCCAAATTATTATGAACCTTGGACTGTTGAAAGTTGAATTAAATCTACACCTGTGACTGGCTAACCCGTTATAACTTAGACACTTTTATATGATATGTAGTGATCGACCCCACTTGTTTGTTCTTTTTTCTCCGAGCCATTTCTTAAACATCTTTTTCTTTCATTTTCATATTTTTTCAACTTACCGCTTTATTGCATTAGCGGTTGGTAACTCGCCTTGTTGTGTGTCATGTTTTGACTTCAAGGACACGGTCTTTTCACGTGATAGCAATGTGGATCTGAAATGTGCTCTCATTTGCCGGGTGTCTCCTGTAAGCAGTGGAAGCTTTTGTGGTAACTGCATTACATCTTTTATATTATTACTTTAATAAACTCTTAATCTTTTCAATAATAATATTACCTAAAGTAAAAATTAAATTAAATTAATATCATACCGTTGGAAGTGTGGTCTTATGATCTTGTTAGTTCCCGGCAAGTACTGATTTTTTACGTACGTTTTTTACATACTTTTTTAAATTACATGTTCAATAAACATGTGGTCTTTTGCTGTGCTATGTTTAAATCTAATTGTAAACTGTTTTTAGTTTCAATTGATTGTTTATACAACCTAATTAATTAATGTCTAGTTCCTTAAGCTTCTTTATATTTTACACCACTGACTGCTACATGTCTTTTTAAGGTAACACATTTATATTAACTTTTCTATGGATGTTTGGTTTTTCATATTGTGCTTTTTACATGATCTGTTGATGCTTTCTGATTAGAGAGCGACACGTCTTTAAATAAATAGATGAAGTAGTCAACTTCTTTGTCTTTTTTCTCCACCTTTTGACCAAAAAACCCACCACTCTTCGAGTGATCCTTATTTATATATATATACATATATTATACATATATATATATATATATATATATATATATATATATATATATATATCCTTAACATTTTATCAGATTATCCTGTCTTTATTTGCCAGGCTGATTTCATCATCACAGCTGTCATTTGTTTGGGACTGTTACTCTTATTTGCCTTGTATCACATATTTTAAATTTTTTTTTATACCTGATGTTATTTTTACGGTCTTATGCCACAGTATGTAATACCTTATTGTTGTTTGGTAGACTTAACTATCTAAATTGATGAATTGTTGCACATTTCAGGTAGGTGTGTCACTACAACAACTGTAAACATTTTAGCGATTTCGCAAAATTACTAGATAAATTACATCAATTTTTACAAACCGTCACAGAATATTAACTCTCTCTTGTTCATGAAAGCCTGAACGGAATATGTGTACCATTTTTCTGTACTTTTTGCTTTGGTATATTAATTACTTTTGAGTTATTTCTATGTCAAATTGATATTAGTAGTTATTTTCAACCTACTTTAAATAATTCCGTCCATTACAGTGACTTATCGGGGTTGTATACACTACCAAGTTTAAATATTTGCGGCATCTGTCATCTCTCCACACGTGTTCAGTTTGTTGGTTTCCTTTTCTGCGTCGTTGTTCGCTGACAATGACAACCTGTTTGATAACTTTAATGGCGGCTTGAAATTAATATTACAAGATAATATGCCTTAAAATTTTTAATTTTTAACAGTATGCACTTAGTGCTATTAAACAAACTAAATATTAATTGTTTTAACTACATTGGTTTTTAATTTAACATTTTAAATTTGACATGTGCTCTGTTGTTCTTTTTTAATAATTGTGCTTTTAAATCATAAAATAATTGCCGGGCGGTTTTTTTTACGGTTTAGTGTAACATTTAAGGCTATATTTATACTAGGTACAATTATATTTTTTTAAATCTGTTATACACGGAACAAGTAAATTACTATAATCTTTCAAATACGATTACACCAGGCGAATTTTTGATTTCCATGGCCAATTTTTTCTAAAACTGTCACTTTTATAAATAATTATTTTTTTTACCCATTACACGATGCCATTTTTGTTTATCATTCTCTTCTATAAAAGAACTTTTCTTTGCCTTCTAAGAGCAGTTTGTTTTAACAGATATGGACTGATGATTAACAACGGTAAAATATTCATAATAATTTTAGTTATATTATTTTCATATTTCGTGTGTCATGAATGTATCTCATAATATGCGATTAAAACTTATGACTATATTTTTTGCATAATCTTCGCATAAAGTTGTCTGTACTGTGGGAATTTTCCTTTAAAATAGTTATTTAAAAAAATGTTATATCGTTACTCCCCATCATAGTGGCGAACTGCAAATTAATGATATGATTAATAATTCGATAACAAAATACCGATACTTCACTTATAGTAAAGAGGTACCTGTAGACCATGTATCAAACTATTTGTTTCAAAACAAGTATTGTTAATCTAAAATAATTGGGCTGATTCCTCAAGACTATTGACTAAATAGAATATTCGATGTTGAAATGTACAATATAAATATTTGTTCAGAATGTTTCCTTTACTAATGGTTTACTCTATTTAAGGAGAAGATAATCAATTTTAACGATTTTGTATTTTTTCCATTCATTAAAATTTTAAAAAGCGATTACATAAGTTAATTAAAGAGTATTAAGAATGCATTTTACACTTTTTAATATATTAAATACTACTCCCTTTCAGTTCTGTGTGAATGACACTAATTTACGTCTAAATCCTTTGATCAATAAATAACTACACTTGGTAAGTACTGAACCCTCCGTAATCTCCTTAAAACATAAATTACTCAAAAGCCGAGATTATTGATTTCATGTTTCCAGATATATCAACTCCGTAGACTATTTAACTTCATAAAAGTTAGTCTCAAGTCCAGTTTGACTTTACTCATAGTTTAATGAATTTTTGAACTAATAAAAATGGAAATGGGAAAGTAGTTAGATTCCCCAAAGTGATACTTGGAAAAGTTAAATAGGAGGGAAAATTATTAACAGATTTTTATTTTAGAGTAGAAAATATATAAACTTTATTTGTCACTTTTTTAAATGAAATATGCAGCTTTGAAAAAACATTAATGGTTTTTTAGTTAGTTAAGTGTCCGATATTGAAAATGCATTTACATTTACTGACACATTATGTATTGATTGTGTGCGAAGTGGATGATACGGATTTTAAATACAAAATAGTTTACGTTTTAGCATAAATGTGAATGTAAAACCTATTGGGATTATGATACAAATTAAATTAACTTTCATTGCTTATTGTTCTTTAGGGGCTAAAAAGTAATAGTTCTTTATCAAGAACTGTAGTGCTCCAAATTGTCAGAATTTTTTCAGATTTTTTTTGTTTTAATATTAATATATAAGAATATTATTACAAATGCACGTTTTTGTAAATTAATCTATAATAAAATTAAATTACCTAACATGTAGGACCCTTCGCCAATTAAGAGAATGCCATCTCAAAAAAAACATTAGATCGAGAAATTCTAAACTTTTGTATTGACGTCCCATTTTTGACAGCTGAATAAAGTTAATGTATTTGGTAAAATAACGCATATATTTAAAAAATATATTTTCAGTTAGTTATTAAACATTATTATTCAAGAAATAAAGCTAATGATGACTATTGACCAAGAAGATGATCATATTACCACTTCTCAGCAGTGTTTGGACCTTGTTACGACCAATCTGTTCGACTTTATGCATTAGTTTGTACCCATTTATAAAAGCTGAATCAATCACTATTATACTCCAAAGAAGATAATAAACACGTAGCTCACAAAAGCGCAAAAGTGCAAAAAAGCTGGGTAATAGTGACTCAATGGGTCGGAAAAATCATTGTTTTTTTATTGAAATTGACTATCTTAAAAAAGATAAAATTCTCAATGGCCAAAATTACTGTGTATTTTTAAACAAGTTGAAGAAAGAACTTAGTAAGAAATGGCCCATATAAAGAAGAAAAGTGTTTCTTCAAGACAATGCACTGTTGAGAGTTTTTAGTATCATATTACGAAATCGACGTTATAGTCGTCACATGTTTGATATTTTTCTGTCTATAAATATTCCGTCTAACCTTTATTATTTAATTTTATTGTTCACTTATTTCGATTCCAAACCCTGTAACTAGTTTAACCATAACGTATGTAATTTCCTTATGATCTTAGCTAGCGACAAACGTTATTTGTCTGTTGGAAATTGTGATTTTCGAGTTCTGTCATGTCAGCTTCACTTCAATCTAGAAGTGAGATTAATTTTTTTATCTATGCTCTATTCAGTTGAAATTTTTGTTCATAAATTCATTAAGAATATTTAAATCTCTGCTTGGGTGAGTTCATATTGATCATTTCATATTTGTAGTGGATAATAATTCAGTGTAGCCACCTTGTATCCAAATCATGGATACACGGCAGCTTAAACAATACAACACATATGCGGAAATAAAATTTAAGATAAACAAGAATTTAAAGAAAGTCAAAGAAGATAATGCAAATCTCTAATAGCCAAAAATGGGGAAACATGCCCTTATATCAGTTGGAAAAGAAACCCTCAAACCACTTCGGGAAAAGCAAAATCTTGGATGACAGTAAAAATTCTTAAAAAAAAAACAAAGAAAACATAAAGCAAATGACCTTAATAAATATAAACAAAATCAGAAAAACATGAGAAACAAATTTGAAAGGCAAAAACGAAGAAGGTGCGACAAAGAAATCACAAAAACAAATATCCTTAAAAATGATAAAGGAGATATTATTACTGATGTGAAGAAAATATTGTGTCACTGGACCAATTACATTCAAAAGATACTTAATGATGAAAGAGAAGAACTGTCAATAGAAACCACAGAAGATACCGGACTACCAATATTACGGAAGAAGTCATAAATGTGACAAAGATAACAAAGCTATTGGACCAGATGATATGCCCATCGACATATTAAAACTCAGTAATAAGGAAGATGAATATATAAGACTGCCACAATCCCCAGACAATGGCTGCAATCAACCTTTGTGGCAATACCCAAAAAGTCAAGTGCAATATCCAGCTCAGATCATAGAACAGTGGCTTTAGTTAAGTTCTTAAGTAGAACACACTTAAACCATTTATAAAAATAATACACAGCAAAATCGTTAAAATTTTTGAATATGAATTGTATGTCACTCTCGTGGCATACAATTTGGCTTTAGAAATAGTATTGGTACAAGGGTACAAGATATGCTTTGTTCGGCTTGAATGTACTGGACCAGAGATGCAGGAACATGAACCAGGACATGTACTTTATATCAAAATATAAAGATGAGTCGACCATGGTTGTGTGCTGTCACCACTACTCTTTAATATCTATAGTAAAGCGGTAATTAAAGAAGCGCTCTCAAATTCAATAGAAGGTATATCTATCAACGGATAAGTTTGGAATAACATGCCTTTTACAGAAGATATACTAATAATGACGGATAACAACAATGATTTACAAAACATAATGCAACGTCTCAATGAATGCTGTTATGAATACGGACTTTGGATGAATTTGAAAAAAACTAAATGCATGATCATGACTAAATCAACAGACGAAAACATCCCATTGATTGTTGAAGATACTTTAATTAAGAGTGTGGATACCTACAATACTTAGAAACATGAATAATATTAAATGTAGCCCAAACCAAATTAATTAAGACACGTATTGAAATAGCACGTGCATCATTCGTTAACCTTAAAATGTTTCTTTGTTTTCGGGATATATGGTTAGGACTACTTCTAAGGATGATTATGTGTTTCGTATTCGCTCATCTTCTTTAAGGCTTGGAAACATGGACATTAAAATAAGTGCATCTGAATAAGTTCGCCCCCATTGAATTTTGGTGTTACAGAAGAATCCTACAAATATCATGGACTTCAAGAATATTTCAAACTCAAAAAATAGTAGAAGAATAGAAAATAAAAGTAAAATAATATTGTCTATTAAAAGAAGGAAACTTGAGTACTTAGGACAAAAAAATACTTAATATGGCAACTTATTGTGCAAGGCAGAATTCGAGAAAAGCGAAATTTAGGAATACGAAGAATATCGTGGCTTAAGAACTTGAGGGAATGGTTTGAATGCGGTAGTGCATGAATGTAAATTACCTTTCGTTTAATAGTAATTATATTCATTTAGTCCTTGCCATTTGCTAAGTAGGTCTTTTCTTAAAATTGTAATTGCATCTAATTTTGATAAAACATGGCAAGGAAATCTTTAAAAGTTACGCTTTTGCTAAAACAAAGTTTCTCGTTTTACTATTTTTTTAAGTATTTAAAATTTGTCTTCTCCGTCTTGTTAAGGGGAAATTTCCCTAGCCATAGGGAGTAAACTGAAGTAGTATGGTCGCTACTATAAAAAATTCATCATCTGGCTAAAATTACAATATATCTACACATTCAGCCTACATTTAAGCCAGCATCTGAAAACAGCAGCAACACTAACTACGTTTCCATCCATAGATATCCAACTACATAAAGCCAACCATATATGCAACAATAAAGAAGTATCATTATCAAACGTTGTACGGCTTTAGGCAGGATTTGCTTTGTTTTTGTTTTGTTAATATTAAAAATTCATTTTATTTTTATAGAACAGTAAACATGAATAGTTTATATTAGGTTTTGTTTGTCTCAACTAAGCAGAGAGATTTTTAGATTTGCATTTAAGAAAAGACGAACCTACACCTCAGAGACTGAGCTAGATAAAGTCTTAAACAATTGGCTTTTAACTTTGTTTTAGGTAGATATTTGTTACACATTTCAAAATGTTTATTAGCACTTTTAGTGCAAAAAAAAACCATTGTCTTAGAAACAAAGTTTAAAGCAACTGACGATTTTAAATGTGTTGCAAGCGCGAATCAATAATAATATATAATCAGTTCGGTGTTCGATATCTTTTGATCTAAGTGTCCTATCGACAAAATTTAAAATAGGTTTTAGAGGTAATAAATGTAGCTTTCGAATGAAATTTTCGCATTTTGCCGCAAGTTAAGTCAGTTTCTAAGTTTCTTTTAAAAAACTGCAGCAAAGTTTTTACAATTCGTACGCGATCATTAAAATTCATTACTTTTATTAACCGGCCGCTATATATATATATATATATATATATATATATATATATATATATATATATATATATATATATATAGATATATATATATATATATATATATATATAGATATATATATATATATATATATATATATATATATAATATATATATATATATATATATATATATATATATATATATATATATATTTGTTTTTGATACGTTATGCTTAAGTTTAAGCAGAGTTGAAACACGTAAACTCTAAGACTTATATATAAGAAACGAATAGTAATAAAGACTCCTTCAAATGGTTTTACGTGGAAAATTTAAGACAAAATCAGACAAGGAAAAAAACGAGTTTTTAAGCTACAAAATCTAAAGACATGGTTTAATATTAATTCAGTTTAGAAATTAAAAAAGTGAAGTGGCATAGTAGGCGGTACTGTAGATTAGCGCGAAGTTTCATATTATGTTTTCTGTCTTTTTAAATTTTAAATATTATTTTTAAAATAGAATATAGTAATTTTATTATGTATTTATTATTTTGATCAAACTTTTAATTTTAATAAACACGTTATGACTATGCAAGGCACTGCTGTAGTAGAAGTATCGCCGAGTCGTAGCGCTACTTCGGTGACGCTCGTCTAAGCATTTTACTATATAGAACAAGTTATACAACGCCAGTCTAGAAGATTTGCTTTAAACGTAATTTATTTTACGGGAAAATTTGGTACAGGTATCTGATAGCTTCAACTCATAAGGGGATATGGTTAATGAAAAATTCGTAACGAATTACTGTCAAATCGGTCTCATCCAATATAATAAAAGCCCAGAATGGCATGTCACACGGAACCGCTGCTTGCCCAAGACGATAACTCCTAGCGTCACCTAGGAAGGGAATCAATTATATTTTGTTTTTGAAATGATTCGTTTAATAATTATAATAATAAGAATACTAATTACAGAAAGCTGTGTTACTTTCGACGTCCAGATGCGTACGAAAATTTTTGGGAGATACACCGACATACCAAGTCACCTAGGACTAGATAACATGGAAAGAGTCCCACCAGAGCTCAATCCTTTTGATACCGTAGGTATCTGGGATGAGTGAATTTTCCCCTTAGAGGGAGTGTGAGCCGTATGGCTAAATCTGGAGAATACTAATTAAATATTAACATAATTATTAAAACGAACAGTTTTTTCGCAAAATTGTCAAAAATATTGGTTGCTATAATTTTAAGGTAAGATTTAATAAGCAAAATTAATTTAAACGTTAGTTTAGATTTAAATTCCTAGCGCCAACTAAAAATGAAATCTGGACTACATAGTGATATTTCAATCTACTGAGTCAATCATATTTTGTTCTTAAAACTTTACTTTTTATTAATAATACTAATATTATTACCTACATATTAATATACTTAATAATACGATTCGCAAAATTGCCAAAAACATTGTTTGCTGTAATTTTAAGCTTATTAAGCAATATAATTAAACCTTTATGTTAGTTTATATTTACTTGGTTTACATTCTTCAAGAAGTTTATTATTTTAAAAATTTACCTTTTACTTCTCTTGAAAGCTTGTTTGTCCTAAAATATTGGCATTCTATATTTGTTTCATTCTTGCATATGATCTTCATTTCACACATGCTACATCCAAAGTACAACGCACTTGCTCTGGCGAGTGGGTTTACTTCCGTGAAGAAGAAATCGCAAAAAAAGCGGAAAAGCAATGCATAACTAACTTCCGAAGAAACTTAGAGACATATATGACAGAATATATAAATTACTTAAATAGATAGTAGAAAACTGTCTAGAAAATACTAATGAAACTGTGCTACTTGAAGACTTCGGCAATCTGGCTAACACGTTTTCTGTGAGTTACTTATGGTCCAAATATGTTTTAGATTTAAAATTTATTCATGAATCTCCGAATGAACCATTTCTAATTAACAAAGTTTCAATAATATTTGGTGTATTTGGTAAATGTCAAAGGTCAGAACTGGCGAATAGGCTAATAACTCTCGTGGAAGATAGAAAATCAGTTTTTTGTGATGAACGCACCAAAGACAAAAACCAAAAAAGGCGCGTTTTCACCATTACTGATAAAGACAAAATTTAATAGTTTGAAGCTAATACGAGTATAGATGTTTTTACTCCCACGTCGTTGTTCAGAAAACGAATTTTTCTAATCTATAGGCAAGTTTACTGGTAATCTATCTATCAACGGATATTTCTAGAATTGGCAGTTTTTTGTAAATTCCTCTAAATAATATTATGTAGTTATAATAATTTATTATTTTATTTTGTAATTTTAATAATAAACGTAATTAAAAAGTTATCAAATTTTTTTTATGTCTATGCCTGTGCAAGCCATAAAGTGCACTTTATGCCTACATTATTATATTATTATGTAGTTGGTGACTGTGACTAAAAATGAACTAGTATGACAAGAATATTTTATATGCGTTAAATAAGGAGTATTAGTTATACGGATGTGTATCTGTGAAAAATTGTCCACTAAAATTACATTAAAATTTGCCATTTCCGTTTGGTACAAGAACGCTCTGAAATATTGGACAATCTTTTTATTTTTATGCCAATAAATTTTCCAAATCTCAGCTATAAGGAAATTACTTTGAAAATTTACCGTAAACGCTTTCAGCAGTATTCCGAGCAGTTTGTTTACGCTTACTGCATTTGCTGACTTTATAAGGACATTCATCTGATGTACTCTACTCGAATTTATGAAATCATTAATCTTGCTAAAGGAAATAGCAAAGCATTTAATGGAAAACTATTTCGGATCAACTTGTTTTAATATAACTTATATTAAATATTATTTCAGAAAATTATTATTAAAAATTAATATTGGACTTGACACATTTAACGGATTGCATCATGTCGAATTAAGATACGTTCTTGGTCAACTATGAGATGTTTAAATATTGAATAATAATAATGAATAATAAATCGGTACATGTTTTATATAAACAAAAAAAAATGGTGCAGGTATAATTGCAAGAAATCCTCTCTCCCCCCCTTTAAAAAGCATCAAATCTGTTCCATATGTAGTGGGTTTCGATAACAAGAATGAAGTGCCCAGGCTGTAAAATTTTAAAACGAATGATGTACCAAACAGATTTATTGTTTAAGGAAAACCAAGTATATTTTAAATTCTACCTTAATTATGTGATATGTCGTTTTGATTGTATTTTATTATTTTATTGCTTTTAACCCTTATACATTTTAATTAAATTATTCATAATAAATTAGTAACATTTATAGTTGCTAAATTAAGAAACGAATCTCTCCACTGGAAGAGCCTCCTCCACGCTATGTACACAAACCAATTACTTATTATACTTTATTTTTGGATACATTGTAAGTTTCTTCTTCTTCAGCCTTAAATAATCCAACTTTGGGCAGAGGCCTCCCCCAAATCAATCCAGTGTTTTCTATTTTGCGCTGCTTGCTTCCAGTCGTGGCCTCCGATCTTCTTAATGTCATCAGCCAATCTTATTTGTGGTCTTCCTCTGCTTCTTTTACCTAACCATGGTCTCCATTCTTGTAGTTCGTGGTATCCTTTATCCTTTGGCCGGGCATTGTGTCTTGCAAAGCTCCATTTTAATTTGGCAGCATGTTCTCTTGCGTCTTTTACTTTGGTTTTGCTTCTAATCCATTTATTTGTTATTTTGTCTATTAAGTCTCACCCCGAGTATTGATCTTTCCATCGCTCTTTGTGCCTTTATTTTATTCATATTAGACTTGGTGAGTGTCCACGTCTGTGAACCATACGTGAGTATAGGGAGAATACAGTAATCGTAAATTCTGGTTTTTAAATATTGTTTTATTTTAGTGCTTTTCAAGATCCAACTCAGTTTTCCAAATTTTGCCCACGCTAACCTTATTTTACTGGTAATTTCGGCAGTTTGATTTTCTTTATTAACTTTTATTATCTGTCCCAGGTAGATGTATTCGCTTACTGTTTCTTGTATGCGATTGCAAGTTTACTTACATATGTAGTGGTAGTCCAAAAAAATATATCTAGTGGGAGATCAATCTATAATTTGTGTTTGTGCATTGTCTTGTGTGTGAAGTATTTTTTCTGTATTTTTGTACGTTTCTAGATTCACCGTAATTTTTTAATTTTGTTTTAAATAATAATTTTTTACCGAAGGTATTATTATGGCGACTGACCACTAAAACTGTACAAAAAAAAAACAAGAAATAATATTGGGCGCAATACAGTGTAATGTTAAAACAGCTTAAAGAAGCTAATGGCAGAAGTCCATAAACTTTTTAATAAAGTCTAAAGTAACCAAGATTGGGATGCCTACGGGGATACATACAATAAAAACAAACCTCACGAGCAAGTTTAGTGGGTTTTAAAAAGCAGAAATTAGTGCCAATAGTACGCAAGAAAAAACTGCCTTAGTTACTATATCATTCTAACTAGTTCGCATAGGTTAACACTTAGTATTAATTTACTTTAAAAGAGATTTCTCTTTTTGTTTTTAGATGGCGTAGTTACGTCCGTATATAGTTATTTTGATAACTATTGTCTAGGGCGGGAGAGATTTTTGTTTTGGTTCAGAGCAGCGACTATACCGTTCTGACGAGACCTAAGGAGGTGGAAATACGTATGAGCGGTTGTCGCTGCCCTGTATCAAAACAAAAATCTAATACCGTCATTATGTTTTATTACTTACTTCGTTTGGAGTACCAGAAACTGAATTCACTACGAATTTTGACCAGGATGAACAGCATGTGGAATGCAATTTTAGATTCCCTTGCCGATTAATTTATCCAGCTGTTTGTTTCGCAAATTTTAGGAAACATAGTGGTAAAAATTTGAATTCGGTTTCGCTAGGTAGAAATCGTTTGATTTCTCTTTTTGTTTTTAGATGGCGTAGTTACGTCCGTATATAGTTATTTTGATAACTATTGTCTAGGGCGGGAGAGATTTTTGTTTTGGTTCAGAGCAATTTTGGATGGTTTTGTTTGGTGCCTAAACCGTTCTGACGAGACCTAAGGAGGTCGAAATACGTATAAGCGGTTGTCGCTGCCCTGTATCAAAACAAAAATCTAATACCGTCAATATGTAACTATTTTTTATTTTTCTTCTGTTGTACTCCACTACTAGAGGTTTGCGATCACTACATCAAAATGTGGTGATGGCAAACGTAAATATTTTTTTTGTTTAGAAACATTTAATCCACTGCAACCACGCAGGGTTATTGGTAGAATAACGTAAACAGGAATTTGATTTATTAACATTAATACATGTTCTGTTTATAGTTCAGGTAGTTTTGATGTCATTTCAAATAAACTGAATTTTATTGAAACAACAAGAAATTAGGTCCCCAAAAGTTATATATACTGTATTATATTTTAAGATTTTTATTTACTTAAAAAATAAAAAAAAAACCAAAAAAGCAAAACTATCGTGTAAAAATCATCGGCTGTCAATTTTTGTTCAGGGGCCGTATCCATTACAATTAAATCGAAATCTATCTTAAGAAAAATATTACGAAGAATAAAAATATCCACTTCAATTGTTGAGCAGTGTCTAACCTTGTATATCCTAATGGATAAAAATTGCTTTCTATATTTTGACCATAAGTTAATTAATTGTAATAACTGTATACATTAAATTATACTTATTTACTTCACTCCAACAAGAAAAATATTTGTTATTATACGAGTAATTTATGTGGTATCCCGTGATTTTAAAGAAAATTGTTATAGTTAAATACCGACTTATAGTTAGTAAACTTTTATGTTAATATTTTTCACAATTTTTATAGTTATATATGAAATTATTAGTAAAAAACATGTCTTTTATAGAAAAAAGAAAAATAGTTGCCCCTTTTTTGTATTTTAACATATTGCTATTGACTCAACAACATACTGTACAGAAGGATGTAGGGCTTGGAATTTATTGTAGCAGGTCGATCATGTTAAATGTGTCACATGCAACTCTCTCAACATTTAGCATCAGTTATGTATTCAGGACACGACTCTAACGCAGTGTTTATACTAGCTGAGTATAAAAGGCTGGGTAACACCGGATCCAATGGCACAATTTACACAGTTTAAATTATTGCATAAAGTGTGAAACAGTTGAATGAATACTTCGATTGTAACAAACAATAGGCCAGTTACTTTGTATAACAGTATCCTACTTAAAATTTATATTTTGTTTTTTATTTACTTCACAATTATTCCTTTTATACTAAGGGCTCCCATGCCATTTTTTCATACTAAATTAATATCATAATATATAAAAAGTGAGATTGTATCTTTGCTCTTTAAGCGCTCTTAAATATAGGAAAACTAACAAGTAATAAACCTGATTTTAGTTTTTACTAGTTTTTAAAATTATTTTTGTTAATAAACTGTTAAAATTTAAGGTAATTTGATTAGCACATTTTCCATTATTAAAAATGATATTTTTGTTTCTTTTCTCCAGAATAGAGCATTATTTTTCATTGATAGTAAACAGGTTAGCTTCACTATTAATTCATGTATTAGGCTGTGGACTATGACCGTAGTACTATTATCACATATAACTCAAGCACTATTGTTACTATGTAAATTAGAAATAGGGAATTTCCAACTTACCACAAAATTTTCTTTCCTACAGAAATTTTGCAAAATAACAAAAATTTAATACACGACAAATAAATATAGATTGAAGAAAAATAATTGTGCAGTTTTTTGTATTTAATTTTAACCCTTAACTACTGACGTGGATGTTTCAGGACGTAGACTCTGACATGCGGTATGTCATACCGTTGCCTATTCTCCTTTGTTTTTAATATGAATTTATCTTATATCACTGTATTTGTTTTTTATATCAACTACGGAATGATTCTTCACATTGCTGTACCATAATATACTGCTACAAGTAAAATAAACTTTACTTTTTCAAGAATATTATGAATGCATGCATAATATTTAAAAAAATGGTGGACGTTAGTACAAAATTGTTTATAAACTAAATTACAAGAAAAATTGATTACTTGTGACTAAAAAATGGTATAATAATGTTAAAAGAAACAGACTAATGATTTAAATTTAATGAGAAACTAAAATACAAAATTCTGACAATAACCAAAAATTACAATAAAATAACTAGTCATTTTGGGCGCAAGGTCCGCAATTTTTCTTTGTATACTGTAAGCACACTGGTTTTCCACAAGAAAAGCACACATAAAAAGTCTTTCGCTTTAATGCACTTGGGCATAAGTAACACGTCTTCTTTTTCTCTAGCCTTTCTTCAAAATCTGCTTCTTTTAGGCGTTTTTGTCCTAGTATTCGTTCAATCATCAATCAGCCAATCCCGTCCACTGCTGGACATAGGCCTCCCTCAGTTCTTTCCAGTGTTCTCTACACTGGGCCGCTTGTAGCCAGTTTCCCGCTACTCTTTTTATGTCGTCGGTCCATCTAGTCGGTGGTCGTCCTCGGCTTCTTTTATAATTTCTGGGCCTCCATTCCATAATTCGTCTTGTCCATCGTCCATCTTGTGTTCTGGCTAAGTGTCCTGCCCAGTTCCACTTAAGTCTCGTGGTTCTTTCGATGACGTCTTGAACTCCTGATCTTTGCCTGATTTGTCGGTTTGTTATGTGGTCTCGGAGGCTCACATTCAGCATTGCACGTTCCATGGCTCGTTGTGTAACTCTTAGTTTATTCGCAGATTTCTGCGTGAGTGTTAAAGTCTCTGCTCCATAAGTTTGTACAGGCAAAACACATTGGTTATAAACTTTTCGCTTGAGACACATGGGAATTGAACTTTTTAGAATATGGCTTAGTTTGCCAAATGCTGCCTATGTCAGGCCTATTCGCCTCTGTATTTCATTTGTTTGATTGTCTTTGTTTATTTTGATCTCGTGTCCCAGATATTTGTAAGTATCTGTTTGTTGTATGGTATTATTGTCGATAGTTATATTTCCACTCATTACGAGATTTGTCATAAGTTTAGTTTTTTTAAAGTTTATCTTTAATCCTGCTCTTTCAGACAGACTTTTAAGCGAATGTAGCATAGAAACTGTATCCTGTAAGTTATCTGCGATTAATACGACATCATCTGCAAACCTCAGATGATTTAATCTTTCTCCATCTATATTGATGCCCATATCTTGCCATTGGGTGTTCTTAAATATTGACTCTAGAGCTGCCGTGAACAATTTTGGTGAAATATTGTCTCCTTGTCTTACTCCTCGACCTAAGCTGAATTTTTCTGTGTTTTCTGTGTAGTCGTATACTTGATGTAGCGTTCTCGTAGATGTTTTTGATTAGTGACGTGTACCTGTAATCTATTCGGCTTTGATTTAGGGCTTCCAGTACGGTTTCAAACTCTACAGTATCAAAAGCCTTCTCGTAATCGACAAATGCAAGAACCAGTGGTATGTTGTACTCGATGCATTTTTCAATTAAGATCTTTATGGTGTGCAAATGGTCATTTGTGCCATATCCTCTCCTAAAGCCTGCCTGTTCTTTGGGCTGATAGACCCAGCCACAATACACATACCACAATATTCGTTCAATACCACATAATAATTCTCTCGGGATTCTAGGATTTTCGAGTCTTCTTTGTAGATGAGGTAAAACTAATTGTTTCGCCAACTCCTTTGTGTAGTTTAGCCTTTCCATATTATCTTCTTGTAGTGATTGGTACACAACATGCGAATTAACAGCAGCTATATCAATGATGCGGTAAAAAATAGTAAGTGGCCATCGGCGAGAACGACGTTTTACAGAATATTTGGCACACTTGGCATCTAAAGTATCGACACCTCCTTTTGTACGATTATAATGAGCTATAATTTCTGGTTTTCCAGTAATCTGATCCGTGCCTATTGAATGGTGCATCGAAGAAATAAGTAAAACAGCCCTCGATTTTTTTGGCACATGGGAAATTATAGATAAACTTTTCGTAAATCCGTAAGTAGTTGAATTTACTTGCCTACATCGGTGTGGCTGGAATTCCGGAGGGATTTCCCGTTTATTTTTCTTGAGGGTTCCCACATACGTTAACTTCTTTACTTCTAACTGCTTTACTAATTCTATAGAACTACACCAATTATCAGCTGTGATATTACAGTTAGTTCCATAAATAGGTTTAGCAAGCCGAAGAACAGATTGAGTTGGTTTATTCATCTTCTTTTCTTCCTCAGATAACCCAGTTCCGTCAGTGTCCTTGCCTCCATATATATAGGCATTGTATAAGTAACTTGTTCGTGCATCAGTCAGGCACATTATTTTAATGCCATATTTCACAGGCTTATTAGGCATATACATTTTAAACCTACACCTTCCCCTAAAGCCGACCAACATTTCATCAATACAAACACATGTGCCTACGGAATACAGTTTTTGACAATTTGATATGAATATATTAAATATGTTACTAATGGCTGCTGTTGGATCTATCTTTTTTCTTTTTTCTCTATCCAGAGGGTTATCAAAACGTAAACATTTTAGAAATATTGCAAATCTTCTTTTGACATAACACATCTGAATATATCTCTACCAGTGCCATCTGTAGCAAATATAGAATTTATATCTTCGTCATTGGATTTGAAAGCTGATGAGTATAAAAGCAATCCCAAAAAGGCTCTTAGTTCTATTTCATCAATTTCATTTAGTTCTGGTCTATTCATTCTTTTATAGTTTTCACGAATTGCACGTAATTTATTATTTGTTCATTTACGTATTTCTTGTATTATATCCTCAGAAATAAGAAAATTAAAAAAATATGATGAAGTTTCGTTTCTTACATCTCTGGACCGCACAGCTGGTACTTTTGTTACAAGGTTGTGTAACGGAGTTCTTACATTTTTTGAGGGTGCTGTAGTAGACCACTTAAAACGATTTTTGCCATAAAAATATGACTTACCATTATCATTTAAATGATATTCGTCTTCAGAACTTTCCGACTGCTCACTTCCGGTGTCGTGTGAACTTTCAATACATACTTCTTCCCTTACATCCTCAACATCACTATCACTAAAATATTCTAAATCGCTAGGTACTTCGTCAGCCCATTGAGAAAAACAGCCTCAAAATCATCATCTAAAAGCTTTACAGTTTTGCGGCTAAATTTAGAACAACTGGATGAACTTGCTGCCATACTAGCAGCAAAAGAATACACTACACTGCTTTTAACTATAGAAACGTAAATACTGACATGAGGTACTTGATACCGCAAGAAAACTTTATGTCAACGTAGCTCAAAGACTAAACGTGTACTAAAACTGCAGCAGTTGAGAGCAGGTACAATTAAACCCCACTTGAAGGTACACAGATGGTGTTCTAAGAATCTTTTATAAAACACGTTTTACAACAAAATATATTTTCGGCTCGGTATGGCATACCGCATGTCAGTGGTTAAGGGTTAAAAAAACTCAAAAAATATAACTTCATCGTTACGAAATAAAAGTATATCATTTACAACGAAAATATTTGGAAATTTCAAATTCGTACTTCTTCTTTTTCTTCTTACTCTTTATAAGCAATTCTGCTTGTTCATTGGAGGATTATTACCTCTATGGAAGGTTATCCCTTCATCTTTTGCGCCGTCATCCGCGTTCTGCCGATTGGTGACTTATCTCTTCCATTATCCATTTATTTACACATTTTACGTTATACTTTCTTCTAATGTCTTCACTTCTCTTTCATTATCTCAGTGATATATATATATATATATATATATATATATATATATATATATATACATAAAATATTGTAACTAAATAGCCCACCTCCGATGTGTGGTACGTGTCACAATTCTTAAAAGGATAAATCTAGAATATTCAAGTGTTGGCACTTCAATATTGCCCGTCTTCTTTTGAACGAGAAGAATAGATGTTTACTATTCCAGAATATTCTAGTACATAATAACTTGTATATATAAGTAACTCCGATATTAGCTAAGTTTAGTTGATAAGATATTTTCGTGCTATAAACTTACAAATAAGTATATTTATATAAATGAAGAACCGCTTGTTTTATTTAAAAACGGTACAGTGGTGTCAGGTGTGGATTTAATTGATTTAGTTTTTAATAAATTTCCTGGGCAAATACTTCGTATCTTTTTAGTTTTTTGACGTCTTAAATTAGGTTGTGGCTCGGAGTCACTCATGAAAAAGTGTAACGCTCGCTCACGTCTGTTACGATGAGTCACCGAACGAGAGAGAGGCCCGCCGGACCGGCGAATGCCTTGCGTCTCTCTCCCACTTAAACATGATCGGTCCGCTGCGCGCGCAGCACTAGAGAATTAGGCGCGTTGAATCGGTGCGTGCTTGTGTCTCTGTCTTTCTCGAGCGTTATTGGCGTTGGAAAACCGAGAAAGCGTCATAATACAAGTTCACACGTGTGGTTAAGTATATACAACAACTACAACAATAATTGTGCAATTTAATAATATTCATATCAATAAATATTCTACCGAGAAAAAGACGTTGTTTGCCACAACTTCTTTCGCGTTCAGTTTTCTGTTCGTCCTTACAGTTCCAACAAGATGTATTTTTCTGTTCAATAATTGAGATGCTGAATACACACTAGCTTAATAGTTATCTATATGGAGGGTTCAAACTTTGTCCAAAAGATTTTCCATCAAACTCATGACTACATTCACTTTTACATTACTGATACCATCAGTTCCACAATACACTTGTAGATTATAGGTATATCCCACCAGTTGTACAAATTGATAACAAATTTGTTCTTTTTGTTTTTAATGTACTGTTTAAATTTTAAACGACCTCTAAAAGGAACAAGAGTTTCGTCAATACATACATCTGGTCCTGGCACAAGAACGTACTGAAATTTTTCGATCAACTTATTGATAAGTGGTGTCAACTTTCTCAGTTTATCATTTGCAAAGCTCACATCCTCGTTATTATTAAAATGCCACATTTGAAGGAGTTGGTCGAATCTGTTTCTTGGCATGAGATGTGTTACCTTGTTAGCGTATAAAAAATTAGTGCTCCAATATGCTGTTAGACGTGGTAGCTGAATTAAACCCATCCAAAAAATTATACCAAGAAATATTTCCATTTCTTTGTTATCAGTGGAAACCCATCCCTTTACGTGGCCTTTTGGCTTTTGCTTCTCTCTCAACACTTGCTCGGTATAAATATTGGTTTGGTACACCATATATTCAATAATCTCATTTGTATTACATAGTTTGAAAAAGTCATAAGGAGTCTGTTCATATCTATCATAGAATTCAGCTTTTATTTTAATATCAACATTAGAGAAATCACACGTTCTTAGTGAAGTACCATCAATGGTATGGGTCCCCATACTAATTGAGTATGCTGGCTAGTGTTATTTTCTGAATCGTCGTCTTCGGATATATTTCGAGCTATCACGTCTTCAACAGTTTGACCAATCTGTAACAAAATATTTGCTTTGATCCAAAAAAATTTCAGTTGATTTATAATAGCAATGTCGCCAACAAAAAAGAAAGATCTGAACTAAGCTTACTCACCAAACTGTCGTCGTGTTCAGTTGTAAGTTTACTGATATATTCAACTGACGTAAATGGAGCAAGTTCTCTTTCAAGATTGATTGCCTAGGTATCAGGTCCATACTCATCGGATAAATAAACGTCCCCAAATTCACTTAATTTATCATTTTGATCAGATAACAATTTATCCCACAATGTTTGCAGCCCACGTTGCTCTTGTTCCTAATCACCGTTAGCCATGCTGCTCTCTTGATGTTTCGACTATGTGCATAGTCAATGGAATCAGAAACAAACAACCAATTTGGTGACATGCGCAAAGTGTGACATCACATTCATAATATCTCGTCGTCTCTGTAGGTCGATATTTTCGGAAAGACGGCGAGACAATAATGTGATCACGAGAAAAATGGTAAAAAATACGTAAAATTTTGCAATATTAGAACTGAACTATATGTCAGTAATATATATTGAACATTCTATTTAACAAAAAATAAAAAAAACTCCCGTCCATGCAGAACTTTTTTTACTTAGTACACCCATGCTTAACGTGCTGCTTATCCAGAGGCACCAAATAACATTTTGGAAGAAATTGCTGTAGATATATTCGTTAATAGTTTAAAAGACAATAAATTACAGAAAGCTTTACGACTAGCAAGACCGAAAATTTCGCATGAAGCGCTCCCAATTGCCTTGAAACATGAAACAGCTAGTCAAACTTCACGGACCCATCGAGTAAGAACCATAAAAAGAAGACGACGAACCAAACGATGAACGTCTGGAAAAAATTGTACGAAAAGTAGTTCGTAACGCGATGCTAAAGAGCCGCGAGCCCAGATATTGGAATTGTGCTGACGTAGATCACATTCGCCGTAATTCCAAGAATATGATATAACAGTCGGAAAACTAGAACGGGTCGACACCAAGGGGTAATTGCTGACCTCGAGAAACACAGCCCCTATAGTAACTGTTAACATTACGTCCTCCGGTGGAATTCATAGCTTGTACATCGAGGGTCGTATCAATAATAAATATAAATCGTTTTTGGCAGAAACAGGTGCAACAAGAACTATTGCACGTCCAGAAGTAGTACGAGGCTATCTTAAATTATCGCCTGCAACAGTAAAGCTTAGAACAGCAACTGGTGAGATAAATAATACATATGGCGAAGCTAATATTTCAGTATCCATTGGCCAGACCAGAGTGAAACACAGAATATTAATTGCAGAGATCTCCGACGAGTTCCTATTGGAGATGCATTTAGTAAGAAAAGTTGGGGCTGTATTGAATGTCAAAAATGGAGGAAAATTCTCGAGATTACTGGTGAAGAGTTGCCGTCTCATGAAGACAAAGAAGATATTATCAGCTTACTAACTACTTGTGACGTAATAATACCCGGTAATAGTGAGAAAATTCTGACGACCAGACCTGATGGTTACAGTCGAGAGGCAAGTTTAAGGATCGTCGAAGATCTGGACAATGCCGAGTTCCTAACGGCAAAAGCTTTGGTAAGAATTCGAGATGTCGTTCCTGTAAGGGTTATGAATATAAAGAGAACTGCTATTAAGTTAAGTAAAAGAACTTTGATCGGACAGTGTGTTCCTGTGGCTTCGATTTGTTTTATGAATACTAATGAGAAATCATCAAAATCTAAGTATCCAAAAGAGCTTGTTGAAATGGTGATCAAAACGTTCCAAGATCTTGACGATGAACAAATTAAAAAAGTGAAGTCTATGCTGATAGCATTTCAAGATGTTTTTGCCATTGATAAGAAGAATAAGGGCAAAACAAGCATAGTAACGCATAAAATTAATAGCGGAGACGCTCAGCCAATCAGACAACAACCTAGACGACTTCCATTTTTGAAAAGAGAGAAAGCCGAAGATATCATCAAAGATATGAACAAACAAGGTGTAATTGAACCATAGAACAGTCCGTGGACATCATCAGTAGTTGTAATCAAGAAGAAAGATGGTTAAACGCGTTTTTGTATTGACTACCACCAGCTTCATATGGTAACTAAGAAAGGTAGTTATCCTTTGCGCAGAATAGAAGATACATTGGATAATCTCTCTATTTCTCGTTGGTTCTCCACACTCTATCTAAAAAGTGGATATTGGCAAGTAGACATGGAACCAGCTAATCGGAAAAAAACCGCTCAGGTCACGTCAGCTCAGACCACGTCAGCGCTCATACCGTTCCCGTGCATACTGACAGTATAAAAGCAGCCACACAAGGCCGTCACTCGACACTGAGGAGCAGGCTCGGTACGTCTCGAGTGAGGGAAGTTTTTTATAACATAACATTTTTTTATGCAGTTAACCGTTTTCAAAAAAAAAAAAATTATTAATTTTAAACCATTTGATTATTGTTCGCAGAAAAGGAAATACAGCCGGCAACGTTGCGTTCCTTGTTATTCTTCGTTAATTACTGTAAATCAGCTATCATGAATCATCGATCGTTAGGCATATTATTTATTGATACTGATAACAGTGATAGAGACAAAGCATGTATTTGTTTTTATTAAATATTTAATAATTAAAGGTTGAATACTGTTTTTACTTACATGGAAAATTATTATTACAATAAATGTTCGAAATGGCCACCATTTGCACAGATACACGCATTTATTCGACAAATCCAATTATTTTTAATATTATAAGTATATAAATTATGTCTGATTATTTCAGCAGCATCAAAAATTCGTTGTCGCAATTGAGCTTCTGTTTTAATTTCATCCTGGTTATCGTATACTAATGATTTTAGATGTCCCCAAAAATAAAAATCCATAACATTGCATTCTGGTGTTCTGGGTGGCCACAGAACGTGTCCATTTCTACCGATCCAACAACGAGGAAAAGTGATGTCGGGAAATCTTTAATATGTCTCGTAAAATGTGCTGGAGCCCCGTCATGAAGAAACCCCATTTTAGAGCGTATTTGTAACGGAACGTCTTCAAGAAGTATCGGTAGAACATGCTGCAAAAAATTTAAATAGGATTCTCCATTCAATCTTCTGGGAAGTTCGTACGGTCCAATCAGACGATTACCAATAATCCCAGCCCATAAATTTATACTAAATTGTTTTTGAAAATTTTTCCTACGTATAGCATACGGGTTTTCATCACTCCACACGTGACAATTGTGAAAATTAAACACACCATTTCTCGTTAAACAAGCTTCATCTGCACACAACACTTTGCACGGAAATTCGGGTTCTCTGGCGATTTTGTTTTGAAACCATCTACAAAATCTTAATCTTCGAGGTAAATCACCTTGGTGTAAATCTTGCACTCGTTGGTAATGGTAAGGATGTAACAGTTGTTTCGTAAATGTCTTGTGTACAATGTTTTTTGAAATGCCAACCATTCTAGCCACAGATCGAGTACTTACTCTTGGATTATTACTGACTATATCCAAAATCACATCTTCTGCAGTTAGTCTACGGTTACTTCGTGTTCTACCGCTAGTTTTTTTAGGTATCACACAACCCGTCTCTAATAACCTTTGGGACACGTTCACAAAACTTCGGGCATTAGGATGTCGTCGTTCGGGATAGTGTTCAACATAAAGTCTAACAGCCCTATTACTGTCACAGTGGGCTTCACCGTAAGTAATTAACATATCGTGATACTCGCGAATCGAAAACATGACAATACTATTTATTCTTGAGCTGCGGGTTATTACAAGCTCCCATACATTTTAAACCTTAAAAAAAACTTTTTTGCATATAGTAACAAAAAACACCAGTATGTTACTATAGTGTATTTTTATGTATGAGAGAGTAATAAAACAATAAATTATGTATGCAAATCCCTAAACTGTTGATACGGGTGACTCAATGAAAAACAGATATTTGTCAACAAGTTTACAGAAGTATATAGGAAAACAATTTTAAATTGAGTATGACCACCAGGTATAAAGGTTGGAGCAGAATAGAATACAATAGTTTTGAGGGTTACTAATCCCTAAATAAGGTTGCCAGTGTCGGAGTGATGGAGGTTAACAGGTACTAATGAATTTGCAAGAAATGTAAGATGTTTATTTTATTGGTTATATATAACCAATAAAAGTTTAATAAGTACCTACCTATTTGCAAAATAAAGTTTAATTATTTAGATAAAATAAAACGTTTTATTTTATCTGAAATGAGTGCATTCCACGAAGTAAGGGTTTCAACAATCAAACATTTAATTCTTTAATTCCAGGAATCTACGACTGTAATTGACTAGATAATTACCTTCTAAACTTATTCCACAGAAAATGTGATAGTGGGTTTTTCCATTTTGTATATAGGAAGGTCCAAGTGGCGTATTCAAAATTCTTAACAGTTCACTACAAGTAGGTACTTCAGTTGCAAGGTGCAGTTTATTGTGTATACTAGTGTTATGGAAAATTTGGAAGTGCCGTGTAAACGCCGAAAAATTGGTCCTCTAACAGTTAATGAAAAAACATTAATATTTAATTGTTTTAAATCATTTACAGACAAACGTTCATGTGAAAGTGTTGATGAGACCGTTGAGTTAGTTAGCAGTACACTTGGTGTTGGGAAATCTACGATTTACAGAGTTATTAAAGAAGAGAAATGTGGTAGTTTTCAAATGCCACGTAATGCTCCAGGGAAACCAAAATTTCAAATAGAATATCATTTTAAAGAAGGACTTCGACGGAAAGTGCATGAATTCTTCTTAAGACAAGAATTTCCAACATTGGATAAAGTTCTTGTCTCAGTTCGAGATGATAAGGATTACCCAGAAATGAGTCGAAGTACGTTATGGAAACTTTTAAAAGAAATAGGCTTCCGCTGGAAAAAGAATCCCAGAAAGTCTATTTTATTAGAAAGAAGCGATATTGTCATATGGAGAAGACATTTTCTAAGAACCATAAAGGAAATGAGAAACCAAAAAAGAAAAATATTTTATCTTGATGAAACATGGATCAACGAGGGTCATACAGCAAATAAATTTTGGCAGGATGAAACTGTTACAAGTCAAAGGCACGCTTTTGTAAATAACTTATCTACTGGTTTAAACCCACCATCAGGAAAGGGACGCAGGCTGATAATAGTACACATTGGCAGTTCAGACGGTTTTGTTGAAGGTGGTTTATTAACTTTTGAATCAACTCGTACCGGTGACTACCATGAAGACATGAACGCTGATGTCTTTCAAGAATGGTTCGAACAAATGAAACAAACAATTCTTCTTCCTAAGAACTGTGTAATAGTAATGGATAATGCAAGTTATCACTCCAGACTTATAGAAGGACTGCCCACAACCAAGTGGTTAAAAAAAGACTTGCAGAATTGGCTGAGTTCAAAAAATATTACGTACCATCCCGGATCTATAAGAAAGGAACTTTATTCGTTGTGTGCCCTTCATAAAGAAAAATTTAAAAAATACGAATTTGATGAAATTGCCAAAAATCGTGGAATGACAGTACTTAGATCCCCACCATATCATTGTGAATTAAACCCGATTGAACTGGTATGGGCACAGATAAAGAGTGAAGTTTCAAGAAAAAATACCACTTTTAAAATTCATGATATTAAACAGTTGTTTTTGGAGGCCGTAAATAATGTAAAACCTGAAAACTGGGAAAAGGCAGTAAATCACACTATTAAAGAAGAGGAAAAAATGTGGAAGCTGGACAATATTACTGATAAAATGATCGAGCCAGTTATTATAAATCTTGGTTCTGAAAGTTCATCTTCTGAATCTGATTTGGATTTGTAACAAGTAGCTGTAAGTTTTATATTAATATTTTTATTCATCTATTTAACATACCTTAGACGGTTTTAAAAACTCTTTTTCTCTTTTGTAATTTTTAAAAATTAAAAAAAATGTGAATTTTTTAAAACCCTTTTTGTATGGCCAGTCAGTTCTAATATAGTGTGTGATAAAAGAGGTCACTTTTGTTTACATACACATAACACTTTATAACACTGAAATAATTCATTTATTTTTTACAATTATTCAAAGTAATTTTTCAATTAATCTTGAGCACGCCCATGCTACCAGTTAAAATTATGCTAATTACTCTCTCGTTCATAAAAATAAACTATAGCAAAGTTTTTTAATATTCTAACTTTACAATTCTAAGTTACGGTAAGATCAATAATGTTTTTAATAGATAATATATGGTAGCTAATTATAATTTATTCTCTTTCAGCCCTGAAGAAGCCAAATTAATTCTCTTTGGCGAAAACGTTCGGCGAAACAATTGATACTCATTAGAGTCTTTCTTGCAGATTTCCCCAATATTTAAGAGTTTACTATTTAACTTATCTGCAAAGATTAAATTTCTTTTCTTTTCTATATATATATATATATATATATATATATATATATATATATATATATATATATACATATATATATATATATGTATATATATGTAAATAAATATATAAATGTTTTGGATGGGTTGGAGTCAATAAAAAACTATTTATTATCTCGAGCTTTCAATTGTGTTTACAATTATTATCAAAAGCTGCTAAAAAAGACAATGTCTTTTTTAGCAGCTTGTGTTCTGTTTAGTATTAAAATATTATTCACTGTAGACTTATGAATATAAATGTGAATTGCAAGCGGAAGGTAAGTTTACTTAACGATAAATTAATCTAATTGCAAAATTGCAAATGATTATGCTAGACAATAACTACCCTCCACTATTTGTCCCCTAGTTACTAATTTCCATATTCAGATTAAATACAGAGCTGTGAATACTGTGACAAAGACTCATTTGATAAGCATTCGTTTGCTTAGATTAGACCTATTGATATGTAAACTAATGTTATCAAACACGCTACACTTGAATAATATATATTTTTTAAGTTAGACTCAACACACCAAACTCTAATTTCTACGAATAATTATTGTGTTCGAAAAAAGATGAAACTCTTTGATAATAGTCAGTTGCCTTTTTGAATTTTTTTTGTCTAATTAATTAGCCAGATTGTAGAAGGAAGCAATAAATGCGCAGAATTACAAATAATAAAATATCAAAAATAAAACCGGAAAGGATATAAAAATTAAAAATTTTGTAGATAAATAACTAAGTAAAGCTGACGGATTACAGTTTCTGTATAGGTCCGGGTATTTCTAAATTAGTATGATTATGCTTGTGATATAAATATTTTTGTAAAACATTTTGTACTAAAATTTTTTAGTCAAAACTTTACAGCAATATGTTTGTTTTAAAAATCTGCTGTTTTAAACACATAACGCTGTTTCTTGTGTTTATAACAACTTTCCAGCGGGCGCGCCCTTTAAATTCTCTGAAATCGACGCTTGTCGTAAATTCTATGTTTTTTTTTGTAAATAATGCTTTCTTTAAATAAATTTTGATAATTTGCTGTAAGTATACAAAAATTACATTTCATGGTATTTTAAACTAACATTTTTATTTTTCTTTAGAAAAAATCAAACAATACTTAAAAAATATAATATTTTAAACTGATTTGAATACTGGTCAAAATCATCATTCTCATCCTTACAATAATTGCAAACTACCTTAACTGCTAAATGTTTCTTGTATGACAGCGGAGAATTTTATCTTCCTCTACATTCTAAGAATTTAATTGATTATAGTATATTCGCCCAACATAAAAGAATAACTTAAAATTATTGAAGCAAGCTTGGAATATGCCACGTATTGATGAGAGTTTGTTAACTTTCTTTCTTTCGAATCCCGTATTCTTGCCAACAAATCTTAAACAACGGGTCACAAAGAGGGGACTCTTGTAAGTTATGACAACCTTTGCTATTTTTTACATTTGCGCGATGGAATTTTTTTATGCGATGCATATTAAACATAGTACACTTAAGTATGCCATGAATTCGTACCTTTTGATATCTTTGCAGTCATTATCTCTAGAATAGTGATGAACTCTCGACATGCAGCTGCTAATCAACATACATATTTATGTACTTTAGAGAGCATCGTCGATAATAGAAATGTCGATAATTTGAAGATACTGTAGGCACCATGGTATATGCTTCCAAAGAAATGCCGCTTCATACTGCTACCAAATACATAACTAATGCCAAATAATGCCATTGTACATCTACCAATAAACTTTACTCTAGAAAATAAGTAACATTGAGCCTAGCGTTCACCAGGCTTTCTACACATTCTTTGGTGATTATTAGGTGAATATCTTAAAAAACGAGGCTCGCCTGCAAACAGAACGTTTCTTTAATCTTTATCTCCCAATCTGACTGAGCCCAACATATTTCTAAGCTTCGTCTTCGATAAGCTACGTTTAATAAAGGGCCTGTAGCAGATACAAAATATGATAAATTTTATTCACTTAAACGTCTATGTACGGTGTCAGGTAAAACTATGGTACCATGAACATCTGCCAGTCTCCTAGTAAAAGCTGTAGCAGCAATTGTCCACATTTGAAGGACTTGATGTCTAAGAAACCGATCTTTCACGACATTTGTTGATCTTGTTCTTTACTTCACAGATCTTTTTTTAGTAAATATCAGTTTCTCTAGATATTTATGTAGCATCGGCTATTGTACTTTGTGGAACGCCAAGCATTTTCGCCAAGCATGAAATACAGCAACTAAGTCGTCTCCTGAATTAATATTATTTTTCTAAAAATTTAACCAAATATTCTTTTTTTAAAGTATATCAGTGAAACTAGTATAGTTAGTGTGCTAATTTGTGCTATAAATCATAACTTACTGTGAGTAGCATATCTCTAAATATTAACTATTGATTAATACTGTAACGTCAAACCTTAATATCCAAGAGTACCGATAAGAAACCACTTTTTGTTTTTACCTTCTGTTCCTACCGGCTTTCGAGACGGGGCCGTCTCGAGGATCGAGTTGAAGAAGTATGCGGAATAAATTTAAAAATGAGTGGAAATCCTGATGGTGAAGCTTCGGCTTCTCACCATACCAACCAACCAAATACATATTCTAGTGTCCTTACTTCTTTCAAATATCCGACCAAAGAGCAAGCTGTTGTTCTCTCTAGTAATAATGGCGTCAAAATTCATGAATACATTATTGCTGTCGGAAATTTAGTGTAACCAAAAAATATTCTATTTGCCTCACGTATCTCAAACAATAGAGTATGTATTTATCTCACCAGTACTAATGTCGTTGATTCCTTACTGCAAGCACATAATTCGCTAATATTGAACAATACAAAAATTGAAATTAGAAGATTAATCACCCCAGCCACAAGACTCGTCATTTCTAATGTCTGCCCTACGGTCTCAAATACTTTAATAGAAGATGAACTGAAAAAGCTGGGACTTCTAACAGTATCTAGAATAACTTTTTTAAAAGTAGGCATGCCGGTTAAAGTCATGTTTTAAGCTTTCGCCGCCAAGTGTTTGTTACTCCTGATGATACTATCCTTATACCAGACTTTGTTACAATTTACTATGACAACACCAACTACCATATATACTTTACCCTCGACAACTTAAATTGCACTAAGTGTGCAACAAGAGGACATCGGCAAACTGATTGTCCATTAACATTTCAACAAACAACCCTCAACATAAATAGCCCATATCAACCAGAGACTGTATTTCCACAACAACCTCCCCTAATGGATACCGACCACACTAACGTTCAAATTCTTAACACTAAAACCTTAGTATCTGATCAACCATCATTAGAAAAACACACTTTGTCCACAAAAAAAACCAATGAAACAAATTTTCCTCCATTAAATACCGAAGTACCTCCCCACACAACCAAAAGACAAATATCTACCTCACCTGATATACAAGAAACATTAACTGCCACAACTCCTTTTGCAAAACCTTAACACATAATGAAACGCCAAAAAGCTTCACCCTCTGATATTATTAAAGAGTTAGAGACCATTAAAAATTAATTTGAGTCTAGGTCCCCAAAATTTCCTATTGATTTTAATGTTATTTGTGTTGCGATACATACATTTAAAGATATTCTATTATTTGCACATGATTATATTTTAGACCGCGGTATAAAAGGCTAAGAAAAAGATTACAACTCAATATCACTGATTCCTCATCGGATATAGAAAGTGATATCTCTGTTACTCAGTCAGGTACCCAAAATGGCTAATACATTTATTTTACAATGGAACCTAAACGGATATTACAAAAACGTAGAATCTCTTAATATTTTAATGAAAGAATTGTCTCACCTAGTAATCTGTTTACAGGAAACACATTTTAAAACTAAAAACTTACATATTAAAAACTATACTAGCTTTCTCAAAAATCGCGACACAGAACACGCCAGCGGCGGAGTAGGTATTTTCGTAAAAAATTGTTTAGAAGCAAGAAAAATTCACCCAAACACTAATTTGGAAGCCGTTGCTGTATCTATATCATACAATATCAACTGCAGATCTATTAACATTTGTAACATTTACCTCCCTCATCCAAATGAAAATGTACTTGAAGACTTACAGCGCTTAATCGATGATATTCCTGCTCCCAAACTAATACTTGGTGACTTGAATTGTCATAATATCACATGGGGTAGTATAAAAACAGACAAATGTGGTAGACTTCTTCAGAAATTAATAGATAATCAAAATCTAATATTAATGAATATTGGTAAAACTACTCATTTTAGCTCCCACAATAGTACTTTTTCTGCCATCGATATTTCGCTGTGTGATCACTCATTAGCTACAAGTTTTTCTTGGAATAGTCTTGATTATCTATATAATAGCAATCATTTTCTTCTAACAATTGAAACCATTGGTCATGATCAACCGAATATTCCTGTTTACCAAAAATGGAAATTAAACTGGGACTTATATAGAGATCTAATAAATAATTATCTTACGAACTTTATTCTAAAAGATAGCATAGATTCATCTCTTCATCATTTCAATGATACTATACTAAAATGCGCTAATATTGCAGTGGGAAAAACAAAACCTTTTAAACGAAAACAAGTACCATGGTGGAATGAAGAAATAGCTTTAGCTATGAAATCTAGCAAACATGCTTTCAATGTTTTAAAAAGACATAAAACAACAGAAAATGTTTACAACTTTAAAAAACTTAGGGCAAAAACCAAATATCTTATTAAGAAAAGTAAAAAAAGAAACATGTTCAAATTATGTCTTTACCATAAATTCATATATGACTACAATCAGGAATAAAGTACGTTCACTAAAGGTGAACAAAACTCAATTCACATTAATGCTCTTTCTTATAAAATAAATTAATACCTTCCAAACAAGAAATTAGTAATATTATGTCAGATATATATATATATATATATATATATATATATATATATATATATATATATATATATATATATATATATATATATATATATATATATATATATATATATATAAGACAAATTCAAGCAATGCAAACTTCGATCAAACATTTTTAGATTTCAAAAATAAACGTGACATGACAGAAATATCTATAGTAGATAGTGATAATCCACTAAATTTTCCCATTAGATATTAAGAATTTCATTTTCAATCACATTTACCTTAATAAAAAATTTTCCATCAATCTGGTCTAAATCAACAATTATTCCCATTTTAAAACCTTTCAAATCAAAAACTGACCCTCTTTCCTATAGACCAATTTCTCTTACAAATAATACATGCAAACTACTAGAAAAAAATTTAAATAACAGATTAATATGATTTTTTGAAAAAAACCGATTATTAAGTCATATACAAAGCGGTTTCAGAAAAGGCAGATCAACTCATAATGCCTTAGTAGCTATTGACAATATTTTATGTGAGTCTTTTAGAAATAACCAGAAAGTAATTGCCATATTTTTTTATGTAAATAAAGCATTTGATACTGCATGGAGATACAACATTTTACAAACCCTGTCTAACTGGGGTATCCAGGGAAATTTTCTTGCTTTTGTAAAACATTTCATGAATAATAGAGTATTCCAAGTACGTGTGAATGGAATTACTTCAAAAACAGAATGTCTCAAAAACGGTATTCCACAGGGATCAACCTTAAGCCACACTCTATTTTTAATAGCAGCTAATAATATCGCTCAAGAGATAAAGCTACCTTTGAAAGCAGATCTGTATGAAGCAGATGACTTAGTTGTATATACTTGTAGCTGCAATATTACACTAGCCTCAAAAATGTTGCAATCATTTCTGCACAAACTAGAAGACTGGTCCCAAAAAACCGGTTTTACGTTCTCAGGTGATAAATCTCATTTCAAAGTATTCAATAAAAGAAAAAACTAATTGCAAAACAACACTTACTCTAAATGGTATCAACCTAGAACGAGTAGAGATCATTGACTTTCTTGGCCTGAGACTGAACAGTCAGATAACATGGGCAGAACATATTAAAAAGCTAGTTGTATCCTGCCAATCTAAAATAAATCTCATTAAAATGCTACCAAACCGATCTTGGGGAGCGGACACCCTAAAATTGCTGCATATATACCAATCATTAATACAAAGTAAACTGGATTATGGTGCAATATGCTATTTAATTGCGAGTAATTATATTCTTAAAAAACTAGACATTATTCAAAACACTTGTTTAAGACTTATTCTGGGTGCCTACCGAACTAGAACTGTTCCAAGTTTTCAGGATATCCTAAATGAATCCCCCCTATCAATACGAAGACAACACATTTCATTAAATTATGCCGCGAGACTGTCTTCCAATCCTAATAACACAAACTATCCACTTCTTTACAAAATATATCCATCTACTCATTGCCATCAACAAATTAAATATCCACCCCTTAAAGAACGTTTAACGAGATATGGTTTTGACATGGAGCAGCTGACACATTCTTATCCTACACAACGAACTATACCTCCATGGACTCTTATTTTGCCACTATTGATAAATTTCTCACGGCCTATCCAAAGAGTACCACAAATCCCATAATTATTAACAAATTATATTAAGAACGGATATCAGAATACTGTTGTGAATTTATTAAAAGGTTCAATATTTATAACACTTACGGATTTAATTTATTTCTTTATTTATATTAACTTATCTGACAATAATTTATTATATCCGTACGTACAAATTCGCGAGCGCGGGTCTTGAGTATTAACTGCCCTCCATATAAAAATGTTGTATTTATATACGAAATCCTGATATACTAGAACAGCATCGAAAGATCGAGAAGCTTAGCCGGCTCATTCACCATAATTTTGGTTCTAGACTTCCACCGAAATTTCTACAATAAAACAGAATAATTAGTCATAAAAGTTAGGCCAGTATATTTATCGTAACATTGCCCCCCTCTTAACAGATGGTTCCTCCTGGAACCTTGTCGGGACTGGAACCGGAACTGTATGCTGGTATCGGCAACTGGACCCTCTTTTACAACTTCCAGTTGTATAAAAATGACAAGGGACGGTTTTCTCTCCGCACCAGTAACTATGCGGATTGCAACAGACTAACACCTGGACTTCGGTGTCTTTAAAGATCTCCTCCACCATATTTCGGATAACCCTCCAATCTAATTGGCGGCACTCCAACTTTGGCATGGCTAACTTTTGCACGTCGGACTCTAGTACGTGCCCTCTCAATTGAAGTAAGGCTTCCCATACATCTCGGTAGGTAGGTTGGTCACGGGCAGTGTCTTTTGTTACCAGGTAGAAAAGGTAACGTGATGCATCTTGGAGTTTCAAGGTTTTACCGGGAGCTGGCACTTGGCATTGAAGTTCTGCAACTCGACCAAACTTCCTTCGAAAGACGGATGCCAACCCTGGTGCGTCTTTGATACTGGCCGGGATGGTAAGGGCCAGCGAGTAGTCATCGGGGAGCGCGAGTAGATCTTGCTTTTCTTCAGTGGTAACACCATGTCTCGCTTTACCGGTACCTCCATAGGCACCCATGAATTCCTCAAACGTGAGGTCAGACACATCTTGGACTTGGTTTACTTCCACTTCTTCATCTACGTCGTGGTCACCTTCGAAAGATGCCAACCGGTTATGGTGTACTATCATCGGCTTTCCCCTCGGAATCTTGCTTATTCGGTAGATGACATCGTTGATCTTCTCCATGATGAGGTATGGACCTTCCCAAAACTGCTGCAATTTGGGAGAACAACCTTTTCGCTTCTTGGGATTATACAGCCATACTTTGTCGTTCTTCTTAAAGCAACCCTTTTCGGCTTGTGTATCGTACCGTTTCTTCATTCGGTCGCTAGCAATCTGAAGGTGGGAACGGACCAACTCATGTACATCGTCCATTCTTCTTCGTAATTCGATCACATAATCTTCACCTGCTACATCTTCTCCAGGTCGACACCCAAATTCTAGATCACAAGGTAGTCGCATTTCGCGTCCGAATAGGACTCTGGCTGGTGTCTGGCCCGTTGATTCGTTAACAGCAGATCTGTAGGCCATTGTGAAGAACGGAAGGTATTGGTCCCAGTCTCGCTGATGATCGGACACCATCTTTGTCAAATACTTGCCAACTGTCCTATTCATTCGTTCTACCATACCATCCGATTGCGGATGATACGCGGTAGTTCTTGTTTTCTTCATGCCTAGTCTATCACATATTCCTTGGAATAGATCACTTTCGAAGTTCCTGCCTTGGTCACTATGGATCTCCAAAGGCACTCCAAATCGGCTGATATATTCTTGGATCAACTTATCTGCAACGGTGGCGGCCTTCTGGTCTGGAAGTGCGTAAATCTCGACCCACTTAGTGAAGTAATCCATTACTACCAACATGTACTTGCCCCCATTTTCACTTTCTGGAAATGGCCCTGCAATGTCCAAAGCTATTCTTTCAAACGGGCTTCCAACATTATATTGTCTCATAGGAGCTCTCCTTTTCCGGTGAGGCCCGTTACTCGTAGCACAAATAGTACATTTCTTACACCAGTCTTTTACGTCGTCGGAACTGTTCATCCAATAAAACCGTTCCCGAATTCGCTGAAGGGTTTTCCTTACACCAAAATGCCCTCCCGATGGACTGTCGTGTAACTGACGAAGTACTTCGGCTATTCTGCTCTTTGGAATCACCAACTGTCTTCTTTTCTCTGAACCGTCATCATTTTCCAGGACTCGTTTGAGCAAGCCATCTTCGATGATAAATGAGTCCCACTGGGCCCAATACGTCTTAACTACTGAGCATAGGTTTGATATTTCCTGCCAAGGTGGTCGACGGTTTTCCTCTTTCCATTTTCGGATTTTCTGTATAACTGGATCTCTCTCTTGTTCTTCCCTTATCTTAGTGGGCGTCCAGTCGTCGTTGACAATCGTCGTTCTTAGCACTGCTGCTTCCTTGGATTCCGTTTTGTTGCAGTAGGGACACTCTGCTGGGCATGGCCGTCTGGAAAGAGAATCAGCGTTTCTGTGGCTAACTCCGGCTCGGTGCTCAATCTTAAAATCGTATTCTTGGAGTCGTTCGATCCACCTGGCTATCTGACCCTCTGGATTCTTAAACTGCATCAACCACTTAAGTGCGGCATGGTCGGTTCGGATTAAAAACTTCCTTCCATAGAGGTATTGATAGAAGTGCTCTACTGATTTCACTACTGCCAGAAGTTCTCTTCTCGTGACGCAATAATTCCGCTCAGGTTTTGAAAGAACTTTACTGAAATATCCGAGGACTCGTTCCTGTCCTCCTTGAATCTGAGACAGCACTCCTCCAATTCCCACATTACTTGCATCTGTATCTAAGATGAACTCTCCTTCTGGCAGTGGATACCCTAAAATTGGTGCTGTTATTAAATGCTTTTTCAAGGTCTCAAAGGCATTTTGGCAGTCTGTATCCCAGCGGTAATCTCTTGCTTCCTCCGTAAGTCGCGTTAATGGCTTAGCGATATCTGCAAACTTCTTAATAAACCTCCGGTAGTAAGTACATAGTCCAAGAAAACTTCTCACTTGATGTTTGTCAGTTGGTTTTGGCCATTCCTTAATGGAATCGATTTTTCCCTTATCCACGGCCACTCCTTCTTTACTGACTATATGACCCAGATAATTGACTTTACCTTGAAATAGCTGGCACTTCTTGGGGTTTAGCATCAATTGGGCAGCTTTAAGTCGATTAAAAACGTTTTCTAAATTCCTCAAATGATCTTCGAATGTCTCCCCCAAGACGATTATGTCATCTAAATAAACCAGGCATGTTTTCCAAGATAACCCTCTCAACACATTTTCCATAAGCCTCTCAAATGTCGCAGGAGCATTACAAAGTCCAAATGGCATAACGTTGAATTGCCACAATCCAGATCCTGTGGTGAAGGCTGTCTTTTCTTTATCTACTGGGTCCATTTCTACCTGCCAGTATCCAGACTTCAAATCCAAAGTGGAAAACAATTTACTTCCAGCCAATGTGTCCAATGTGTCATCGATCCGAGGCAGAGGATAACTATCTTTCTTGGTAACGTTGTTCAGCAAACGGTAATCCACACAGAACCTCGTCGTTCCGTCTTTCTTCTTAACCAGGACCACCGGAGAGACCCATGGGCTCGTAGAAGGTTCTATCACCCCGTCTTTCTTCATTTCCTGAACAATCGTTTCAGCTTCCTCTCTTTTCGCCTGTGGTAATCGTCGAGCTGTTTGACGAATTGGCTTAGCATTACCAGTATCAATTTTATGCTTAACAACGGTAGTTCTTCCCGTCTTTCCTCCTTTCGGTACGAAAATATCACGATACTGCCGAAGAAATTCCCTTAATTTCCTTTTTTCCATCTGATTTAGAGACTGTCCTGCAACTGCAACCATTTGGTCGAATTTGTCGTTGGAATTATCAGATGTTGTCGCCTGACGGATTATGGATGTCACAGGTACACAAGTTCCTACTTTTGTCTCTTTCTTTATGGTCACTGGGTAGTCGTTGACATTGATAAGTCTCACAGGAATTTCCTTAGCCGAAGTCACCAATTCCTTTCCAATTATGATTCCACGGCCAACCTCATCGTCGTGGTTCCAAGGCTCCATCATAACAGGTCTCCCTTCGTCCACAAATCCCTGTAGCCGCGCTACTATGATCGTTTCGCTTCTCGCAGGCACGACTGTATCTTCTGTAATGGCTGCTTGCACAGTGTTGTCATTATGTGGATGGAGAAATACCTCCTCGTTGCCAACTTTGATTACCTTATTCTTAAAATCCAATTGGAATCCATGCATATTCATTACGTCCATTCCTAATATAACATCCTCTTCGATGTCAGCAACTATAACAGTATGGACGAACTTTTCTGCTCCAATTCCCAATTGTACCTGGATTTCTCCATGAATGTTAGCATTTTCACCTGTAGCGGTCCGAAGTCGCAACCTCGTTGGTAACAGTTTCTTTCGGCTGTTTATAACTGTCGGGCGTATAATGGTTCTGGTCGCTCCGGTATCCACCAACAACGTATGTCTTTTACCATTTATGTCTCCATCTACATATACACTATCTTCACGACATTTCAAAGAAGCTATTAGTATGAGAGGGTCTTTGGAAAAGTTTTGGGTCGAAGCTGCCCCCCTAAGGCTGACCCGTTCTAGTTTTCCTGATGGTGAGTTTCTTGATTTGCGTCGTACCTAGGGTGCTTACAGGAGCTTCGCACGTGTCCTATTTCGCCACAATTCCAGCATCTGATGGTCTTCGTTTTCTTGTATGTCATACTCTTAATCATATTAACGAGCTGGTCAAGTTTATCTTCATCTTCTTCCTCTTTTACAGTCCTAACTTTACTGTACCCTCCAGAGGCCTGCGTAGCTGACTCGTATTCGAGGGCGGCGGATAAGACATCAACCAGCGTCTTGTGACGAGCTAATCGTAGTGTTCTCTGCATTTCATGATCACGAAGACCATCAATAAACGTTTGAACGGCCAACTTTTCCATCATGTCTTCGGGAGCTGTTGGATAAGCATATCGTACTAATCTGGCAATATCTACCTCATATTCTTGAAGAGCCTCATCTTTCTTCTGTCTACGATTTTTAAGCTGCGACTGATATACATGCTCCAAATGTTCGTGGCCATATCGCATATTTAACCTCTTCTTCAGTTGTTCGAAATCATCGATCTCCTCTACGGCTATGGTCTGAAGCACATCTAAGGCATCTCCTCGAAGAGCGATAGTCAGGTTTACAACCTTTTCTTTTTCAGACCATCCATTTGCTCTTGCGGCTGATTCGAACTGTTTCATGTAGTTGTTCCATGATGATTTTCCGTCGAAAGTTGGCACTTTAACATGAATAGAACCTCCACTTCCTTCAAATTTCGGCCGTGTCTCCAACTTAAATTTCGTCTCGTCTTCTTTTATCTCCACTGTAATCGGATTGTTACCTCTCTCTGCTGTCCCTGTTTCTTCCATCTTCCTTTCCATCTCTTTAATCTTTTCTTCGAAGGCCAACTTATCGGCAGCAACTTGGTTTTTTAACGAAGATATTCTATCGTCCAGGGCAGACATCTCAGAAGTGACTTTAGAGATTTCTGAAGAGATGTTAGCAGAAACTTTGCTTTCCAGGGAAGAAATCTCGTTAGAAACTTTGCTTTCTAAAGAAGCGATGTCGCCGGAAACTTTCGAAATATCGCCAGAAACTTTGTTCTCTAATGATGCGATATCACCGGAAACTTTGGCTACATCAGAAGAAACTTTCGAAATATCGTCAGAAACTTTGTTCTCCAATTTCGAAATCGACGAGATGACAGCATCTTCAAATATATAAGTCTCTGGATCTAGACCTTCTTCTAGCAAAGCGTTCTTTAGTCGTTGGACTAACTCAGCCTTTTTTCCGGTAGAAGCTAATTCTCTGTCTTCGAGATGTCTTCTTAAATTCGTCACTGTGAGCTCATAAATCGTAGCCATTTTCACAATTTATTTTACGTATTCACTTGTATTATTATTATAAGTCTAATTTATGTTCGATCTCACTTCTGGCACCATTTGTTGTGAATTTATTAAAAGGTTCAATATTTATAACACTTACGGATTTAATTTATTTCTTTATTTATATTAACTTATCTGACAATAATTTATTATATCCGTACGTACAAATTCGCGAGCGCGGGTCTTGAGTATTAACTGCCCTCCATATAAAAATGTTGTATTTATATACGAAATCCTGATATACTAGAACAGCATCGAAAGATCGAGAAGCTTAGCCGGCTCATTCACCATAATTTTGGTTCTAGACTTCCACCGAAATTTCTACAATAAAACAGAATAATTAGTCATAAAAGTTAGGCCAGTATATTTATCGTAACAATACACTGGTTATAACAAGATTTTTACTGATGCGTCAAGAACTGAAAACGGACATGCAGCGGCCTTCGTTCTAGGAAAGTCTGAATATGCAGTTCGCATCCCTCAATTCTGCAGCATTTTCACAGGAGAAGCAATCGCCATTTTAAAAGCATTAGGCATGTGTAAGAGTCATGCAAGCTCAAACTTTCTTATCATTACTGACTTTTTATCTGTTCTTTAGAGCTTAAGGCAAATATATCCAGTACATGCCATCCTGCAACAAATACAATTAGCACTTTATCACCTACAAAACAGACACGTGAACATTAAATTTCTCTGGGTACCATCACATATCAGTATTGCAGGAAATGAAAAAGTAGATGAATTAGCAAATAAAACTGCTACTGACGAACAAACTGAAATAATGACTACAATTCCATTCAGTGATATCCAGCTCATTATTAAACAGCATTGTGTAAAAAATTGGCAACAAATGTGGAATTCTAATAAAGCTAACCCTAAAAACGTTAAAACTAGGATTGGCACTAAACTAAAATTTCCAGAAAACAGAAAACAACAGGTGATTATCAACCGACTAAGAATTGGACATACAACGTTAACTCAACAGCATCTCATAACAAAAGAACTACCACCTGAATGTTCCTATTGTGAATGTCCAATAACTGTTCAACATATATTAATTGAATGTCCTCTTTATTCCTACGAAAGAGCCATCAACAACGTACCAGAAGAAGCAAAGAAACTTAAAGATATTTTAAGCTGTAATGTATCAAATACAATCAAATTCCTTAAGGACATACGTTTACTACACAAAATTTAAGTTATATTATATGTATCATTTTGTAATTTGGTAATTTATTATTTGTAATTTAATACGCAATTTGTAATTAGTATATTTAATAACAACTGTAAAATCTGTAAAACCCGGTTATAACCTTTAATGGTTGATGCGGAAGTTTTAAATAAAAAAGAACTCATCATTGTACAAAGCAACTGCTTGCACTACTTGATCTGGTCTCACAATGAATTATTATTTGTTATCAAAAACTTTCTTTCTTTCCCAAACAAGCAGCCAGTAATATAGCAAAAGGAAATAAAATCGATTTAACAAACATTAATTTTAATAAATATTTAAAAACTTTTTAACTGCTTAAAATAAAAAACGAATGAATAACGGCAATTTATATTTTGATAGATATAAATATTTAATTATTAGACGGGGCAGTTCAACAGATCTAACATGAAAAAACTATGGAATTTCACGCATCCGGCTAATTTTGCAGGTCAGTGTAGTTATTAACAAAAAATGTTTAATACTTCTCTCCCTTGTTTTAAAACGATTTAAAGGTAACCCTTCAATAAAAATATCTAACAAGACTGCAAAACAATTATTTCTCTATGAACAAGGGTTGAATATAAGTACGATCACTATGTGAAATATAATGTGGTATATAATTGTGCTTTTTGGCGCTGTATATAATGACTTAAAACAAACGGTACTAAAATCTAAATAACTTAAAATCAAACGTTAGACTTACGTTAGGTATAGTTTAAGATAAAACAGATCTCAATCTGTACTTGTTTTGAATGTTGTTGAAATGTTGAGTTTATTTTTCCGATAATCATTTTATGTATGGTATTGGTATTTTCCTTGTATTATTCCTTATGGATGTTGTAGAACCCTGTTCTTAGTTGTTTTATTCCGTTTGGTCTATTCTTAAAAATTGCTTATCTATAAACGACTTGGGATAATCAGTTTTTAATAAAACAAATGTTAACAAATGTTTCTCCTCTAGAACGAATTTTCGTTAGAACACGTACTTTTGGCCCTATTATATAAAGGTTTAATGATTCCTCTTTTAATATTGATGTTGTGGTTTGATGTGTAATTTAAATATCTGTTAGCGTGTGTTGGTATTCTATACACCGATACTGAAAATTTCTACACAGACCCAGTTTATTCATGATTCGAAGGTTACAGTTTCATATACCCAATTTATTTTTTCTGGAACAATACATTGTGAGTATTAAAGATTCTGATTTTGATCGAATATTTTTAGCTCACATGATATAGTATATGAAAATTCATATAAGAAACAAAGAAATATACATTTAAATAAATTTAATATTGTTACACTTGTTTAAAATAGCCTCATTCAACACCAACTTGTTTACAATACTTTTAACAGACTGACAAATATAAACTTCTAAACTTACTTACTTCTAAAGATACTACTGTTCTAAACTATCAAAAACATCTGTTTATATTCTGACGTTTCAAACTTCACTAGACATTTCATAAATTTTTGATGTCTTCTTTAATATTCTTGAAATACTTTTTTTTTCGTCAATGGAATATTTGTATGTGGGATAAATCTTATGAAACTTTTAAAAATATTCTTTTAGAACAAAACAGTATACATACTTTAAAAATAATCTTTATAAAAATAATGACATATTAGCGACATTTGTCAATCTATAAAATAGACATTTAAATGAAACAGATAGTTTAATATGGTCAAAAGGTCTAAACTTTGCTGTAACTCATCAATCTATATCAAAATTATACATAAATAGCTCAGTCAAGAAAATATCTCAATATTTACCAACCCTCTAAAAATAAAAATATAGAGTATTATGTAAAACTAAATTGGAAAAGGCTAACAAAATTAAACAAAACATAAGCAAAGAGAAACTAAAAGCTGTAAGAACTTTAAAAAATGACGATCAAAATTATTCTTCCAGCAGACAAGGAAAATGCAACTGTGATAGTGGATAACATGAAAACAAAATTAAAGGCCTAATAACGAATGGACCTTATACAAAATTAACAAAGGATCCAACGAAGCCCTTGGAAAACCGAATCATTAGAACTTTATTTAAGTTTAAAGATGATTAAACAAACTATCAAAGAAGATTAATTACAGTTACAGAACATTACAGCAAGAGACCTCATTTTTATGGAGTAGCAAAAGTTCATAAAGCGAATACACCACTTAGACTTATTTGCAGTACCATGAATTCTTCTTGTAGTGAACGGTTAAAACTTTTACTAAGTATTATACAACCATTGCAAATAAAAATCACACATTTATAAAAAACAAACAGCATTTTTTAATTAAATTATCGAATACTAAATGTAATTCAAATATTATTTTAGTAATACGTTTTGACCTAAATAGTTCATTTACAAATATGCCACTAGACAAGTCTTTAAAAAATAATTAAAACAAAATTAGATAATGATGATACATTTTCAACTAGAACACGACTAAATGCATCAGCTATAATGGCGTTATTGAGATTATTTACTGATAATACATATTTTCAACAAAATAATAAATTCTATTAACAAAATTTTGGTCTAGCAATGGACTTTATTTGATCTTCAATATTAGCTAATAGAGTTATGAAATTCTTTGAAACAAATATTTCTAAACAAAATTTAAAACCCATAGTATGGTGGAGATATGTAGATGATATATTCTCCATATGGACTTATAGCTCAGAGTTGTTGGACACATTCCATAATGATATAAACGATAAAGAAGAGACAATAACATTTATCATGTAAAAGGTATATAATAAAATATCTTTCTTATATATTTTAATCTCAAAGAAGGACACAGAATATAAGACAGGTGTATAAAATACCAACACACACCAACAGATATATAAATCACAAATCAAACCACAACATCAATATTAAAAAGGAGAATCAATAAATGCGATGTGTTAACGAAAATTCATTCTTCGAGGAGAAAAATGTTTTAACATCTGTTTTATAAAAAATCGACAAATCTACATGGGCTACATCAGAGCACCCAGCATTTTTAGTAGTGTCACTTACACGTATGATAATTCGAACGTCTAGAGACACTCATGCTCGTCACTGTGATATTCTGAAAAGTAAATTGTATGTGCCTAATGTAAACAATAATTGACTTTTGAGAGTATCTTTGTTTCTAATAAACTAATGTAAAGATAATGTATATTTTTAAATGACTACTACCAACAACCCTTTTTAAACTGACCAACAATTATACCAATCAGACAAAATTTTATAGCTATATAAAATTCTTAACAAACATTGGAGTCAGCTTATCCGCTTTTCATTTCTATTTCACTTGGCCCCAGGAAGGTTAAGAATTAATTTCTCCAGAACTGGCATTCCAAATATGTTATTGAGCAGACCTAAATTACCTTTAAAATGATATATAACACGATACAATTTTCTAGTTAGGATTTTACAGATTTTGCAATGTGACTATATTATAGATACAAAATATTTACCTACCCCTAAAAAATAGACAAGACCAACTGCTTTTTCTTTGTTTATTAAATTAATAGGAACAAAACTTGGATGGAAATTATTTTATGGCCCGTCCTGTATCTATAGTATACGCATTGTCAAAATTAACTTTTTTATGTTCATGTTTCTGTATACGCGCTAATATATACTAAAAATAGGAAGGTACACACAATATAATTAAAGTCAATATCAGAATTTGGGCGGTTATTTTCCGCTGTATTTGTCACACAATAAAGACGTACAACAATACATTGTAAAGACTTGTATATAATACATGCCTGCGTGACCAGTTGTATTTAAAAAAAGCCAGACGTATTTCATACAGAGCTGTTATATAAATCACGATTACATTATAATTTTTTCAGACTTCGTTCTTTGTCATACACAATTGTTTCAATGTTTTCATAAATCTTGATATAAAAAGCCTAATAGAATATTTATAAGTTTTGTTTGGTATCATAATAGAGTACATTGTCGTATTGACTAAATTAATATTTTAATTCATTTCAATATTCCACAACAGCTACAAAATAATACAAACAATGTAGTTACTTTTACAAGCTATACTTATTGTTAGTATAATTACCTACTATTTTTAAAAATTTCAACGTAACATATTTTCTGAATACACCTTACCTATCAATTTTTACTCACTTTATTAATTTAATTTTGTTCGTATCTACTTTAATTGAGTTTATTAGTATATTAAATTAAAAGGCAAAGTCTTAGTCGTGTGCTGTATATCATAGTTTAAAATAAAAACACACACTGAAGTAAAAACTTTTAATGGAAAATGGTAAATTTATTAAAAATTTAAATTCAGATTTAAATTCAAATCAATCTAAAAATTTAAATTATAGAACAGACCGTCATCAGCGAAAACCTAGAAATAAGTATAACGTGAAGTGTGTTTCTTTTTTGAAATACACTTTTATAGCTATATATAGCTAACTAGTGTTGTATAACTTTTATACAATTTTTAGACTTTTATACTACTTTTGTGTCAATTGATATTGTGTATTGCTGACCACTTTTTGTATTATTATATTTTATATAACTGACTATTAACTAAGTTTTATTTATTCTTAGTACCACATTAAATGAATTTTGATTTGTATACGTATTGGCTATCCTATATCATAGATTTCAGCCTTTAGCGTCTTGAGGACCTGATGATGTTGTATAATGTGTAAACAGCGAAATCAGTCGCCGATATTTCTGTTAATAAATGCCTACAACAACAAAACACGGATTGTGAGTATAAGATCTTTTTCTCTAACATTCATAAATCAAAATAATTCATTAACAAAAACTTCTGAAGATACAACCAACTGCTCCAACCCTACTACTGTAGCTATCCCAACGACAAATATGATTCGCTAACAGCACACAATATTTGTTCAACAATTGCAATAAACAGCAATAATATTAAAACAACCAATCAAGTAAAAATGCAAATTTCAACCTCGTCTGAAATCTCAAAAAATTTAAGACCTAAATGAAACTTTTTTAAACAAAAACTAATAAGTTTTTTCGTTTTTCAATTCCAAGAAATGGAAAACAGCAGTGAAAGTGTTTCGTTGTTATATATTTTCAATATTATTAGATGGAGCTGAGACTTGAACATTAAAAAATAATCGAGGCTCTCGAACTCTGGCTATACCGCAGAGTATTAAAAATAACATGGACTGATAGAATTACAAATAAAGAAGTACTGGATAGGGTTGGTACAGAAACAGAACTAATCACCACTATACAAACCAGAAAACTGGAATACCTAGGTCACGTGATGAGAGGACCAAAATATGAAATTTTGAGAAGATCTGTTGGCCAAAGGCAGGACTCATGGTTAAAGAATCTACGTGATTGGTATTGATGTAGATTGATTGATTTGTTTAGAGTATTAAGTTCAAAAATAAAAATAGCCATTATAATTGCCAACCTCCGTAAGGAGACGGCACTCTAAGAAGAAGAAGTGAAAGTGAAGACGAAATGATTCCAGATGGGATTAGAGAAACTGCTAAAGTCGCTATTTATGAATTATGGCCGGTAAAGTCAAGAAATAGTATCAATTCGTCTACGAATTATTTCAAAAAGGGAGCAATGATCAAAATGAAAATACTATAAATGAAGAAGTCATTCTAGCATATCTAATGGAAAAAGCTAATATCTTGAAGTCATCAAGCCTTTGAAGCAATTAGGTACTCGATGCTTAAGTTACACTTAACATTAAAAATAATATAGATATAAGCCATTATCCAAAAGTTATTCCTTTCCTTAAAAGAAAATCCATCGGCTACAAACCAAAAAAATCGAAACTATTGAATAAATAGGACATAGATAAATTTTTATCACCGGGGAATGTTTAGGAAGGAGTTCAGCCACTTTACTGGCTGATAGTGATGGTACTATAACCAACTTAAAAAGACTCGGAGGATGGAAATCAACTAATTCGCAGCAGAGAAATACGTAGAACAATTTTTAAGAAATAAAATTCACATAGCTTCACAGATTGAAAATGGCCGCAACCAAGTTAATATCTCAGAAAATAGTAAAAATTCTGATACGTCTAACACTAATTTCAGTACTTCTACCTCTGTTAACATTCCTAACAATATTAATGTAAATAATTGTTATAATTGTGTAAATAATATTTATAAGTAGATTTTTCTAATGTTGAATTCACGAGAGTAACTTTAAAGTGTTTAATAAAAGTTCATAAGTAAAGTTTATTCATATATTCTTTTTAACATAAAAACGGCTGCAGAAAAATTTTTGTACGTAACACGATCCAAAAGCAATTTTACAAGACTCGCAGGATTCCAGGACTCGCCTATGGCTCATCCTGGAAACTTCCTATTCGTCTCGTAAAATATCACTTTCGGAACTGGTTACGTAAAATACTATAACGACAGCATCTCCGTCATAACGCTAAATTTCACTGAATTATGCGACTTCATTATAAACGCAATGGGATCAAAACTTTCTGAAACCACAGCCAAAATCTATACAGAATATTTTGACGGTTATATATACTTTATTAAAAATGGTTTTGCGTCTTTGGAACAATGCTAAGGTAAATGAGCTACTACCGGTTGCCTACGAATTTCTTATCATACAGGTCCTCAGTTTACATTCCACAAGTTCCATCAATTTGGATATAACAGATAATCTGAAATCATATAAATTCATCTTCGTGTGCATCTTTATTATGTATAGTGGATGAGTTTATCAACATTACATAAACATTGTGCAATTCAAGTTTGTTGAACCAACGAAGAGTTAAATGTTGGCAGATGTAATAATGTAACAGCTGATCAATATTGTCTATAATAGCACTTTTATATATGTTTTATTTCTTTATTTGTAGTGATTTTTTTTCTCTTGTGTTCTCTTCCCATTTTGAAATACTGCAAACCATGTCCCCTAAAACTCTGTGAAAATATCTAGAAGGTCCATCTATCTTCTCAATTACATACACAAATACACAAGTCTCGTCCTGTAAATGTTTACGATATCTCTCTCCAATCGGCAATTGTCTGTTTATTACCGTGGCGGAAGTGCCTGCCCGTGTCGATCTTTAAAGTGCCATTGGAGTAGATTTTCAGTTCTAGGATTATTTAAGTAACTTTAACACAACCTTTCGTACATATTTTTTCCGCCTACATGGAGTCAGCTCAAACTCTACTTCAAATTTTTGAGTTATTCCTTTGTCCAAAAGCACATATAACTTTATACCATATTTATGCAATTTCTCCTGTACTTATTAACGAAAGTTGAGCCTACCTCGTCATAGAATCATAGATTCATTAATGGTTAGTTCTCTGTTTGGATAGTCCACATTATGATTTTAGAGTTAAAAAAATAACCAAGGGTGTAATTTTATCCATATTAGTTTGTTATAGGTCATTATCACTAAAATATAATGCCCGAAGAATAGAAAGAAATAGATTCCTACTTATAATTTTTTAAACACTGAAATATTGAAGATGCTGCTGCTTTTCCAATAATGATTATGTCCGTTTAGTTTTATGATGCTCATGTGCATATTTAAAGTACAAGGAACATCTTCAAATTCATTTTTAGTTACGTCTTTGAAGTGTGTAATACGACTTCGTTTTCCCTCACTTTTGAGAGAATATCAACCGCATAGGTATTGTCTAAAAGTAATTCATAAAATTTATCGTTGGCCAGCAAATGAAAATATTTCCTAGGTGTATTTTGTTCTACATTAATTTTCAAACCTATTTCTGCAGAAAATGGTATTCTCTCTATTATTGGTGACACTGTAGACCAATTTTGCTCTGGAGGAGTAGCTTATGTTATTATTTTTTATAAGCATATATTATTTTTTAATAGCAATAAATAATTTTTTTTATTTTTTTATTTTTATACGCATAATGGTTTAATATAAAATATAAAAGCCTAAAATCAGCTGCATCAATATTACAAAATACGTTAAATAAATTAGAAGGATGGTCGTTGGATATAGGCTTGAGATTTCAATCGAAAAAACTAAAGTTAAAATATTTGACAAAAATACAATATATTTTAAAACAATTAACGAAATCAAATTCCTGGGAATAACATTACACTTTCAACTCAAATACTTCTAGCCCATACACGAACTTGTTAAATGATGCCAGTAGATAATAAACATTTTAAGTGTCATTTCTAATGACAAATGGGGTGTACACACTACTATTATTCTACAATTATATCAAGATCTTATTTGAAGCAAACCGGATTACGGATGTTTATGCTACGAAACTGCTACTAAAATGCAAATGAAAAAACTGGACATCATTCAATCGATTGCGTATAGTTTTCAGAGCTTTCACAACCACGTCAATTAGCAGCCTTTAAATCCTAGAAGGACATCCACCATTAATTCTCACAAAGCAATATTTTTTGATGAGTTGTGCTACTAAATATCTCAGTGCAAATTAAAACCTTTTAACCACAATCTTAAAAAGAAAAAACTCAACTCTGTACTTAAGTTACTCCCCTACAAACTTACCTTTTATTAAAAGCGTAAATCTTTAGATACTGATTTCAAACTTATTGTTAGTGATGACTCCGAAAGCAGCAATGATCTAGCGGCTGCAGGTATTTTAGAAGACAGTACCTTTGTTACCCGCCTAGGCAAGGAGTGTAGCGTATGTAGTGAAGAAGTGCAAGCTACCTGAACCAATGTACCAGCAACGATATAATTTTTCTTATTATATTAGATTCTTTAAGTGCCTTCTTCTTCTTATTGCGCCGTAGTCCAAATGGCAATTGTAACTTTGTAATCTGCTGCACGAAAGATTTCTGTAAATAAGTAGCCAAACTATCTCCTCAGGTCTTTCAGCCACGAGTCTTGGTGTTTTCCAATTGATTTTTTGCCCTGTACTTTATCTTCCAATATGATTTGGAATAATTTATATCTTTCACCTCTTAACAAATGACCCAAGTATTGTATTTTCCTCTCTTTGATTATGCTAAATAATTTTGTGTGTTTACTCATGCGCCGAAGTACCTGACCGTTAGTAAGTTATTGTACCCATGGGATTCTCAACATCTGTGTGTATATACATTCCAAAGGGATCTGTTCTTTTTTCTGTTTCAAAGTGCCTTGTCTAACTTTCACCGCCATACATCAAACAGAAAAAACGAATCATATGACCATTCGAACTCTGAGCTCTAGGCTAAGGCCTGATCTTGTAATAAATGTTTTCATGCTCATGGCAGTTTTTCTCGCTTATTCGATATTTAATAGGATTTCTTTTTTTGGGTTACACTTGCTGTTGATATTTGCTCCCAAATATTTTATGGAAGTTACCTTTCTATTATTTGTCCCTTGGGATACAAATGTACGTTTGTTGACATCTTTAAAAATACTAGAATTTTAGTTTTGGAAACATTTAGATGTAAACTCAACATTTCTCTATGACGAACTACCGAATTTATTATATTTTGTAGTTCTTGTCCATTGCTTGCCATTACGACGGTATCCGAATATAGATGAAATAATAGCGGTGATAAGACGCAACCTTATCGTTCTCTTCGTCGGATTCGTATATCTTTGAATGTTGTGTGCTCTATTTCAAGTTTTGTTGTTCTCAGAAATTCGATCATCTTTTGATGATTAAGGCAGTCATGTGCTTTTTGATCAAAAATAATACATGCATATACATCAACATTCATGTCTCTGCTTCGTTGTGTTAACGCATTTTTAAGGCAAAAAGGGCTTCTCGTGTTCCCAATCCATTTCGAAATCAGAATTAGGTGTCACTAAATTCGTACATGAATTATTCTGAGCACAGTTTCTTAAGACATCATACTTAATATTCGACAGTGATCGCAGTGTGAGGCATTAGAGTTTTTTGATAATGTTACAAATGTTAATTTTTGCCAGCCTGAAGGTATTTTACTTGTGTCATATATCTTATTGAATAGTGCTATTATTAATTCAAAGCTTTTCCTTTCGTTGTCTGCAATTAATTTAAGTATTTCGACATTGATATTGTCTAGATCGGTGACTTTTGCGTTCTTCTGAGCTGTTTCTGCATAAATAACTTTTTCTTTTGTTATTTTTGGACCTTTTTTTATTCATTTGATTATCCGTAGATGGTGGAAAACAAGGTCTATCATCGTCAAAAAAGTGTCTACATATATTCGTTTCATCTCTACAGTTTGTTTTTTATACCTATAGTTATCTCATTAGTAGAGTTGAGTGCCTTACATGATGTCAAGTAGATGTATGCCACTCATGCCAATTAATTTGGTACAAATAAAAAACATGCTAGGCAATGCTCCAACACATGGCAAAAACATAACATTTTTATGGGTACGATGACAATTTTTATAATGCAAAACATATCACTTTTAGACCAAAAAACATTAACAAAAATCTACATTAACAAAAGCTGTCAATAAAAATAGAACAAAACAAAAGCAAAACTAAAATTTATTAAATCAGATGTTACTTCTGCGCTACTGCCGGTTTAAGCTAAAAGACAAGACCAAGTAGTCCTCATTACACTGCTGGTAGGTCATATACATCGAGTTAGAATCTATGGAGAGGACATATCACGTGACTAAAAACGATCTCATCATCATCATCATTTTGGCTTTACAACCCTGTGTGGGTCCTAGCCTCCCCAAGAAATTTTTCTCCAGTCGTCCCTATCCATCGCCTTCCTCCGCCAAGCACGTATTTCCATATTTCTCATGTCTTCATCGATGTTATCTAGGAATCTTGTTCTGGGTCTTCCTCTTCTTCTTTGACCAATAGGTCTATCAAGGAGCGTTTTTCTAGCTGGGTCGGTTTGCTCCATCCGCATTACATGGCCTACCCACCTCAGACGTCCTATCTTTATGTGTTTTACGATATCTGGTTCCTGGTATATCCTATAGAGTTCGAAGTTGTATCGTCTTCTCCAGACACCATTTTCATTTACCGCTCCATAGATGCGCCTTAGTATTTTTCTTTCGAAACATCCTAACATGCTTTCATTGCTTTTTGTTAAAGTCCAGGTTTCTGAACCATATGTTAGGACTGGGCGTATTATTGTTTTGTAGAGTTTTACTTTTGTATTTCTTGATATAACTGTAGATTTAAAAAGGAGATTAAGCCCAAAATAGCATCTATTAGCCGTGCAAATTCTGCGGTTTATCTCTGCGGTAGTGTCATTTTCAGTACTGACGAGCGTTCCCAGGTATACAAATTCGTTAACTGCTTCGATGACGTCATTTCCTATAACAAGTGGCCGTAGTGTTTGTGGTTGCGTACCTATTTTCATGTATTTTGTTTTATTGGTGTTTATTATTAAACCCATTTTTGTAGCCGCTTCCTTTAATGCTACGTACGCCTCTCGTGCTGCGTTTTCCGTTCTCCCAACAATATTGATATCATCAGCACATGCTAAGATTTGCACAGATTTGTTAAATATTGAACCGGTAGTTGTGATTTGTGACGTACGTATTACTTTTTCCAGAGCTAGATTGAATAGTATACAGGAGGTTGGGTCTCCCTGACGTAGCCCGTTATTTGTTTTAAAAGATTCAGAGAGTTCCCCCTGGATTCGTACTTTGCATTCAACTTTCTCAAGGGTTAGTTTGGTTAAACTTACCAACTGATTTGGTACTCCTAGGTCTATTATTGCTCTAAACAATTTTCTTCTATTTACAGAGTCGTAGGCTGCCTTGTAGTCTATAAATATGTGGTGCGTGTCTACACCGTATTCCAGTGTTTTCTCTAGAATTTGTCTTAGGGTTGAAATCTGATGAATTGTTGATTTACCACCTCTGAAACCAGCCTGGTATTGTCCTATTATTCGCTCTGCATATGGTGCCATACGATGGCATAGTATATTGGAGAATATTTTATACGCTGCATTTAGGAGCGTAATTCCTCGATGGTTAGAGCATTCAAAGATATCTCCCTTTTTGTGTATGGTGCAAAGTATTCCAATATTCCAATCATTGGGAAGGGACTTCTGTATACATATTTCTTTTATAAGCTGCTGTAGCGCTATTATGATATCGTGGCCACCTTCTTTATATAATTCCGCTGGGAGATTATCTATTCCGGGTGATTTGTTTCTGGCTAGTTTGTTTACAGCGTCTTTAACTTCCAGGATCGTTGGTGGATCCTCCTCCCTCTCGTCTGCTCCGCTTACCTCGCAGCTTTCGTCTTCCGGGTTTTCTTCTTCCTCTAAAAACGATCTCACTTCGGCCATATTGTTATGATCGTTTTGACAGATCGTGTATGATTGTTTAAGTTTGTTGTTTTTCGAATATTTTTAGTTTTATAATACTTTTATAAAAACTGCAATATTATATTGTGATAATAATGGTTTCTTGTTCTCAACGTAGTTGCATTCGCAGAAGAAATGTTAATAAAAAATCGTTAGGAATAACGTTCCACAGGTAATTATAGAAATATTTTAACAAAGTAATGGCCCGTACTTCAGAAAATAAATTAATAGTATTCATAAAAAATCTTAGGTCGATCGTGCTATTCTTTAGAATACTCAAATATTTTCATCCTAAATATCTTAAAATTTCTTAATAACTACTGCAACATAATTATTTTTTATTCTACACAGTATTTTTATTGTGATATTTGATATATAAGTTGTAAAACGGACGTATTTCTTTTATTTCATACCGTATATTCATTTTACCCTTTAAAATATTATTTATATTATTATCTCTTTCAGATACAACTTGTTAAAAGTAATGGATTTTGACAAGATCTATAAGTCATGCTGATGCAGTACACAAGTTTACTTGTTATTTATAAGGTCACAGCTCTTGTCAAAAACCATTCCTTATATTTGACTGTATTAATTTATCTTTATGTACCTATAATATGTTGTGTTTTTAGTATTTACCGCGGAATAAATAAATCATAGTTTATCAAAAATGTGTTGCACTTTTTTAGATTGTGATTAAATCTTCTGAGTAACTAGTCATATTTGTATAGTAGTTTAAATATTATTAAGTCAAAAAATTTATTAAAAATCCTTTGTAAAAGGTATATATTTTTAAAAACCCAAACGGGTTGTTTTAGACAAAACGTTTTCGGAATCCATTATTCCATCATCAATGTCTAGGTGCACATGAATGTAGCCACTAAATACATGGGTAACAACCCGTTAACAAAAATTTAGTTACATTTGTTTTACATTATATTATATAAATTACTAGGATGTTAAAGTTACCGTTAGATTAGGTAACATGGCGACATATGACTCCACGTTGAAGTTGCAAGTCCTGAGACGGTGTGTCTACGAGGACTTAATGGAAGCAACTCAGTTGCTATCTTAATCTTAATCTAACAGTAACTTTAACATCCTAGTAATTTATATAATATAATGTAAAACAAATGTAACTAAATTTTTGTTAACGCGTTTTTACCCATGTATTTAGTGGCTACATTCATGTGCACCTAGACATTGATGATGGAATAATGGATTCCGAAAACGTTTTGTCTAAAACAACCCGTTTGGGTTTTTAAAAATATATACCTTTTACAAAGGATTTTTAATAAATTTTTTAATATATGGTATACAGCCAAATACAGGAACGTAGATTCCTTGTGGATTATTAAGTCAGGTCCTGATCCCCCGCCATATTGGTATGATCGTTAGCCACACCTACTGGCGCCGTTTTTAATACACACGTTAATATAGCTCATGGCTTCTCCAAAATTCTAACTCGATGGTCATATAAAATTTACACATGGTTACATTATTTGTAAGAATCCTCAAATAACCCACAACTGACAAATAGCAATTTCAGTGAAACTGATAGACTGTCCAGTGAACTCAATAGCAAGATCAACAGCAAAAGTATAACATAATCTGAAAGAAGGTACTATCGAAGACATTGGTAAAACAATAAACTTACTCAAAAATTGTAAATCGTGTAAGAAACTAGGATCTCACAAAATATTAGTGTTTTTTAAAACTTCTATGTTTACAAAACTTTTTTAAAATTTAAAATTAACCACTTCGCTAACCCTAAGGGTTGATGTTTTGAAAAAGAATCTTAACAATATATTAGTTTTTAAATATCAATAAATAAAATACACACTACACGTGACGAACGCCTTGCTATTGGCCAAATTGTGGAACGATCGTAAGTCATGCGGTTTGCCCTAACAGGTACGCATTTTCTTTTTCCGCTCCGTCCTCTGTCGAATGCGAAGTGTCCCAGTAATTTTTATGCAAAACTGTTTGTTGGTTTGTTGATTTGTTAATCGTTAGCTCGCATGTAGATAGTGCAAAGCATTTTTTAAGAACATTTAATTATAGTCGATACAAACGTTTTCCCCACTTTAAAATAATTCCTGTAAGTATAATAAAGCATAAGATACGATATAAAGTGGACCTGCACTGATATGTTTAATGGATAAAAGTTATTTAATATGTAATTTAGTATGTTAAAAGTTATGAAAAACAAGAGGTGCCCGATATAATTTTGTCCTGACTACAATTAATTAATAATTAAAACTCTTTGCGGCACGAGATTTTATAAATTTTCTACAATGGACCCTTGGGGCACAGAAACATTCAATTGCACATGTAAAAAGTAAAATGACCTCACTTTTCAAGAAGCAATTGATAACTATTTGAGTTTGGCTGATAACTATACCGTAGGAATTTCACCAATTAAAGATAACACTTAGTAGGGACAAAGGGAATAGGTAATACAAACTATTTGGGTAGGTGTATCTTGATAAAAATAGATTAATAAGTGGTTCATTTTGTGGACTACTGTGCAACATGTAGCAAAAATTTGGTTGTTCAAATTTCAATCCGATGTGCCAAAAAGAGTTAAAAAATATCGTTTTTTATATATTTAAAAAAAATTCAACCCGTGCAGATATTGTTTTAGATTTACAAGGCTTAAAAACATAAGTAAAAAATATCACACTTAACAAAGCTGTGTAGGTAAACCTTATATCGGATCCTCTACTATAAAAATAAATTTTGAAAATGCCTATTTTGTTATTTTAGTTGAGAAAAGTATAATAGGTACATTTATTTAAAATGTCTGATACGAAGTCGCAAATGAAAATGAGCAACTGTTAACGGTAGGTCCTCCTAGAAAATGTGAATTACCAGATAATCCTACTTTAGCGTTAACGGACATTTAACAAAGGGCTGCAGATAAAGTTGGAGTTTGTTTGAAAACTGTTTTCAATGTCATTAAAGAATATAAAAGTACCCACACATTATCTTCACCGAAAACAAACCAAAATCGTTCAAAATCAACAGATGCTGTAGATAATTTTGATAAGTCAGCTATAAAAAGAATGGTTTATCAGTATTTTTTCCGCAATGAAATTCTTACAATTGTTAAAAGTCCTAAGAGATGTAAATAATGATAATGACTTACCAAATTTTAAGAGAACCACGTTTTACGAACTCGAAAATTAAATTTTAAATTTCAAAAACGTTGAAGAAACAGTTTGCTACTCTACAAAAATGAAATTGTGCTATAACGGAGAAATTATTTGCAAAAGATAAGAAAATATAGAGCTGAAAATAGAACCATTTATTACTTAAACGAAACATGGATAAATGCTGGCCATACAAACCCAAAAGTTTGGGTGGATGCTTCTGTAACTTCTGCAAGACGTGCATTTTTGGATTGGCTGTCGACCGGCTTAAGAAATTCCTCAGGTAATTCAAATAAATTTTCAATTTTTTATTTATTATCTTTCATATCACTTTTAGGAAAAGGTAAAAGATTTATAATATGTCACATCGAAAGTGAAAATGGTTTTGTTCCGGTGCACTGTGGGCTTTTGAGTCAAGCAAAAGTGGAGACTACCATGAGGAGAGGGATGGAAAGTCATTTGAAAATTGACTTCAAAATATTTTACAAACACTGGAAAAAAATGCTGTAATTGTAATGGATAATGCCCCTTACCATTCCAGAAAATTGGAAACAATTTCCATTATGGCTACAAAAAAGGCATATATTCAAAATTGGCTTCGCTCAAAAGACATTCCCTTTGAAAAAACGATGTTAAAGGTGCAACTTTTAGAAATGGTTAAACAACATAAAGGCGAATATAATAAGTACATAGTAGATGAACTGGTAAGAAGCACAAATAGAATAGTTTTAAGGTTGCCACCGTTCCACTGCAAGCTCAATCCAATCAAGCTTGTATGGGCACAAGTCAAGAATTATGTTGCAGCGCATAAGACAACATTTAATTTTGCTGACATTAAAAATGTATTCCATGAAGCTATGTCTGCTGTAACCATGGAAAAACTGCGTCTAACATGTAAAAGAAGAAGTGGAGCCAAAAAAAAAAATTTTTTTTGTATACTTTATTTTGTTGTTAATAATAGGGATGGTGGTTTTTGACAAAACACCGGTTTTCGGTTATACCGGTTTTTTTTGCTTACGGTTTAACCTGGCGGTTATAACCGGCCAAAAAAAACCGGTTTTTACAAAAACCGGTTTTCGGTTTTTTTAATCCAATAGTTACAAAGTTACATTTACAATGCACTTTAGTTTGCGATACTTCATTCGACTCGATATCAATATGATCAAAATTAGAACTATCAAAAGAACATCAATATCAATATAAATAAAACACAATTTTTAATAAAACCATTTTATTCTATATTTATAAATATAATATAGCGTAAGATTAATATATACATATTGCAATAATATACAATAAAAGAATATGAAGTAATATTTTAAGTAAAAAAGTATAGGTTAGAAGGTTACAAATAGGTTATATTATATGAAATGGATTTAGCATTATGTTGGCCAGTATTTTTCATGAAGCCTATTAAGAAAAACTCGTTCATATAATATGTTGGTCGTTTAAGCGGCTTCTCTCATCTGACACAATATCATTCAATGATGACACAAGTCTCTCTGATGCCACCGAACTTCCGACCAACGACGTGTATTTTTTTAGCTATAAAAGCCAAGCCTGGCATACAGGTTCTGTTCTGATCCCAGAATGAAAACGGATCACTTGACAGCAAAGGCCGCTGCAGATATAGAGTCAGTTCATTTGAAAAAGAACTTTGAATCTGTGTGTCCTGAGAACTTGAACTGAAACCACTGTTCACCACCACTGTTCACCAACTCCAGATCATGTAAAGACCAAAGAGGGTTTGATTTTAAACTCACTTTGGCTTTTTTATTCTGGAAGGAGCAGGAAGGAGAAAGTTTTCCGATTTCGGTAAGTTACGTCCCAACTTCCGAGCCTAAATTGTGTCTGACTGTCTCCGCTATATACGGATTCAGATATAGTTTTTTGAACCTCGGGTCCGTGATTGTAGCATGGTAAAGCAGGGGATTTCGTAAAAGCCTAGTGCCCCTCTCTTGAAGGCTAGTTATAAGCTTTTGGCATAACTTTTGAGCTGTACTAAGGTTTGGCTTGAGGTTTCTTAAAAATCTTTTGATAATAGACACAAGGGGGATAACAAGGCTAGCAGTAATGTACTGGGAACCCGAGATCTCCTTTGTGGCCTTATCGAAAGGCGACAAAATGCTTACAATTTCAGTGATTAGTTTTATATCTGAATCAGAAATCATCCTTGGTGCTTTTTTAATTGAGGGATCTGCCAATATTGCAGATATATATGGGGACATTAGTGTAAATCTTTTAAGCATATGGTAGACAGAATTCCATCTGGTTGAAGTCAGATGCAGGGAGCAGTAAACCAAAATTATTATACTACTGCTCAACAGAGAGCGCTAAAATAATTCAGGTTCTATTGTCAATGAATATAATGAGAGTAGAATATAATATGCAATTATTGTATTCAATTAATGATGCAAATTTAATTTACCATTTAAAAATATAATCCTCTAAAATACCCACCAATTTTCCTCTCCTCCCACACCCAAAAAATTCCCCACCCCAACCATTTCAACTTATAAAAAATTTCCCAGGCTCTTTCAAATGGGATTTAAAAAAATAATATCATCATAAATATTTTACTTAAAAATAAATTGAATAATGCAATTCATCTTTTATTTCTACTACCATCAAAAAAAAATTATCATGTATTACTTTTAACACGTTTGTATATTTGTATAATAGTTACATTTTAACTCATTTAATACTTCCTCTATGTGTGTATCGTTTTGAAAACGTAGGGAAATCCTTGGAGATTCGTATTCGTAATCGGTAATTCGATATTTATAGTCAGAACATTATTTTTGGTAATCAGAAACAACCATTCACCCACTTTCAATGTCAAGAGTCAAGTGTGAAAAATAGATGATGTAAGAGATCACTTCTTATGTAAATATTATGATTACAAATACCTTTTCAACGAAATTTTATAATAAAACTTAATTGTTTCTGGCTGATGAGAGTTTGCACTTGCAGTTTACTTCTGTATTTATAAAATAAAATAAAATTTGAATTATGGTTTTGTTTGGAATAATTACTTGAAAATAATAATTATGATTGGGATCCAAAAAAATACCTAACCTAATCCTAATCACCGTAAAAACCTAATAACCGGTTTTTACTTTAAAAATAAAAAACCGGTTATAACCGGGACAAAAAAACAACCGATAAAACCGGTTATTGCGAAGTAAAAAAACCGGTTTTCGGTTAAAACCGGTAGGTTTTTCCCATCCCTAGTTAATAACTCTCGATCTTGGAAATCATTTTTATATTTAAAAAATTGGTGTACTATAATCTGTACCTGTCAGACGTCTACAAACTATATTAGGTTTTGTATTGACGCTTTAATTTACTAGGCCGACCCTGAACAAACGCGTGTTTTCAGTGTGCATTTGTTAACACCACTCAAAGTTGAATTTTACAAAATTCTTAATCGCATCACAGCACAGCTTTCCTAGCTAACATAAAATAAATTCCAGAAAGAAACAAACTACAATTTCAAAAACCTTCTTTTTCACATAACATTTGACATATTTAATTCGCATGCTGTTACTTTATTCATTATTTAAAAGAAAAGTCTTTGAACAGAAACATTACCTAACTTAAAAGAAACATTATTAGTTCTCTGATTAAACCATTTTTAATCGTCAAAGTAGGTAATATATTATAATTATATCGTTACTCATTTTGATACTGTTAGCAATAATTTAATATAAATATAATTTAACTATAATCTAATAAAACACAAAACTTTTAGACAATAATATATCCCGCAAGACAAAACCTAGCTTACAAGGGTGCAGCTTATTCAAAGCTTTAAAAATATCACCAAAAGACTATTATTAAGAACTTTTAAACCACTTTAAAATAACTAAACAGTATTCAATCTACAGCTTTGAGATTAGCACTGGGAGCTTTTAAAACTAGTCCGGTTAGTAGTATGCAAGTTCTAACTGGAGAACCTCCCTTACATATAAGACGACAGCAACTATCCTTGAACTACATTGCAAAGATATCATCCCAGAAACAGCATCCTAAATTTTTCCACATCTTCAACCCTGGACTTCCTCCTAACAATAAGACCAAAAACTCTACACCCCTCATAGAAAGAATAAAGCTCACAACTTTCGATATGAATCATCTCAATGTATCGCTAAATATAAATGCAAACTATTCCTTATGGAAAAGCCACCCATTAACTATTGACGTAACACTTACCAAGTATCCCAAATCAACTACAAATTCCACAATAATTAAATCTATATTCATGGAAATTCTAGATCACTATCCTAATTATTTGCAAATCTTTACTGATGCCTTTAAAACTCCAAATGGTCACGCTGCTGCCTACTACTGTAAAGAAAATTCTTATGTCATATCGATACCAACCAACTGCAGTATACTAACAGGTGAGGCTACAGCTATTTTGGAAGCCCTAATCTTCTTCGAAAAGAGTAGAACGATGAAGTGCATTATCGTAACAGACTCATTAAATGCATTACTGGAACTGAAACAAATATATACCAACAACCCTATTATACAGAGCATAAAAAACGAACAAGAAAAATTTCGATCATTACGAAAGGAAGCGGCTTTTATTTGGGTAACTTCACATACAGGTATTTACGGAAATGAAAAAATAGATCAACTGGCTAACAAAAGTCGAATAAACTTAAAACATCCTGCAAAATTGAAGACATATCCGTACACCGATCTAAAAAACCTGGTTAAAATCCACTGTATTAATACTTGGCAAAATTATTGGGAAAAATTAGGTACTAAATTAAATGTAATTTGCCCAAAAATAACTGATGTTCTGGAGACTCCTCTAAACAGAAGAAACCAAGTCATTATTAATTTAAGAATTATCCATACTGCCTTAACACACAAATACCTAATAACAAAAGAACCGTTACCTATCTGCTCCAGCTGCTCTAACACACTAACTGTAAAACACATCCTGCTTGATTGTTTTAATTCAAGGAAAAAAGAAGATCCCACGGATTCACAGATGATGATCTCAAGACAGTTCTCACCAAAAAAATTTCGACAGTCTTAAGCTATTTAAAAGACATCAAGTTATTCAATTTTATTTAATGTAATATTTCATGTACTTGTTATATCCACTAATAACCCTGCGCGGTTGATGTGGTTTTGTGTTTAAATAAAAAAATTAACAAAAAAACTTTTAAAATGAATTCTCAGCTTACATAACAATTATATAATAACCTTTACATACGAATTTAAATCCAAACGACACATAGGTTCAATTACGGTTATTTCAAATGCTAATCTTATACTTTAACTTCACTTCTAGACTACCATTTGTATTGAAGAAATATATTCAATTTATTAGGGTGTAAAATGCCTAAATAAATCATATGCTATAAAAGATTCATATTTTTATGGATTCCCTTAGCGGTATCTTAGTATTAGTAGTACTATCTTAGTAAAAATCTTATACATAAATAAAAAACTTCAAAATTTGTATATTAGTATAAAAACATTTAATTTAAAACTTGATAAAAGTGTCGTCCAAAATTTATATATACATAACATTTTCGATCTAGACACTTTCAGATCATCCTCAGTGTCTTCTTTTGGTACTTGTAGCTAACACTAAAATTGCAGTGGAGACATCAATATACATATGGTTTTACATATTTAAATTTAATTTATTATGCGACATTTAAAGAGCAACATGTTTCTTTGCTCGACTTGAACACTTCAAATTAAATGTTTTAATACCAATATACAAATTTTCAAGTTTTTGATTTCTGTATAAGTTTTGTAACTATGGTATACAGCTAACTACTGGGATTTTCCCATTCATTTTTATAGTATCTTAGTATTATAATAGCATACTCTCGAGGCTAATTTGGAATGTGTTGAACAAAGCTGCATCTTGTTCTAAAATATATCAATCTTTTACCACTTTTTATGTGGTCCTTGAAAAAAATAGTTTTTTCTTTAGTTTTTCGTAAACAAGTAAAGAGTAGAAATTTGCAGGAAATTTGTCAATTAGTGTCTTTCTGAGTACCATTTTTTCAGTTCTAAAAACAGAAAAAAAAACCGATAAGCGCTTACATAGACCTGAACATATTGTGAATGGGATCTATCTTTGGTCCACAATTCGAGGAAGTGTGCATGGTTTAGTTTATTTGTCCACGCGCGTAGTTATAATTCTATAAATGCCATAAGTTCACAAATAAAATTTAAATCTCTCAAAATATACTTTCGTGACTAGAGACTAAAACTGCGCACATGATTGATAAACCTTCTTTATATATTCCTAATGCTCCATCTATTTTTGGATCAATCAATGAGATATAAGAAAGAGACGTGTAAGCCTGAATAGTGCAGATACGGCGAATTTACTGTACCGAATTAACCATAATATTTTTTGAACTATAGTTAAAAATTACAGCATAGTAAAATAAACAAAGACACATATTATGCAAATTTCTGAAATAGGATTTAAATACATAGTGAAACCACAAATTTAATTAAAATAAATCTATAAAATACCAAAACTTTATTAATTTACCTATGCGAACTGGCAAGTACACCTATACAAATAAAAGATTAATTAATTAAACCTGGTCAATATTAATAAAGAAGCAGAACGAATAATTATTTTCTAGGTACATTAAACAGAAACAAAACAACATTTTTTGTTTCTAGGAAACTATTATAACGGCACATCTACTGTATATTGAGTTCCATTTATCTTTACGAGAAAATTGGTTTTTCAAATTTGCTCCTAATGAAAAACGCCACATTTTATTTCCATTAGACCTAATGTATACAATCAAATGACGGATACGGTATTAAGTTGAGAAATAGGAGTAATTTAGTATTAGCATTTTACGTTATAGCAGATTAATGTACCAGGTTATTCTGTATTAAATATGAACCGAATGAAGTGAAAAATGTTTTTTAAGATTTTTGACAGTTAAACATTAAATTTTTAATATTATACGTGACAAATTGTTTATTTTGCATACAATTTAAAATCTGTTTCAATAAAAGTATAAGTACATTTTCACTGCCAGTTAACAGAATGCAGATAATATATTATATATAACTATAATACCACAGCAGAAAAAAGAAATATTACCGAGGAATTAGCTGTTTTGTAAAGGTTATTTATTTTCTGTTTGCAATTTTTTTTTCTAGTATTTAGATGATATATCTATCATAAGATTTGGGTTACTTTATTGATTATATGAACTATTACTCTATCAAGTTAGTTTCTTCTGCATCTATAAAATTCCTTTAAAGTTATATTATATCATACACCTTTCTTTGTACACTCATTTAGTTTTATACATGTTTTTTAAAAATAAATATTGTTGCAATTTTACATTTTACATCTTATGAATAGCTTTTGAATATCAACACTTCTTTTAGCTATAATTTTTTTTTAGTGATTTAAATTTAGTTAGTGGCAAATATTCTCCATATATTTAAAATTTTTTGAATAATTCAGTTATATGAGAAGTATCAAATTGTTAAAACAACTAATCTAGAGTGACAGTTAATTAAATGCATAGGCCCTGTTTGTTTTATTGTCTCCTGCAGAGGTACGTACATAAAACCAATAGTTTACCCATTTTAGTGTCGGGTAAATGCGAAAAGTGGGAGTGTCATTAAAACGTAAATTTCAATCTAAAATACTAGCACCATACTTATTTTGTTACAGGGTAAATATAGACAATAAGTTGGTTAAAAGAACTTATATATTATTTAGTTTCCAAAATTTTTATTCGTCCCCATTATTCCTGTTTATTTTTCCTCTTCTAGACCAAATTCACATTTAAAGAAAGGGGAAATAGCACCAAGTGGAGTACAAATAAGCAATATAGATAACAGAAAATATATCTTTGAGAACAAATAATTCACGAATGGATGATGGCTTGGTATTGAAAATAATGACAAATATCTGATGTCAACTATAAAAGAATCAGCTATAGAATATTTTCGTGGTGAACTACTGCTGAAACCAAGCAGGAATCAGCTTATAATCATATCAGGCTTTCTTATTGGACATAATCCAGTCAAGTTTTATAGAGATTTAAGCTGCAAACTTTCTAGCAGAGCACCTAAAACAGTCACTTTTACATTGCATGACCGCTAATCCTGAAATAGAAGGCTGCAAACACATTTTGGACACTATCAAGTGACTCCAAAAACATATGGTATCCATCCTCTATAATTGAAAGACGTACAATAAGCCAAATGGCTGCAGTAAGACCTTTTAATAAAAGGCTGTCAAAAAAAAACAGGTTTTGTTGCCGATTTTAAGTCATTGCTTCGTTTAAAACCAGTTTACCGCTTGCATCTATTCTAAATATGACTTAAATTTGTAAGCTTTAATTTCTTTTTCATATAAATACATCCTTTTTTTTAACGTGATTATGGTATATATGGTAGTATATAACTTTCGGTTATTTCTTCCCATATACATTTCAGTTTTTTTTACATTTATTGGACATATATTTTGTCCATTGCTTCGAGTCGGATGTATTACATTTTCTTGTAGAGTATTTAGTTAATCTTATTAATATGTACCAAAAAGTATGTATAAATTTAAAACATAATTATAGTTTGCAAGAGTTAATTTAAGTTTGTTATTTTGATTTTTGTTAATTATTCCATAGCAGTTCCTTATTCTGTAATTAACGAAATAATTAATACCAATACTGTCTTCAAATGATTAATTATAGAGCAGCGAGCTTGAAGTAATATGAAAGTTGCAAAATTCAATTCTCAGAGATAATTGTAAGTGGAGAATCCAACTTTCTACAAAACTTAGTTGTTCTCTTAATTTATTGAGCAAGTATACAGTATTAAGCCCGAAACTGGCTCATTGTTTTATGTGATCAGACAAGTTGAATACACCAGCTGGTTGGAATACACTGGCATTTAAATTTCCTCCTTTAAATTAGTAAAATCAAGAGAAAATTTTCCAAGCGCATAAATGATTGTATCCTTAATACCGACTTAAGTGTAACGAAAGTGGAATAATAAAACGAAGAACCATTAATATTAATTTAGAAAAGCATTTATTTTGAAGGTTAAAAATTTTATAAATATAAATAATATAAAATATAAAATATATAATATAATGTTAATAATAGTGTTAATAACAATGTTAATAAAATTAACTAAAAATTGTTGTACGAATTCTAAAGTGGTTTAAAATAATTATTGTACGTTGTAGAAATTGTGGCGCGCCGCTAATATTGCAAAGTGTATGTCAATAATATATTTCTTTTCACTAACCGCACTACTATTTTAATCATGACAATCGCAGTGTATTTTTCGTGATTTAGTTGAAATAAATGTTTGGCTTGCTTTTAAAAGATAATTCAATTTAATGTAAAGAAATTTTGTAAAATAGAACCTACAAAACTTTAAAAAATTAAAAAAGAGATTAATAACCAAACATCCATAACATATGTCATTATTGACATCACCAAAAATAGCTTATAAATCATTTGAGCATTCAGTGTTAATTTAACCGTGTTCTAAGGACATCCCAACACCATGTAGTACCTGGATCAGATCTTTTTAGAGTAGCAGGAAACAAATTTCTCTTTTTATCGCATGTAAGTTTTCTTAGAAGCCTATATCTGTTAAACTAAATATAGATATAAGGTAAACACAAAAGATCCTATAGATTGCATTATGAAAATATCTTCGAAATAAATCGACTCCTTTGAAATCTATAAGCACAACAATATGATCTAAATTTTACCAAATAACAGTTTCCTGATTTTTTTATTTTAACAACCCTCCATACTCAGTATACTTTGTATACGATTATTTATATCTCTCAATAAATAGCATTTCGCAGCTAGAATCTTGGTATATTTATCCATAAGCTAAAAGCCAAATCTTACTAAAAAATTTCTGTGTAAAAATGACCGTTTATTCCAGGCAGTTATAATGTTCACTGTATTTTCCATGAAGATGCATACTTTAAATTAAAATAACTATTTTTCTTCTTTCTTTTGAGTAACGACGATCCAAGAAATGTACCGGATGGATAAAAACCAGGCATAAAGGTTTAATTTTGACATCTAAGAATTTTTTGGGAACTTCAAGCCAGTTCTCAAAGTTTCCTCTGCTATGGATAAGTTAATACTGATAAAATAGTAATATTGTTAAATAAAAACTCTTTTTCCTACTGAAATTGCTCTATTTGGCATCCTTGAGAGAACTTCTGGTTGCTATCAAACCTTTACTTCTAATGATGAAAAAAATACATTTTCACAATCGGCAAAAAATGTAACCTCATATTTTAAACTGAGCTTAGAAGTAATATATTGAAGGAAAACTACAACGCCCTTTAAACTTCTAATATTTTGCCTATATAGTAAAATATTCAAAAATGAACTAAGATTTTCATTGTAATTCTGAAAGAAAGATACATAATTTAATTTAAACTCCCGTTGTCACCAGAATTCCACAAGTCTTCAGTGGCTTCAAGTCTTCTTTTGTGTCTTTCACATGACAATAAGTAAATTAAAAACAATTATTTTGCTTGTATCCACTATTACCAGTATAATAAGAGTCAAGCAGTCAGTCAGTCAGTCAGTAAATATATACGTCCATATATACAAAAAAGGATTTTTCACTTTTGTGGAAACTACATTACCCTGCATTCGCATCTCTCCGTCAGCTCACTGAGACCTGCCAACACCATTCGATGTGCGCTGCAGATTGGACTGCGATAAAGTGGCAAAGCTACAGATACAGACTACAAAAACAGCGTAAATATTGTCAGAGAACCAAGTTCTACCATAGTAGTAATCTGGTGGAAAGTCCAAACCGGATCCTTGAGAAGTGATCGAAGGCCAACTGCTCTGGGACTTCAATATAGAGTTATGATATAGAAAGAGCTCCCAACTTGAGTCCAAAAGTATTGATCTAAGACCAAATTATCATTCCCGTCGGCGACCAAGTAATAATTGGTCTCTTACAGTTCCTTGTCCATATCGAGTAGTCATTGATTTGGCCACCTCTATCCTAGACTAAGTAGTGATAAGACTTTTCCTAATGTTTAGGTACTGACCAATACATCGCCCATTTGTTTTAATTCTTTCAGCATCGCCGTATTTATTTTTTGCATGTATCAACAGTGGATCGTAGTATCGTCGATTTATTTACTAGGATTGGTATTTTATCTTATTGTATATTACTATTTTCATACATATCTTCATAGACTTTAATCTGTTAAGAAAATTCATCGGCGGCATCCTTAAATGACACTTTAATAAACTCCGTTCACACAACGTCGTTGAGACAAGAAGGAATCTTGTATTATAATTATAATTTTTTGCTTTGAACAGTCGTATATAAAGCCATTTCTAATATTTTGCCATAAAATTTTGCTATCATACACTTCACAATCGAAAATAGCTTTATTACTTCTTCTCAAGTAAATCCATTGTAATAAATACTGAAAGCGGAGAAGACTATCTGAGCACGGTTCACATCTTGGAGGAACACACCTCTAAGGTTGAATTCGTTGCCTATCCGATCGACAATGATAAACTAAAAAGAGTTATCATTAAATGCTTGTCAGCGAGTACGAACATAGATACGATTCTAAAAGAATTAATAAGCAAAAGTGTCAATGCCATAAGGGTCATAAATATGATCTAGAAAAAAGTCAACAAAAAAGTACTGCCACATTTCATAGTCACAATCAAAGAGGAAGAACACGCAAAGATAAAAACAAAAGCAGATCTGTGCTATATGCAAATTTATATAAAAGATGAATTCAAAACAAACAAGAAAACTCGGCAATGTTATAATTGCCAAGGGTATCATCATAGCTCTAAGGCTTGTCCTTGCGGCTCAAGGAGCGTCAAATGCGGAGAAAGCCACGTAAGTAACGAATGCAAAAAGAGTAGGGAAACAGATCCAAAATGTGCAAACTGCGGTGGAGCGCACACCAAAAATTACCGTGGGTGCTCCAGGGCCCAAAAAAAAAGACCACTGCCCCAAAAAAACCAGCAGGCAGACCTACAAATAGCGCCTCAACTAACAACGGGGTCAGCGACACGCAAGTGACCAAAAAGTCCATTGAAGTCATCCCAGAAACCCCTGCCTCCTCGCAATTTTGCAATCGACAGCATTTGGGGAGGCTGTATGCAAATGTTAGCACACCAAACGGTTGTGCTAACACAGTGAGTCAGATCTACACATAGGATCATGGAACTCCGGTGCAATTTTTAAAAAGATCAGTTCTTCTAGACGAGATCATAAACAGATCGCAGAATTTCAAGAAACCAAACTAGTAGAAAGGAAAAAGACAAAATTCCTAGGCTACGATATCTACAGAACGGATCATAGAGCTATGCTAGAGCTAAATGCCAAAAATGAAACATTAAAAATAATGTCTGCATATGTCAGACCTAATGATCCAATATTCAACGAAGACTTAAGCCTCATATTGAACTCAGAAGAGGCCACAATTGTCATAGGTGACCTAAATGCAAGATATCCCAATTGGTTCCATTACAATTGGAAGGGCTAGCAATCGTAATTAAAGACTGCTGTGCGAATATCTCGAAGAAAGATCCAACACTTACGTAATCGGACCCACAGATCCGACATGTTTTTACGGAATGCTTCCCACACATCTCGATATTACAATCCTACACAACGTATGTCAACAATATGAAATACATTCATTCAAAAAAGGCGATTCGACGCACAACCTAATCGTCCTAACCCTGGGTACAATAGAAACAAACTATTTGCAGCCTCATAATCAAAAGAAGACAAGTTGGCCAAACTTCAAAACAACTGTGAGCGAGAACATCGGCACTATCCCAACAATTAACAATATCACAGAGCTCAAAGAAAGCGTAATAAAAATAGAGCTAACTATAACAAATGCCATCGGAAACCTCAAAAACGAAAACAATCACCACACAGAGAGGAAGATTCAGGGATATCAGCGTAAAGCTCAAAAACCTAATCAAAGAAAAAAACAGAAAAGGAGAAGAGCGTACCGCACAAAAAGAACAAAAGACAAAAGGATTGCAAACGAGCTAGACAGGGAAGTAAAAATACAACTCCAAAACCACAGAAACGAATGCTGAAACTCCAATATCCAAGAGCTAAACCCAAACAAATCCGCGTTCTGGAAAATATCTAAAACTCTCCGAAAAGACAAAAAAACAATTCCCCCTTACACAGGGAAAATGGCATTGTTCACACGGAAGAAGAAAAAGCAGAAGTCATAAAGGACGAATTATAAAGGGCCTGTAGAAACAACGAACACACACACACACAAAGACCTTGACTTCACCGAAGAGGTAGAAAGAACAGCAAGAAAATAAAAAGAAGAAAGGGCAGACTAGGCATAATGCACACATCTCCTGAAGAAATGTAACAACTTATAAAGTTAACAAACGTAAAAAAATGCCCCAGGACCAGACAATATAACAAACAGAGTTCTGAAAAATCTACCACCGAAAGCTACAGTATGCATCGCGAACATAATAAACAGTATGCTTAAAATAAGATATTTTCCAGACAGATGGAAGGAAGCTCATGTTATCATGATCGCAAAGCTAGGGAAAAATGGCACGTTACCCCAAAACTATAGACCCATCAGTCTACTATCGTCTATAAGTAAAATAGCTGAAAGAGTCATATTAAAAAGACTTAACGAAAAATCACAGGTCTTAGGCATTATTCCGGAAGCTCAATTCGGATTCAGAAGCAAACTCTCCTGTGAACTACAGGTACTAAAACTCACAGAAATTTCTGTAACAAAGATGTATTTCTGTGAGATTCCTGCTTTGACTGGTCGTAGTTTTGAATATTCGCCTTCCTGTTTAACTTTGTCTTCTAAGTCTTGTCTTCCAAAATATAAGTGTATTATTAAGATATGGTGGATCGACAGCAATTTTTTTATTCTTTGTTACAAGTCTCTAGTCTCCTGTACAAGCCGCTTCTCTCAAATACTTTAGTAAAATAGTTAGAAGAAAATATTTTATTTTTTTCTAGATATCTCTCTATAATATTTGTTATGCGATGTATTTGGTGTATTCTTGTATTACTGGATTCGAATTGATGAAAAAGAATAATTTGTTTTTGGTAGAGTGTAGATTGTAGAGTGTAGGTTACAATCTTAAATAATTTTAAGATAATTATTAGCAACAGTATTAGACTGTACGAGTCTAATGTACTTACTGGTTTTCCTGGTTTCTTACTTATGATTAGTTTAGATATTTTTCAAGTTGTTGGTACATATTTTGATCTGAATGCTACATTTATATGGTTTCTAAATTTCACACTGGTATTCCTAGGTATTTATGTTGTATTTCTGCTGTTATTGTCAAATACTAGAGTCTTTTTGGAATTAACATTACTATTGATTACTTTGGTTAAGGGGTATTAGGATGTATAGACTACAAGCCCATGGAAGATTTTTCAGGTGTCATTTGATCCAGCATGAATCACATGTAAAACAATACTACAATGTGTAATAACAACTTTAAAAACTTTTTTGGTCAGTCAACACAATTATTTTGCAACGCCGTACATTTCGGCTGGAGCAGGGACGAGAAATTGAAGGCGCAAGCTTTAATTTGAACCCCCATTCTTTTAGTACTGATAAGAATTGACGGTATAGTTTCTTAAGTTGTTATTACATATATGTATTGATGTATATATACATGTATTGATTTATTTGTGATTCACGTTGGGTCAAATGACCCCTAAAAATATCGTAGTCTACATATTATCATACCCTGATCAGTATTGTTCACATGTTCAGTACTGTGGTCATCATCGTTTTTGGCGTGATCACTATTTTTCCATTTCTTAATTTTGGAATACATTCTAAGAGAATGATGCTTACACAGTTTTCTATCACGTGCTCATATTCCATATTCTTTTCTATTAGATGAAATCTTTTTTTTTCTATTTATTCTATTTGTACATTTCCACAACAAGTAGTCGTTGGTTTGGTCATTTGTTATCGTTTAGCTATTGGTTAATTAATGTATTTTTAATAATCTCCATTTCTCTTTTTAACTGTTTGGTTTTTTTATTTACACAAAGCTGCTTTAACCATAAAAGGTCATTAGCGGGTGTTTAAATATTACCATATATATGGTTGTGTACATATAAAGTTAACATAAAAATTTACCATCTAGTAATTATCACATTTTATGAAATAAGTTTCTGTCCTTAAGTTATTTAATTATATTAGATAGGCAACAGTTTACGACATCTTTAAGCTGACTTGGATCTTCAGGAATGTTGTAGATACTTCGTTCATACGAGTAAAGTGGTCATTGTATAATAAGTACGTGTTGGACTGTTTTTTTGCATATATTTTCTGTTCTCTTTTTTTTCTGGAAGTTGGAGCCGGACACCGATAGAAGCTTTAATCACTTAAAAATTTAAGATATTTGAATCCCAACAACGCTACCAAACTTCTGTACAGTGTTGTTTGATATTAACGTAGATATCTGTAACTGGATTTTTTTGATAATATCAAGTCTTTCATTAGAGATTGCTTTAACCGCTAAGGCGTCAAATTTTTTTTGACTTTTTTTTTTAATTTTTGCTTTGTAGATAATATGGCATAGATTTTATGTTTTGGACGATTTTGCTTTGGAATACTGATAATAAATCTGAGACAAACACAAGATTGGTATTTGTATATTTTTGACAAAACAGCTTCGCCAGTAATTATGCTGCAAAAAGTAGGTATTCGTATAGCATATTCGAGACATTCCATTATAAAGGCTGCCGCACAGCCATTTTCGGTTTTAGATGCGTCGGTGAAAATCTTAATATAATTATTAAATTTTGATAGAATTTTTTAATAGAAGTGTATAATACTTTTAAAATTTTTTGTTTGGTGCTGTTGTTTAATATAAAAATCTTTATTTTAAAAATTTCCTTTATATAATGTATATTAATAAAAAAACCCTATCGGGCTACATCACAGAATGTTTTTGGAATAATTATTATTGCTATCTGGATTTATATATTTAAAGCCACTAAATATGTAGGTAAAAACCCTTTAAATGTAGTTAGATATTTAAAAACTGATGAATGATGTTTTAGTTATCAAACGAATTGATAACTTTAATGTAGGAGTCCACTGGGTTTGCTAGCTAGTCCTTAGACGAAGTGTCTTGTTGATAGCCTTGAAGTAGTCCGATAGGGTTTTTTTATTATTATAACTTTTATAAACGAAATTTTTAAATTAAAATTTTTGTGATACATGATATAGTCAACTGAAGGAATTTAGTTTCCTTGTGGGTTGTTTAATATATTTTTATTTTATGCTGTTCCGTTTTTTGCAACGTTTTCCTGGCTATGTCTTGTGGTACTAAGAATATAGAGAGCTTAGAATCCCAAATACAAAAAAAATATTATCCGTAGCACTTATTGTTACTTAAGGTAAGTTGTGATTATTTCTGTCGAATACCTTTAAGAAGTCTGTGTAAATGCAATCAATAGTAAAAGCATTCACAAATTAATTTGTTAGGTCATTCTGATAAATCAGCAAATTAGACATAGTATTACTACTTAAGTAAAAACCATGTTGTTAAGTAGTAATAAAATCCTCAGACAAATTTTTCCTTAGAAATATGCTAGTAGCTTGTCTGTTATTTTATGTATGCTAGACAAAATATCAATGACACTATTTATATTATATTATAATAATTATTACCGATAGTAGCTTTTCACTTTTAGATAAATTTGAATGTAATTATAAGTTCGAATTGTTACTAAATTTTCCGTGTCCGCTTCTTCCAGATCGACGATGATAAAATAAAATGTTGAAGTCGTGGAGTAAAATATATTTTTATTGGCAGCTACTGAATTATTACACTATAGTTGTTATTAAGGTAAAAATTGATAATAAACAGCGTCTCAAACTAGTCCGGAAGCTATATTTATAATCTTACTACAATGCTACGATTCATCAAATAAGTGTACAGAACAAAAACCTTTGACTTTTGAAAGCTAGCAGATGTAATTTGAATCGATTAAATGATTGCAGGCATTTCCTCAATAATATTAGGCAATAGTTTGCAGGAATTTAAACAAACTGTGATTAAGCTTACAAATGGATTACAAATGCATGGACTAATTTGTGATTGAACAACCTTATTTATGGATACGAACTAACTAACCATCCGACATTGTTTGAAAATTAAAAGAATTTAACAATCAGTTGAAAAAATAAATAAATAGCATCCGCAAGTGAACACGAGCACAATTAATCTGGTCGACTGAAATAATAAAAAATAGTATAAGTAAAATAATACAAATAAAAAAAGATTTAATAGGAGATTCGTCCGATATTTGAATAATGAGGATTTTTATGCAGGATGCAAACCACTTATGGAAGAAAATTATTTATGTCCTTGTTTTAAAAAAAATTATAAAAATGCTGAGACCCGTCGACTTTTATATATAAACGTACGCTTTTTAAACATAAATTATAATATATGGTGAAATGCTCGAATATAGGAACTTTAACAATTAATGGACATATATCAAGCACAGGTTTTTATTAAATCAAGCCCAAGTACTTTCACTCTCAGAACTTCTTCAGGGGCATTTGAAATAAGTCAAGAAACTTTTTTTCAGATAAGGGAAAATTAGCTTTAAAAATACTGGAAGTTGATATTTAATAAAAAATATTGGCTATCGAACACGTCAATGAATGCTATATATATTAAATACATTTACATAAAAACTAACACCAGACAAAGGATAAAAGACTGTATAACTGTATAATCCAGATCTAACACTTAAACATGTCAGTGATAATTTTGGTGTTAGATTGGGGGCAAATGAAGTGGATGTAGAGTGTGAATGTAAGAACTAGACTAAACAATCGGTTAGAGAGTGGCTGGTTGAATTACCAATACTATAAAAAAAAAGAAATTGAAATATGAAACATGAGAATTAGAAATTAGAAGATAGAATTAAAAATCAACTTTGAAAACAAATTGTGCAGACTGACGTAATAGACCACTTGTTCAATCAAACTTACAGTCAATGAGAAAACTATAAAATGGAAAATGTCAAAGCATTACTTAAGACCAAATGGCCAGTAGTGGGAAATGTTAAAATGTACAACTGTGGAAACGCTATATCTAAATTACGAAAATATATGGAGAGTGTAATTAACGCCAACTGTAGATCAAGTAATCACAAAAAAGCTTGTTTAGCAAGTTATTCATGATTGTAATGTTAATATTAATTAAAATATAAAATTAATAAAGCTCTTAAGGGTAATACTGAGTGGAAAAAGTAAAGCTGTAATAAAATTCTTAAAAATTGCTTTAAATTTAGTACAATTAAAATTAATTTGAGTATTGAGACAGTGAGAGCTGTCATTTGTTTCTTTTGTAATTTCCAAATTTTCTAAAAAGTCCAACGCAAGTAGTTTATATTTCTACTAATGTCGTGTAAAATAGATGAACCGGTATTGATTTTTAAATTATGTTTACGGGTGACCAAAATTTAGAGAGTGTGGTCTGTTCAATTTTTCTGTGGTTCTTGTAGACAAATATAGTTTTCACGATAAGGTACCTGAAAAAAAGCCTTACGGCAGGTCATGACAATAAAAAATTTTACCTTGAAAAGTTGCGGAAAATTAAGAAAATTTTATTTTCAGAAAAACCCTGGTTTAATCTACATTTTAAGTTTTTTTACTTCATATGACATTTCATATGACACAAAAAGACATTGTTGAACTTCGTATTGAAATATAACGGACTAATAGGTCTAGGCACATTAAATGACTAATATTGTCTTAATCAGAATAAGTTTGGCTATACGAGAATTACTCTTACGTAAAAAATAATAAAAATGGTACTTGCCTCATAGCTGCACAGTTTATTTAAATAAAAATTCCATAATAACATAATACTTTGTATTGCCAACAATCAAAATAATTAATATTAAGCAAGAATTTTGTTAAACGTTCATTAAAAAACCTAAACATTTTAATTCATTTTTAAATTTTCACTCCTTGAAATATAAAATCACACGTGGAATTTGGAAACTCATATTTACATTGCTTACTTTAGGAACAGAGTATATCTGAAGCCCTTGTTTGTTTTTGGTACGAGGAAAAGTTTAGGTTGGCCTGATTAAATACTGACCATAAATTAAGCGTTTGTAGCGATTTTTATTTAGATTTGTTACAGAACCAAAAAAATCTATATGGTACATATTTATTTTATCCTACCACTAATTAAATGTTGTTCTTTAGGGCATGCTATACAGCGTTCCACGTTAAGAAAATAACATTAGGCTTATGGAGATCAGTGTTGCCAAAACTCTCAAGCATGCGGTTTACTAGATTGTTGATATATTTTTCGAATTTCCATTTTCAATTAACATTTAACTGTATAGTCAGAATAACAACTGAAGAAGCGCAAAGCACAAAGCCTTATTATCATTATGTAATCTCAGAGAACGACATAAAATCGCTGACATACGCACACAGTATTATTTTAAGTTGCAATTAGTAATTAGATATATGCATTGCAAGCGGTCCGTTTATTTGCTTTTAAATCTTTAATAGCCGGCAAAGTGCATGATTTAACTAAGCAATATTTTCTACTGATTTCTATGATTTATGGTATATGATATTCTTACCGAAAAACAAATAAACTGTCGTTACTATAATTAAAATAAGATAAAATAAAATTATCTTTTGTAAATACTATTTATTTAATTAAAATCATTTTCCCTACTTTTCATCTCTTGTTTCGAATGAGCACTTTTGGTCAATTACGTTAAAAAACATTAATTTAATTCATGTCTGTGAAAACGAATATACAAATTATACAACCCTGAATCGTGCTTGTGTTCATCGTGGCATCGCTGCGCTTCTATCGTCCATAAGAAATACATGGCCCTATCTCCGCAATGTTATTTTCTTAACGTGAAACGCTCTATACCAGTAACACAAAGTATTAAATGTTAATAAAATATCAAAATAACTGTTAATCAAAATCTATGATGTAAATTTTTTGTATCACACCCGCATGAATAACGATTGTCATTAAAAGCTGATGACAATATTTTAAAAGTACTTTTGGTGTATTGAAATATTTTTTCAATCTCAGTTATCTGAAACAATTTGTTGCGGTGGAATCTTGTTGTGTATATCAAAATATCCTTAGGTGTACCTCTCATCTTAATATCTCTAGATTGTGTATTTTGGGTATATTAAACTAAGCTTATTTGATTTATTTTTTTTTTTGATTTTTATAACCACGTTTATTTACAATCTACATCATTACAGAGTATTAAGTAAATATGTTACAGGTTTTGCGCGTCAAGGAGAGACTTCCATGATGTCTCACCTTATTCTATTTTGGTTCAGTTTTCAAGTAGGTCTGTGGGCCAGGTTCTATCTAGTCTTTTTGTGGCTGGACCATTGTTGAATATTTCCCTTACTAGCTCATTTTTATGGTGAATGGTACGTTTATTTTGTGACTTCGTGGCTCGGATTTAAAGGGAATCTTTAAGTCGTAGTGAAGTGTTTGATTACTTGCGTACCATGGTGCATCCACTATCGGTCTCAGCACTTTAAACTGCATTCTTTAAATAATATTCAGCAACGTTGGCTCTGCACAACCCCATAGGTGTAGTCTGTAGAACCAGATAGATTTAAGTACGGCGTTGTATAGATATAGATAATTTTGTGTTGGATGTTGGAAGTTTTGATTTACGTCCAAAAAGCCAATACACTTGCCGGAATTTTAAGTCGAGCTGCCTTCTTTTGGTCTGAATATGTTTCTTCCGAGTGAGACGTTGGTCAAGATGAAGGCCAAGGTATCTAAAGTCTGTTACTGTTGGTATTCTTACATTTTCCATCCTTACAGGTGGGTATATATTGTGATGGTTAGTAAACGTTATTTGAGTTTTATTTACTTTTGTTCTCCATTTCGTATACCAATCACTGATTATGTTCAGATAATGTTGCAGGTTTTGTGAGGCTTGTATGTGATCTTCATTTACAGCTAGTATTGCTACGTCGTCAGCAAAGGAAGCAATTGTAGTATTATTAGTCTCTAGTATATCGCCTGTGTACAGTGAGAAAAAAAGTGGCCCTAGAACACTACCCTGAGGGACTCCGGAGTTGATAGGACAGAAGTTGTATTGTTGATTTTTGAATTTTACATAGAAATATCTATTTCATATGTAGGATTTAAGTAGGAGGAAATAGTTACTGGGTAGTGCTATTTTTATTTTGTAAAACAGACCTCTGTGCCAGACTTTGTCAAACGCTTGTGAGATGTCTAGAAATACAGCGTTGCAGTCTTTCTTTTCTTCAAAACTTTTTGATATTTCATCTGATTCGATGAACTTGTTTGGTAGTGGAGTGATTTTACCTAAAACCAAATTGATGTTTTGGAAGTAGTTAGGAGATCATGATCTGCGTATATCATTTGTAGCAGCAATTTTTCAAAAACTTTGCTTACGGTTGGGAGTAGGCTGATGGGTTGATAAGATGTTACTTTATTGGGCTCTTTTTCTGGCTTGAGGATCATAATGACTTCAGTAAATTTCCATATTTGCGGAAAGTATGCTAAAGCTTAGCACGCGGCTAAATATAACTGTTAGGAAAGTATTGGTCTTGCGAGGAAGTTGTTTTAGTACTTGTGCCGAGATTGAATCATAACCTGGAGCCTTTCGTGAGTTGAGTTTGTTTATTTCTTTTCTGACTTTTATAGGAGTAAAACTTTTAATTGGGAGGGATATTTGACATACTGCGCTAATTAGTTCCATCACTTCTTCATCAGGGTCTGCTATCTCTGTTTGAAATGCGTTTGTGAGATGTTCAGCAAAGACGTCCTCTTTTTCATTGTTGGAATAGGCCCATTCGCCATTTGGTTTACGGATGGGAAGAATAGTTGTGTATGGTTTCTTAAGCTTTTTAGTCGCCTTTCATAACGTCTGGTTATTTGCTGTAAGGTTTGTAATGTAATGTTTGAAGGTTTCGTTGTTTGCGGCTTTGATGGTTACTCCAAGTTGACTACGTAGTTTATTAAATATATGTAGATCTATGTTCTTTCTAGATTTCAGCAAGGTTCTTCTTGCACGACGTTTTTCACCAATGAGTTGGCGAATGTGTAGGGTAACATTTGTGGTATGTGTTTACTTCAAGTTTAAAAAGTAATTACTTTTTGCTTATGGTTCAGCAGGCCATTAGCGTTCCATGTGACAACTCTAAGTATGTTTAAGAATTTTTTTGGTTTATGACTTGTGTTAATAAAATTAATATCATACTATTTTAACTCATGAGTTGCAAGAACATGTTTTTAAATTCGTTTAGGAATGTTTATAGTTGTTGTTCTATATTAGTTTTAGGTTATGCATCGTGGTTGGTTTGATGTGCTGTCACGTTTGCGTATATTCTTTGATGGTTTTGTAAAGTGGTGTTTAGCACATTTGTTTCAGTACATACATGTGGGCTATTGATTGTTGGTCTTTGAGGCTGTTGGTTTTCTCTTTTCTGCATATGGCTGTTTTCTACTAGTTTCTTGTAAACCACACAGCCCTTAAAGTTAGCAGGGTGTCTTGTTTGCATATTGCATACTTAGCTGGAGTGCTTCTAGGTTTTTTACAATCTTTTGTATTATGTTGTCCTTCACATTTGATGCAGTAATGCGGTTTAGTGCAATATGTTTTATTATGGCCGTATTCTCGACATCGCATTCATTGAATTGAGTTTCCCTTATTTGGTGCCTCGACTGCTATTTTGGTGTGACATAAGAATTCTAGGTTAAATATGTCTTTGTTGTTACTGCTGGGTTCAAGGTCTATGAAAAACAAAGATAAGAGTTCCTTTATTTGTCTGTGTCGAATGTTAGTTATTTTACGAACTTTATGGCCGGCTTTTTCTAGTTCCTGTGTTATCTCTGTTGTGGGTATAGAGTTATGGATATGTCTTGTTACCCTTTATAGGTACGTTCTTTATTTGGTAAGTGTGGTGAATTATTTCTTCTTTTTGTAAATGTTTTATCAGTTTACGGTATGTCTCCATTGTATATGTAGTAATATTGACAGTGTCGTTTGGTAGAGTTCTGGTATGGTAGGTTTCTTCCTCCACAATTTGTGCAAAGTTATCGACCATAAATTTAAAGTTTTTGACGCCATGTACGAATATTGGAGGTAGTTTTGGTATTTTCTCTAGTTTTTTCTTTTTCAGTATGTTTAGAGCTCTCGGCGTTTGATAATGCACTGTATCAATTTTGTATTTTTGCTGGTGGTGAGCTTGGAGAATTGAAATCGTTATTTAGTTTTGAAGAAGAACTAAAATTATTATATAAAAAACATTGCTGAGGCCGGTCCTCACATATGAAGCAGAAACATGGACTCTAACGCAGAAAGATGAAAGACTTTTGGGAATATTTGAGCGTAAAATACTCCGCAAAATATTTGGAGCTATAAACGACCAAGAGCAGCGGCGCAGAAGATATAATTTTGAATTATATCAGCTCTTTGATGAGCCAGATGTTATAACGTTCATTAAAACACAGCGACTTAGATGGGCTGGACACATATTGCGAATGCCAGAAAATACGATTGCTAAAAAGTTAACCACAGTAACACCTGTAGGAAGAAGAAGCAAAGGCCGACCGCGAATTAGGTGGTAAGATGGAGTTGAAACCGACTTACGGATATTAAAAATCAGAAGATGACAACATGTTGCCAGAAACCGAACATAATGGCGACGAATCTTAGAGCAGGCCAAGATCTACAGATGATTGTCGAGCCAAAGATGATGATGATGATTTTGTTTTGAAAATTTACTTTTTTTTATTTTTTTGACTACTTGCCATGAGTTTTTATTTTGCGTTTCTTGATGGTCGTCTTCGCTAGACTATATATCCGAGTTTTCTGAATGTGTAATTGCAAGTTTTAGCTTTGTGTTTGAGGTCTGCCCTACAGTAGATGGGTTGCTTGGGTTGTAGTAAATTGGTTGGGGTTGAGGTGGAAATTTTTGTGGTTGTGGTGGAAGAGCGAATTAATTTTGTGGAATGTTTGATATGGCAGTATTTGTCAATTGCCAGTATATGTGGTTTGGTGCATATTGTTGGGGAGTTGGGTACCTGTTCCTGAATGTTTGTTAATAGTGGACCTGCTGCTTATCTGCAATTTCTGCTGGTACTACAATAGACACTGATTGTTTGTGTTCCGTGTGTGTGGATTATTTATTGTAGAAAACAGAATTTGGTACGCCTCTTCCACTTTACTGTTTATTTTAATAACTAGAATTTTAATAATTAGATTTTAATTGTCCTTATCGGTGGTCACTTTTTGCTATCGCACTCGGCGGATACGTCCTTACTCTACGATATTCAACTGAACACTAATTTATTACTTGATAAATTTATTGTAAAGCACTCAAGTCCCATCAAAATATTCCTTTTTTTACACACTAAGACGATATTACAAAAATAAAACAAAGCATAATTATTTTAAAAACAAAATTGTATGCTGACACAATATAGTAATATAAATTGTTAAAAACTTTGTGTCCATGCAATTCTAAACACACACTAAAGCTTGGCTGCAACAAACAAAACAACAACTTCTGCAAAGAGTTGTTAGAAGTTTTAAATTGGTGATAATTATATGAAACTTTTTATAAAAGACCCAAAAAAATATTAATTAAATCTGTAGTTGTAAAGGGAACTTGAATATTTTTACTTATGATTCTGCAATCAAAAAACTTAGAGATATCGTATCTCTCAATGAGGCCGTAAACTGCAAGATTTACTTTTTACAGAATGAATTTGTTGATATGGGAGAATTTACGGGCTCAATTAAATACAATAGCATTTTTTCTAAAACAAATCAAGGCGGTTCGAAAAGTTTGGCAAGCGGCAAATGGCTGGTACGAAATTCGTCAAACAAAAATTTATGCCCAGTTAGATTATTTTTGAAATTAATGGAAAAAGGGGACCAAAGATTTTATCAGACAGACTCTTTCTTACCGTTCATTTCAACTGAAAGGATGGAGCTTGGTTTAAAAACTGTGCACTTGGAATCAACACCGTATCTAATCAATTGGAATAGACACAAAGAAACATAAAATATCAAACCATACTCATCGATCTTCAGCTGTGTCAGGCAAGGTATTTCTAAACAGGACTTGATTAAATTACCGGGTCACTCAAATGCAAGCTCTCTAAAACCATATCTTCAGCTGGATTTGAGTCACCACTAGAAGTTGATCGAAAATCTCAGAACAACAAACAAAGCTGGACACTTGAGTTCCCAAATGCTACAGGTCAATAATACACAAAATCATGCTCTGACAGACAAGAATGGACAAACTACTATAGCTTATAACAATTGTACATTTAATATTGTTAACAAATGAATAAAGATTATGTTTCGTTGATATGGTGCATAAATTGTCTGGTCAAATAGTCCTGTCGAATATCATTCGAGAGAAAATTATTTATCATCAAAATTTTCTTCTGGTTTTATTTAAGTTTGGCGCCTTTTTGGCAATTTTCGCTCATGAAAATTTGACAAAATCACTGTCACTAAATTAACTGTCAAAATTCAATTTGCGAAAATTGTCAGGCAACAAACTTTCATACCAGTCGAAACTATTGCCGGCAAATTTTTTTTCTTATGATATTATATAAGTAGGATACATTATTTATTAATTTTGGTACAAATTATTAATATATTTACAACCGTTTACAACAGTTTACTACAGTCTTTACAACTTCAAATTTTTGTGGAGTAATTAGATCAATTCGTTTGAACTTTACATTGGAATATAACTAACAGAGAACCATGTTATTTTTTTTAATTATATTAAGTTTTTACAAGTTATTTAAAACCTTGAGGCTAAAATTTCGGTGTAAACATACTTTACCCATAGTAGTTAATTTTGAATAAATATGCTTTACTTAATAACGATATTAAAAAGAATATATTTTTTTAATATTTGTCAGTCAAAAATATTTTTAATACTATATTGTTAAATAGAACAAAAATAAATTGCACAGGCGGTTTAGTAATAAACTGTGAATATCAATTAAGTTTTGTTTTGCGTGCAAATACGAAGATATACGATTCAATTACTCTCCATTACACAACATTTAAAGCCTACAAAAGCTCATCAATTTTTCGTCCTCGTTCGTTAGTAGGTTGCGAGCGGAGTGTTTCCCCATAAATAAAAAATTGATATTTTCTGACCGAAAACCCGAACGTTGTCGGAGGTCGTATATTCAGAGGAACGTTCATCCATAGTGATTGTGTGTATGTTGGACGTGGCAGAAGCAGGAGCAGCGGCACCGAGAGAGGAAGCCGATGTGGATGAGCTTATCGAGCTAATCGCTGCCCCGGGGAGCGGTTAGTTTGCGATACTCCCGACGCGGTAAAAACCTTCCTGATTTATAACTCTCTTGCGGAGTAAACACTCTAACTAGCCCTCCTGTTCTGTACGCCCAGGTAACCGAAGGCTCCCGGCCAGCGCCCTTTCTGACTTACGATCGGAAACCCACCCACAATATATCATCAGGACTTAAGTGATTTTGATTGAAAAATCCTTCATAAACTATAATTACGACCCGTCTCACGTATCGACAATGCGAACAAATGACCTTAGGAAAATTTAGTTTTCGTGTTTTCTCTTTGGGGAATGATTTATTGAAGGTTATTTAACACTTTTCCTTTTCTCTTAGTAGCTTAACTTGACAGCTTTTTCCACAAGTTCGAGCAAACATCTGTGCCTGTGGCGAAAGCAACAAGAGGTAAATTTATAGCTATAAAGGGCATTATTGATTTTCTTAATCTTTAATATTTTAGTTGATTATTCTTACGAAATAAAGTTTTTGCACTGGTATTTAAAATAACCTATATGATAAATTGTATTTATTTATTTTTTAAAAATAAATTTTTTAATGAATAAGAACTAGAATACCATACTAGAATAAATCAAGTTTGCATCTTACTTTTTCTTTCTTTTTTAGGGTGTCCTTTCATTCTGGCTTACTGAACTTCTTATCTTTCACAACTTATAAAGTTTATATCATAAAACACAATTAAAAGTTGCGAAAACGGTAGAGATATTTTGGTTTGTTATAACGAGTTTTGCAGTTCAATTATTAATACCCAAAACGACGGCAAAATATGTTTTTGCTACGAGAGCTGAATCGTGAGTATCGAGTGGTTTTGTATTTACAGCAGTCGATAAGTAAGCAAAACGATGGCAAAATTTAAATTTATTCAAGTATGATAATTAAAAATAATAACTAATATTAATACACATATTTTCCGCCCACTTAAACGAATGTTTTATAATTTATACCAATTAAACAAAAATAATTTAATCATTTAGAAAAAAATGTATATTGTGTAAACCTGAACTACGTGTAACAAAAACAATACAAAAAAGAAAGAAATTAAAAAAAACGGTTAAATTAAACAACAAAGGCCAAGAAATTGGACGCTTAACCAGCCCTAGCTATGTTTTTGGGATAACAACGCTGACCTGATTATCCGATTTTGGATGTAATTCTGCAATTCATCTAAAAGACTAATATGATGAAGGCCTTACTTTATTTTAATGAAGCACCAAAATATTAATTATTATATCGGTAGAAAATTGCAGCCATTTATATAGCTGGTTGTTCTGATATTCGGTTTGCCGACGTTAACAAAAATCTTGATTCATTTCTTAAACAAGTTGCCATCGGCACAAAGTATTTATTTTACGAGAGGATATATGTTGAGATAAAAGCAGAAATTCAGAGATTCTAAAGTCAAAATATGGCCGAGATTCAGTTGTACAAGATCATAAGGATCAGCACTTCAAGCACAGATTGGATGGGAATTTAACAGCTCTTCTATTCAAATATTAGTAGGTTATACAATTCCTTATATGTAAGCTTGTGATCTTCAGTCACTTGAGATAAACGCATTAAAATTTAACTGGATTTAATACATTACACCGCAGATGAAAAATGTGAAGTACAGGAGTATTAAACTGACACTTAATTTGCAACTGTCCAGTAGCATACCTAAACATTTCCATTACCTGGCTGTTGGCCTCAACAACATTTGTGCAGTAATTGCCATAGATTAGTATAGCGACCACGTCTAAAAACAAAAGGACGAAAATCTCTAATAAAAACGTTGGACAAGATATACATATATATATATATATATATATATATATATATATATATATATATATATATATATATATACATATATATATATATATATATATATATGTATATATATATTCTTATTCTATTCTATTCTTCTTTCTGTGATATCTATTATATTATTAGGCTTGGATTCTTTTTGCACGACAGGAAAATTCTCTTCGTTCAAAGAGTATTCCCTATTTTTATTTTTTGGTATTTGCATGTTTGCTTCGTAATATGAGATGTTAGAGAAAGACATTAGGGCTTTTATTTCTTTTTGTCCTTGGAATTCTTTACATTGTTTATCTTTAGAGATAAAATTATGACTTTTGCAATGTATGCAAAACGTTTCACACTTCGAGGCCTCTCCGTGTTGGTTTTTCCCAGAGTTCTGGCACTTTGGGTTTCCTCTGCATTGATTATTGCTGGCATATGGAATAACCCTCATGGGCAATCCATACACAAGCACCTCCCTAGGCAGTGCTTTTCCTGTAAATGTTGGTTGTTGGTACATAGTTTTGTTCTTTTTCCTCTTCAAGAATTCTCCTATTTAGTCTTTTATGTAAATTACTTTACAGGAGACCAATTTTGTTTTAATTGCATTTTTAATTTCCACTTCAGATATTTCTTTACATATGTTTCTTATTATACCCTTAGAGGTGACATTGTGATTTGGGATAAAGACATCATATTGTAAACTTTCCCATCTCTTATCATTCAAAATAGATTTGCTGATTTAAAATCTTTAAAAACAATACCGGTTTTCCCTTTACGGCTAAATTGATTAATTTGCTGTAGGTTTAGGTTAAATATTGTTTTAGCAATACTTTAGATGTGAAAATTTCCTATATTTTTGTCTTTTTCCTGTACATATACTTCGAACGGACCTTAATCATATATATTATATTGGTTATTAATTTTTTTACCACTTAAATCTGGCGGGAGGTCAGAAGGTTTATCAGGATCGAGTTTAATGGTCTCCATTTTCGGCTGGAGGAACCGTGTCGTGTACTTTATTACTTGTTATTATTAGGTATGTATGCAATAGGATCGGGTAACAAAGAAAGGATGATTAGTAATAGCCTTATTATGTATAAATACCTTGAGTTTTTCTGCAATAGATGTTATCACAACAAAGTTTGAGCACAGAATCCATATTTGACAAAAAAAAATATTATTTAATGTCTTACGGTATAAGGTTAAGGTCTAATTATAGCTAAAGTAGTGGTTATGAGATGAACTATTGGTTTTTCTTGTCAAATAATGATTAAGATTAAAAGAAAGGAGTCAGTATAAAAGAAACAAATTGTAAGTTATTATGTGAAAAACTGGGCTTTAAACGAGCAGTAAACTGAAGATATTATTTATAAGATTTCTTATTGAAAACTATTTGACATAGTTGCAAGCAATATCGTTAAGTAGATCAGAAAAATTAAATCTATTGGATAAAAAATTCTTCCATCGATGGGAAAAGCTAGAAATTTAAACTAAAGCAACCTTATAATGGAAGGAAATGATAGAAAAGAACTAAAAAAAAAGTTAAAAAAAACATATTCTCCGATATCAGCATAATTATGTTCACTGGTATATCAATGAGCAATAACCACGTGGATAGCGCCATATTTGATTAAAATAACCTTAAAAAAGCTTATATAATTAATCGTCATATTAGAAGCTTTCCGACATATAAGTAATTTGCAATGATTTTGGATAATAAAAGCGTTGTTTTGAAAGTAAAAAATATTCACCAAGTATTACTAATTATATTTTATCTCTTAGCGAACTGAAAAGAAGGCCAAAGTATGACGAATTTATAATGAAAATAAAAAAACATCTAGTTAAGTATCTTTGTAAAATAAGAGCAGAAATATGACTCTCCACCTATGTAATAAACAATAATGGTAGTAAGGAGCAAGTCTTTTAGAGCTTCCGAATAAAAGTTACAAAATATATTTTACCCCCGAAAGGTAAGATGGCGAATATAAATTGACTCCCAAGTTAATAATCCTCAATCTCTCTCTCACACATACATACACACACATACATATACACACATACACACACACTCACACACTCACACACTCACACACTCACACACTCACACACTCACACACTCACACACTCACACACTCATACATGCACACACGAACACAAGTAGATACGAACACAAACACGAGAGCACCTACGTACCTATACGCACGCTTATACGCACACAAGTACACAAGTACACACGTACAGGCACCCGCGCATACACGCTCACTATGTAACTATTTATTTTAAATAAATTTATGACGGGTAGCGATTAGACTTTTTTCTACGATCCCGTTAAATATCGTAGAAAGTTCTACTTCAGGAAAGTGACCGTGCCCATGCGTGCCACTCATTGCTCCTAATTTCTTATCGATAGGAACCTGGTCCCATCTTTTTATTCTTTTAAAATCTAGTTACCTATTTCCTACCATTTCCTGGTAAAGAAATGTAGAATTTATTGAAATTGCACTACCACAAGCATGACTGGAGAAGTTTAAATAGTTGTGGTACTGCGATGAGAAAGGTAAAGAAAAACCGCGTCACAAGAATTTCCTAGAAGAGTTATCATGGCAGTAGACCACGATGACAAAAACATACTAATCATAGTAATCGGATTGCAAGACTCTGCAGGGAAGGGTACACATAATGGTGTGGTAGGGTCTCCCAGGTCATTAGCTAGCGAAATACCTAAAGTCTAAAAAAGAAAACAACTCTCTAACACCTAACGATCCAAACTTGGAAAGTACAAAATATGTACGGTAGCGGCAAACATCCAAAAAATGATTAGAAATAGACCTATTGGAAATTAGTAGAACTCACTGGGCAGACTCTGGATATGACCGATATACTTGTATATAAAGTTATTTACGTTAAAAATAACACAACAAATAACGGCAATGCAATATCAGTTGTCCCACATCTTAATCGGGCAGTGAAATCTTTAATTTCCTGATCAGATACAATTATGCTATCAAAAATTCGTGGATATTAACATTTAGGTTCCAAGGACAGATAAAGGTGAGGCAACCAGCGAGGAATTTTAAAAACAACCGAAAGCCTAATGAAAATCACGAAAAAAGATAAATTAATACGGGCCATGGTATTGGTATTCCTAAGGTAAAGAAACGGCAAAGGCAATAGGATTTTATGCTTCTGACGGGAATATAAACTACTGTTACATGAAACAGCAGTACCAAAAAGATATAAAACATGATAAAAGTATCAAAAACATATCCTGATGCAGATGTCTCTACGCACCACAATCTGATGGTATACTGATAATAGTAAATACACAATACTGATGATAGTAAAACGGCCCGAGAAAAATTTGATCTAAATACAATGGATATTAAGAGACTCAAATAACCAAAAAACCTAAATCGAAGTACGAAAACGACTAAAAAATGAAATAAAGGACATCAAGGAAACGTAAGACATGGAAAAAATCGAGGGAAACAATACAAACAACATACGTGACTATAAAGTATGACAGATAGAAGAGGAAAGAACATATCTCTAATGAGTCGATATGGTAGACGAAAGACGTAAATTTAAGAAAAAAAATGGATAAAAATACCAGAAGATCAACAAAATCATAAGAACAAAAATGCGAACAGCAAAGGAAAAATAGTTTTCCAACGAATGCAGGGAAATAAAACAATATGAAAGTAGATACGAAAGTTACGCATAGTTAAAAATAAGCACAAAAATATACAATCAATAATAAGCAAGAACAACGACAATGATTTACATCTTATCTCGGAGCTATCAAGGATCTTAGAAACATGGAAATTCTACATATAAAAATTATTTGCATCGGAAAGGGTTTTAGGAATAAAATCAGTCGTAAAAAGGATATTACATATAATATTGGTCCTTTTCGTTTTCCATTCTGTCCTTTTATGCATCTCAATATCTTTAAACGTTGTTTATCTACGTTTAAGTTTATTAATTTTAATGAAATTTGACCTATTATGTGCCATTGGTTGGTCTAAAGACACAGTCTGGCTTTACTTTAACTTTTAGTTACCAATTTCCAAGCATATTATCAGGGAATTATTGATAGCAAGGGAGCTTTTTTTTTTCTCCAGAAATATTAAACTCCGGCCCTTTTATACCCAATTATAATATTGCATTTGCATTGTATCTTTCATTTATTAGTAATACCCATTTCAGAATTCTGAAAACCTGTAACAGCTGATAGAGTTCTAGGAGATGGATATTAATTATTTGTAGAACCATTTTTATTCTTTAAATAGTTTTTTACCGACGCTCTAATACCTCGTAGTGATGCAAAAAATGCTTAACTCATTTAGATTTCATTTCACAGACTGTGCAGTTTATTTATTTATAAGAGGTAAGTACGAATGGTGTAATTCTAAGCTGATTTCTGTTTATTGTTCGAAGTCTTTAAACTTTCTCAGTGTATGTCCGTCTAATATGTGCAACGTGCTTGATTGGGTGTACTTATACATTAGAAGTTAGACTATGATCGGATAATAGTCTTTATCTGGTCAAGAAAAGTGCTATTACACTCCTAAGATTTGCTCTTATTCGAAGTATTTCTTAATTAATCTTTTTTAACATGTTGATCAGTCTTTTAGTGACTGCTTGATCACTGATAATCTGAGACCTATACCAGTATAACACTGGAGTGGTTCGACAGTATACAGAGTTTTCGATAATACCATATAATTGTTAAACTACCTAAGATCGTCTTAAGCTAGCTGCTTCAAAACGACAATGCGAGCAAAACAAGCATTGCCTTTTTTACGTTGGATATATAATATCAGCATGTATTCTGTTTCCTCAGTTTAAGTGATGCTATGTTATGTATTACGCTAGTTGCGTGGTATGAAATATATATTATTATTAGTATGTTTAATTTCAGTTACTACATATAGGATGCAATAGTATGGAATAAATTAAATATTTCAGAAATAGACGACTTATAAAAAAATCTTAAAACACATCAATTTTTATTTTTGAATGGATATATACATATTGCCATATATATATATATATATATATATATATATATATATATATATATATATATATATATATATATATATATATATATATATATATATATATATATATATCTTGGACATTACGTTGTCAGTGTTAACGTAATATTGTAATCGATAATTCTTTTGAAATACAAACCGATGTCACCAGACACTTTATTTAAAAGGTCTCCTAATCGTATTTGCAACGATGTATTATTCGAATATTTGTTTCCACAGGGTTAGCCAAAATTATGTATTTTTTTTGTTTTGATGCAAAAGTATGGAATAAATTTATTATTTCAGAAACAGACAACTTAAAAAAATCTTAAAACAAGTCAATTTTTATTGTTTAATGACCATCAATTGCTATATATGTTTTAGTCATTCCGTTGTCAGTATTGGCGTAATGACATATCGACGGTTTTTTTTTTAATACAAACCGAGGTCAGGGTACAGTTCATTTGAAAGGTCTTCTAATCGCCTTTGCAGCCATCTATTATTGGAGTATTTATTTTTATAGGGTTAACCAAAAGTATGTACTTAATTCGGTAAAACTGAATTAAAATAAATACTCAGTCCACTAGTGTTACCGGATGATTACGCCCATCGAGAAACATCCTTCCCTTAGGCCAGAGGCCCTCTGGCTAGATTATGTTGCTCTCCCGGCGTAATCTTCTTAATGACACCATTGGGGCATAAATAACTATTAAACCATTGTTTTTAATTGATAATGAAGCGCGTATAACAGGACGGGCACTCATTTGTATAATGAGGATTTAAACCAGCCATAATTTGTGCCCTAGATCTTGTTTCTCTCTCTTCAATAACGTTAAAAACGAATGTTTTAAAATGAAATGGGCCCAAAATACTTTTCGGGAAATGATAGAGCAAGGTTTGAACTTAAATTTGGGTCCTTAGTGAATTTAAGAATAATGTTTTTTACTTGTGTTTTTGAGTCCTGAAAATCGTAATTTTGCGTGTTTCTCAATTTTAAATTATTTATTACTCGGAAACGATCAAGTTTACAGACAAACTATAAGTGACCTATTTTGTTTATATTAATCCCAAAAATTTAAAAAAATGTACGGGACAAGAAAGTTGATTGTTACAATTAAAAAAAAATTGTTTAAAAAAATTTGCCTGGGCGACTTCTTCCTTATTTTGGAGTATCTCGTGAAAGTGATTATGCAAAAAAATCTTATGGGAATATTTTTCCGAACGAACCCGAGCTTTTCGGCTTGTCTATTTCTCGATCTTTTAAAATCTTCTATCAAATATAATTTTTAATTTTATAATCTTTTAGGGCGGAAGAAGTAAATAGTATTTTCCACATCTTCAATTAAACATATTAAGAGTATTCTGTTGGACTCTAGCGGGAACCCATTATACAAGAGATTTTATTTCGTTTATTTAAAAGATAGAGACAAAGCAAATAAAATATCTTGCTATCTAAATATCTAAAAAAATGCCATAATTTAAAGCTAGAAATATTAATGACCAAATTAAAATCAAACTTGTCTTCGTCATAATTCGTGCTTCGCTAATTGACTACTTTAAATTTCTCACTGCAGACAGCATCTTCGTAATTCAGAGTATCTTAGACACCATTAAATTAAACAAATCATTTAAATTAGAGAGAGGCACGCCGCATAAAAAGTAGTTGAATTGGTTGGATAAAGCAATATTTGATTAAAAGAGGGAGTGTAGTTTTTTGTTTTAATTATAGCTCTCTTTTAATTATAGCGTTGTAGACAAAGAGTATCAATGAAATTAAATAAAAGGCTAGATAAAATAAATCACAAACGGACTTTTTACATCCAATTAAATAGTAACAGAGGGCTTAATTTATATTTTAAATATATGCCTAACCACCGCATTGCCTACAATATGTAAAACCTGTGTTTCAAGCAACACAATTAAATGAATTGTATTTAAATATAATTTTAATACTATGTGAGATTGTAAACGAATATATATTTTTGATTTATAAAAATAAATACTATAATGACTGTACATATCTGTATATACACATTTCTTAATTAACTACGGAACAAAATTAAATTGTTTAGGCGAGACAATGAAGCACTAAAACGTACTAAACTTACCAATTTTCGGCAATAAGATAAATCTCTATACAACTTTTTGCATTTCATTCAGGAGTGTGTCACGAAACTTTGTGAACAAAATTTGTGATGGTAAAATGAAAATGGCAATTTGTGAGTAAGAAAAATGCATTTTAAAATTCCATAGAAAAATTTGTAACTAGAAAAATATTGACAGGTGTGAGTTCAATTTTGTTACTCAGGGGTTTTCGAGGTTGCTAAATACGAATATGATAACAATGATGATCTTCGAGCTACCTGATGCTCAGGTTGGACCTCGTCTCCGGAGTTTCATGTTATATTCATTCTAAATCATTCGAAATGTGACGAATTGGACATGGCAGAAAGCTTATGAACAGAACTAAAATAAGAAATTCTTATCTGTGCCACATTCTTTGAAACGATAAATACTCTCTTCTACGCATTATCATTCAAGAAAGAATAGAGGGAGGAAAAGTAATACCAAAGATTAGACTAACCTCAGTGTTGATTAGATATTTTACTTTGCCAAATGTAGGGAAGCATTTAAAGAAAAGATCGCCAACCTTTGTTAGAAGAGAACCCAATAAGAAGAAGGCTGGTCGAGGAGACTTGATGATATGACGATTCAGCTGGGATGAAATCTACTGCCAACCAGAGTATCCTTTCAAATTCTCCACATGAACGTAGATGCCGAAAGGGATACAAACGTAACGAGAGTTTGAGTCACGTTCTTCTCCTGACCTTTTGCGCAGCGGGGTGATCGGGTACTTTCCGCAAACATTACTATTAGCTGGGAAGGTCCTGAATCTTAAAATACTGTCTTCGCCAATAAAACGGCGCTGTACACTAAGCCTCGATTCTTTCAAAATATGAAAACCCGATATTCTGAAAAAACTTTTTGCATGGCACATCCAATCTTTGAATATTGCGGAACATGGTGTCAAATTCGTGTATTCTTAACCTTCTTAACCTTTCATGGTTTAGTAGGCAACTATATTACTAAGGCTACTTTGATTTTCACTTTAAGATTTTTACTTTGAGAGCAAGTAACGACTTTTCCTATCACGGGATCTACGTTTTTCTAATAAGGGTTTTATAAACTTGACTAAGCATAAGTAGTTGTTCTATAAATGTCGTTTTTATGTTTTTGAATGTCCATTTACCTTTCTTTTAGATTTTTATGCATATTGTTTTAAGCTCGACATTTGGTGTCATAAAACTAGTAACTGCAGGAGAGATAGTGAATTCTCGTATGCTGCTCGTTTGTTACTTTACTGGATTGGAACGGGGGGAAACAGACCAGCAGACTCAAGCCGGATTAAATGACGAGAACTTGGTTACGTGATGAACGAATCCACCCAACCGGGATTACCCAGTCTGCAAAACAAAAGAGGTTATAGGTAGAAGAGCTTGGCAAAATCATTTTGTTAAGAACTAATGACCTAAAAAAAGTTAAATCTATAAAAACATGTAAATCCTAAACAAATGTATTTTCCTCCCTTATATATGAAATTGGGATTATTGTAAAATGTTTTAAAGGAGATAGATTACGGCCTTGAACTTAAAGGAAACTTTTGGATTAGACTAAATAATCTGCTTAGAACTATTTTACAGATGTTACTGCTAAGATATATGCAGATAATATAGATAAACTTTACAAAGGCAAAAACCTAACAAAGATCCATAACCACATCCAAAAACCCTTAAAGAATGGTTAATCATATTATATTGACAAGCCAACATCAGTTTAGTACCCTCAAAACCAATGTAGTGCTACCAAATATGGTAGCTGTTACAAAGATTATACTGATGCCTCCAAAATAAAGACAAAACTGGGGCAGTAATCTGTTCATTAGATTACACAGTAGCCTACAAATTACCTCAGTTTATAACAAAGTTCTATGCTTAACTGTTTGACATACTGAAAACACTAGTTCTGATAGTAAACAAAATAAAAAATTAATATTGTCATTAATCATTAGTATCAATTAGGTTGATTAGTGATCAGTATAGTAGTGTCTGGAGGCTCGGGAGACTGAGACCTCAGGAGCCCTGAAGAAGACATCGAGGAAAATGTCGAAAGCTCGGCGCAATGATAACCGTCGCGGTTAAACCCGGAAGATTGTTGGGTTTAATAATAATTCCTGTAATAATATTTTAAGTTAGATAAATCTAAAATCTTCATTATCAATACAAGAAAAACACTATTATTTATAGTATTATTTACTAAACTAATTATTTTATAACATTGATTGTGCCTTATGCAAACAGTGCAACAAGCCTATTTTAAACTGATTTTAGATAAATTGAATAACAAGGAGAATAACATCTTGCCAGAACAGCATCTTGCGCATATTGAAAAGAATGAAATATCTCATAGTAACTTAAAATTTGATTAAATACCTGTGTGGAAGATGGGTTCCACATCTGCTCACCCACTAGCAAAAACAGTGTGGTTGAGATCTTTCAATTAAGTGTTTAGCACAGCTTCACATGGAGAACTAAAAGAAATGGCTTCAAAAAAGAAAGACCGTTACATCTGTAGGCAAGCTAATGGCGTCTGTATTTTGGGATACGCATAGGATAATTTTATTGGCAACTATCTTCAAAACAGGAAAACCAATCAACAGCGAATATTACGCCAACTTATTGCAACATTTTATTAAAGAAATCAAGAAAATAAGGCCGCATTTGGCTACGAGGAAAGGGTTATTACATCAAGGTAATGCGCCATCTCACAGATCGGTTATTGCAATGGCCAAAATTCATAAACTAAAGTTGGAATTACTACCTTATGCACCCTATTCAAATTGGCTTATTTGCTGTTAACGAACTTAAAAACATTGATCGGATAGAAATTTTCCAACCCTTATAGGAGCAGTTAAAGGCTTTTCTACAGAGAAAGACCATTTTTATTGTAAAAAGGGTACCAATTAGACTTCGGCAAATATGCAAATAAAAATGTAGAAAATATGCGCATAAATATGCACGTGTTTACCCGAAAATATGCAAATATTTTACAAAATATGCATACAAATAAATAAAAAAATCGTAAAATAGTAACAATTTTATTTAAAAAAAAGTGTACATAACTAAATATTTCCTACTATTCATTAAGATTTACATTTATTTTAAGTAACTACATCATTTTTAAGTATGAATAAACTTATTTAGAATTATGGTAACAATAAATGACCAAGTGGTGTTCAAAATTTTCTAACAAAAACTTGTGGCTTCTGTCTGAGTACATATATTTATATATGGAAAAACTTCGTTCAACATCAACTGATGTAACGGGAGCATTTTTCAAACTAACCAAAACATTTGGTTCTAAATTAATTGTTTCCGAAATATTTCCAGCTAGAACACTGACTACTTCAGAAAGAATATGGTAACCTTTATTTTTTTCCATAGTAGCTTCAAATTTTTTTTAAATATCTTTTCCAATATTACCTCTAACAGGGTACTCAGTGGTTTCGTCTACAGATATGTAAAAATAATTATCTGCAATTTCTTCCTTAATATTAATTAACACCGACGAGTATAGCCCGTTCACATTATTTCTTCTTAGAGACCAATCACTTGGAACATTAAGTTTGCAATATTTTTTTAGAAACGAACTAAAATTTACATTTGCTAATTTTGAAAGCGGTATGTTTGCAGACACTAATGCGCGACACAAGTCTTCATTAAAAGTTTTTTGCTCATCTAATTTTTTTGAAGTAGATTGGAAACATTTAGCCATTGAAGTTTGATGTTTTCCTCCTATTTTTCCTTTTTTTGCAATGTGTGAAGCAGTTCTCACATGTTGGTCTATCTGAAATTTCTGCTCACATGCTATCTATAAATAAAAATAAAAACCTTTATTTTAACCCAACCTTTAAAATATAAAAACATACAAGGTGTTTTTGGTTAATCAAATAACTGGTTTGAAAAAAAAACACTCGCTAAGTATTTTAAATGCAGTATTAATCCACAAATTAGTTTTTGTTACTAACCATTAGTACATCCTATAACTTATTTTAAAATTCAACAAAAGTTTTTTTTTGTTAATTCAATTACAATAAAAATAATTGTGTTTTAGAATAGCTGACTTCATAAAAAAAAGTAAAGGTGAAAAATTTTTCTAAATACACACCATTGTATTGTACCATGGACAATTTTTTCTCACTAAAGGAAGCTATTTTTCATTTAAAAACAACCTACGAGTACTAAATTTCAAGTAAATACGTTTATTGGTATTAAAGTTATTGTTGTTATTACCTAAAAGAATTTAATTTTTTTTTAATTTTAACACCCTGTATCTCGAAAAGTAAATAAGTTTGACCCCATCGTTTTGTTCAATTTTTCGAGAAGTATCTACAGTCAAACGTTGTAAGTGTCATTTGGAAACACTCTGTATGTATGAAATATTAGATATTTAATAGAAAATATTAGATACTTACAATTTTGCCACAGACTGAACAGTAGATTTTTCCCATATCCATAGACAGCTTTTTATAAGGTTTAATCCAAGTTGAAGCACTGGTTGTTTTAAGCATTATAAAATCACAATCTTCCTTTTTGTTACGCACAACGAGTGTTTACGCTTTGAATATCACAAACAAAAATGATTTACAAATCTGAGCATCAAATTAGAAATGTTTAGGTACCTAATTCAATAAACTGGGAGATTTTGGAAAATCCCTAAATTAGGAACAAAACTATTAGCGGTTTACCTGCTGTTCAGATACAATAAATTGTAGATAGATTTGGGAATTAGATCATAAAATGCAAATGAGCGAACCCTTAGCGATTATCCAATAACTGAATGCCTCAGTGACCGAGACTTTCTAAGAATGTTGAGGGCTACTTAAATTGATCTTCTTTGAAATTGTAAATGTTTTGTACCTGCAGAGATTACGTACTTAGATCATTTCTTGATTAAACTTTACTTACTTAATCAGTAGACCCATTTGTACCTTTCGGTGTTGGGCCGTTTAAAATACAATTCATTACATTACACTATTTGACGGTCTTCTAAGGTGTCCTAGCCCTTAACGAACTTTCTCCATTCCTTCCTATTGGATCCCATCTGTGTTGCTTCCTGCCAAGTCTTACCCTTACTCTGTAGTATCTGCGAGATGTCACTGTTCCATTCTTTAATGGGTCTTCCTCTTCTGTTCTTCCCTATTGGTTTGGCGTCCCACACTCTTTTAACTTGTCTATTATTGTCCATTCGGGTTAGATGTCCGAACCATGCCAATTTTTTCTCTTTGATTGACTCGAGTATCGGTTTGATTTTCAGTCTTTCTCTTATTTCTTCATTTCTGATTCTATCAGTTCTTTTTACTCCTATCGTTCTTCTGAGGTATTTCATCTCTGCTGCCTGAATTCTGCTCTGATGTCTTTTGTTTAATATCCAATTTTCTGCTCCATATGTCACTGTAGGTCTATATATTGTTTTGTATATTGTCATCTTGGTCTTTGTTGATATTTCTTTGTTATTAAGGAATCCTCTATTTAGTGCTTGGAATAGTTTTCCTGTGTTTTCCATTCTGTTGTTAAGGTCATCCTCGATGTCTCCTTTGTTGTTGATTACTGTTCCTAAGTATTTGTATGAATTTGTCTGTATTATTTTTTGTTGGTCTATCATTACTTCTATTTGATCTTCCGTCCCTTGTTTCCTTGATATTTTCATTATTTGAGTCTTCTCTTTGTTTACGTTTAAGTTGTATTTGCTTGCTTCTAGGTTCCATTTCTCTAGATTGTATTTCAGTTTTTCTGCAGTTTCCGCAATTAATACTATGTCGTCTGCAAATATACACATCTCAGCATTTATCATTTGCATTCTGTTCCAACCGATGCAGTATTTCTTGAATGTTTTATTACATTCTTTCACTATCTCATCTATTACATTTATGAATAGTACTGGGCTGAGACTTCCCCCTTGTCTAACTCCTTGGGTTGTTTCAAATGGTTCTGACTGTATATTTAACATTCTTACTGTATTTGTTGTTTTCATGTATATACTCTTTGTTGTTTCTATCAGTTCTTCACTTACTTGTTTCTTCTTTAGGCTTTCCCATATATCTTTTCTTTTGACTGAGTCGAATGCTTTTTCCATGTCTATAAAACTCAGATGTATTTCTTTATTTTTCTTTAAGGCTTTTTCTATTACTTGTTGCATGGTGAATATATGGTCTTGTGTGTTGTGTCCTTTCCTGAATCCACTTTGTACATCCTCTAATTTATGTTCTATTTCTTTTCTAATTTTCCTTTCTATTATGGTTTCGTATACTTTTGCTGCTACACATAGTAGTGATATACCTCTATAGTTCCTACAGTCTCTTGTGTTTCCTTTCTTGTATATAGGTATAATTACTGCATTTGTCCATTCTCTGGGTATTACTTTTCTCTTCCATATTAGGTTATATATGTATAACAATTTTTCTTTTGCTTTTACTCCTATATATTTCATCATTTCTGGTGCTACTTCATCGCTTCCTGGTGCTTTTCCAATCTTTATCTTTCTTATTGCTTCTTCCAGTTCTTCTTTTTCTATAGTTTCTGTATTTTCCGTGTTTTTTATGGATACTCTCCTGTTGTGGCTTTCCTTCTCCATTGTATTCGCTTGATTTCCATTCAGTAGCAGCTGAAAATGTTCCCTCCATCTTTCCATTATTGTCTTATCGTCGTTTATTATTGTTCCTTCCTTGTTCATTATTTGTTTCAGTTTCGTTTCTTTGTTGCTTCTTAGGTTTTTCAGTGTTCTGTAAAATAATTTTACGTTTTCTGTGCTGTTTTCTTCCATTTTTTCACCGAATTTTTCCCAACTTTTCTTTTTCTCTTTCTTAACTATCTCTTTAACTTTTGTTCTTTGTCTCTTATAATTTTCATATTTTTGTTGTGTTTTGTCTTGGATGTATTCTTTCCATAATTTCTTCTTTTCTTTTATTTCTCTTTTCACTTCATCGTTCCACCAAGATGTTCGTTTTCCTCTGTTGTTATTTCTTGTGGTTCCACATATTGATTTAGCTGTTTTTATCATCGCATTTTTAAATTTTCCCCATTCTTCTTCTATTGTTTCTGTTATTTCATGTTCATTATCCATCTCTTTCTCTAGTCCTTCTGAGTATCTTATTCTCGTTGTTTCTTCCCTTAGTTTATAAATTTTTATTATTTCTTTGTGTTTTCTGTTTATGTTCTCATTTCTTTTTATTTCTTTTCTTTTGCTTTTGAATGTGGTTTCTAGTAGATAGTGGTCACTACCAATTTCATAACTTCTTTTTACCCTTACGTCTCTTATCCAGTTCTTCTCTGTTTTTTGCACTATAGTATAGTCTATAATTGATTGTTCGTCTCTTGATTTGACTTCTCTTGTGATCTTGTGTATCCTTTTATGTTGGAAGTGTGTGTTCATAATCACCAGGTTATTGTCTAGACAGAATTCGAGTAGTAATTTTCCATTTTTGTTTAGTTTGTCCTCCCCATAAGGTCCGATGACATTGTTCCATTTTTCTGTTTCTTTCCCAACTCTACTGTTCATGTCTCCTGTGATCACAATTTTCTCTGTACAATCATTTATCACTTCTTGTAATTTGTCCCAGAATTCATTCTTTTCGTTTTTTGTTGCGTCTTCATCTGGTCCATAACATATGATTAGGTTTGTATTGGTTTCCTCTGTATCCATATCTATGTCTACTCTTAGTATACGTTCGTTGTAATATATCCAATTTTTTATTTTGTTGATACTCTCCTTCTTTATCATGCACGCTACTCCTGCCTGAGCTCTCTTCGTTTCTTCCACTCCACTGTATATTAGTAACATTCCGTTTTCTAATATTATTGATCCTTTTCCTTTTTTCTTTGTCTCTGTTATAGCTACTATTTCAATGTTCTTATCTCTAATTTCTTCCCCCAGTTCTATTTCCTTCCCATTTATACCTCTCACATTCCATGATGCCATTTTCCAAATTGTTTTGTTCTTTTCTGTGGTTAAGTTGTACTTCAATTTGTTTTTACTCCCGTTTGTGTTATTATCTTTAGATCTGCTTATGTCCCTGTTCTGTGCCTGTTTTGTTTCTCGGTCCGTTATTGTGTTTTTTTCAGCTAGTTTTTTGAACTAGTTGGTTCTGTATTGTATGTTATTTTTTCTATCTGGCTTGTTTTTTGATTCCATTTCCACTTAATGCCTTCAATAATTATGAAACCATATCCAATTTTTGTCCTTTTTCCATTAGTCTTTTCATCTGCTGCTATCTTCCTAAGATTTCTTTGTATCTCTATCTCTTTTAATGTTAGGTCACATTCTATATATACTCTATGTTGCTTATAGTTTATTAGTTTACCCTTGGCTTTCAGTATTTTCATTTTATCTTCGAATTTTTTACATTCGATAACACACATTGTTTCATTTATCTTTTGTACCCTATTTATTTCTGATTTTACTCCCATTTTTGTTTCTATGAAGTTCTCCAGTTGCTCTGCTTCTATTGTGTCTATTGGTAAGCCTCTCATAATTAGGTTATTTTTCTTCTTTTTTTTCTGACATGCTTCCAATGCTATTTCTATTTTATCTATTTTTTGTTTCATCGCTGTCATTTCTTTCTTTAGATTTTCATTTTCTCTTATTATTTCTTTCATTTGCAATTTGTATTCACTATTTTCCTTCCTAATTTCTTTTAGTTCCTCAATCATATTACCCATTGTATTTTTTATCTCTTCCAGGTCATTGTTTTTCTTTTTATTATCGCTTGCTATTTGTCTCATTAGTTCCATCATTTCGTTCTGGCTGCTGGTTTCATTCGTTGTTGGTTTCGACCTGTCTGGCGTTCGGCTCACTTTTCTGCTCCTGCTAAATATATCTATCTCCTCTTTGCTTTTTCTTTTACCATCTTCATCAATCTTACCATCTGCCATTTTTCTTCTTATTCAAGTAATTAAAGTATTTATAAATATAAATATTATAAATAACGGTTACGGATCTCGACAAGCGCCGCGCCTACCTCTACAGTTAAATCTTATCAATTATTCTCGATCCTAATCAGTTTCGACTTCTACCACTTGTAAATACAAAAATACAATCAATATCAAAACAGCAAATAAATTCAGCCTTTATAATTCTGTATAGTTTTACCGAAACCTGAATAACAGACCTATTGTTTTTGTTGATAATTATTATTGTTTATCGTTCTTAATCACCCGTTCAGCGTAAAAAGCTCAACTCGTTTCGACCACTCAGAAGTTTCACTTTTATCCGTAGGGAAATTAAAACTAACTATCAATTTATTACAGTTCAAAATCAGATAACTGATTATTTACTTACATAAAGGTCCCTTTTAAACACACTTTACACTAACTTGCATGCAGATTACACTCGAAACCACCCAAAATTGGAATTTAATTTCGGAGCGACACTACACACGTCCTACTAGTCTGACCGCCCTTCTCTGATTAAAATGACTACAAAATTTTATACAAGAATTGAAATAAATTGGTATGTTTAAAAATTTTCAAATACAGTATAAAAATCTGAACTTTTATGCACTTTATGCAAACTTTTATACAAATATGCCAAAATATGAAATATTTGCATAAAATATGCACAATATGCAAAATATGCAATATGCATATTTGCCGAAGTCTAGTAGCAATCTTATTAATCATCGCTAAGAAAAGTGCATAAAGCTAAAAAAATTATGTTTTCTTTGTTGGGTCGGATACTTATGGGTCATGACGCTTCTTAGTCTATATTATCTCTACGTATACTGCTAGTGTAAAGAATCTCTTGAATAAAAGTTAATTTTATAGATTGGCTTTTGAAAACAGAGGCCTTTTGGGGCCAATAAATAATAATTATTTTTAACTTTGGGGGTATATGGACTTATTTGGACATTTTTGTGTGTCCTACTTTGGAGACACACAAAAGACTAAGTTACTTAAAAGTAATTATTAAAGGAGATACTAAATACAGAATTGAAACTGAATTAGTTTAAAAATTAAAATAGGAGAGCATAGACATAAAGAATATAAAATACAAGCAAAAGAAAAATAAAACTACAAAAAGTCATCGAAACAACGGTAGAATTCAAATAAGAAAAAATGTAGGTACTAAGAAAAGCTGAAATGTGTTGGTAAAAAAGAGAAAGGGAAGCATGCTGAGAAATGAAATGCGTAGAGAAGGAAAAACAACCGTAAAAGTGAAGATTTTTTATATTGTTTTATGAACACAACAAGCTTTATAAAGGTAAGAAAAGTATGTTATTTGTATTAAATAGATGCCAAAATATACGATGGATTACTAGATTAGTCTTACGGTGAAAACAAATAAATATAGAAGATAGAATAAAAACGATACACCTTTAAAGTTTGAGCATAAAAATAATAAAGACTTAACATGTACAGTGGCAGAAATCATACAAAATCGTACAAAAGCGTACAAAAACTAGAACTAAAGAAATCAAGAGATCTCTAAAATAAAATTTTTTGTAGCGTAAGAATATACTCATTGTGTAATTGGAACTTTAGAACCTGTTGAGTTAAATAAAAAGTAATATTCGCAGCATTATTATTTACAATTCTTTCTTTTTGATCTGCTTCCTATTATTTGGCAATACCGTTTGAAAAAAACTCTTATAATGACCTAAGAATATTGTGCTTAGTAGATTTTGACCTACATATATATCGTCCAATAACTTCCAGTAAGGTTTGATTCGCAGTTCAACTCACTCAGACCACCTCACACCAATCAGAGAAGTCTCTTATGTTACTTATGTACACAGGCATCTTATGTTACTATAACGGCCGTTTATAAAAATAATTTTATTTAAATGTCTTTCTTAGCTCTTATCCTTTACACATTTTATAACAGTGACCTCCCACGCCCCTGCGATCAAAACGAAACAATCCTCCTATACGCTGATGACACAGCGTTGCTCGCCTTAGGTACAGTAGAGCAAATTATAAGGAGCCGCTCTGCCTTTAGTAGGTCTCAAGCCCAACTTGACAAAGTTATCAAGTGGTGCAACAAATGGAGAGTCACTCTCAACCCTACCAAGATACAAGCCATCCTCTTCAGATACCCAGAAACTTCCAGGTTTAAAAACGATGGTAACCAGATAGAGCTCTATGGATCTAGAATCCCTTTCTAGAGTTCAGTCAACTACTTGAATGTTCAATTTCAGAGGAACCCCAATTGGGAGACTGAGTTTAACCTCACCCTTAACAGGGTGAGAAAAAGGGCTAAACTCCTTGGAGCTGTAGGAGAAAATCTTGGGGGACACACAGTAAGACTCTCCACCACAATTATAAAACTTACATCAAACCCACTATTGAGTACAGGGCGGTTCTTTTCTCCTTACTAAACAACCGCCAATTAAACGTCATTATGGCCACACAAAGAAAGATCTTAAAAATGATCATGAGAAGGCAAGCTAATTTTCCGTCAGCAATCATACAGCAACTGGCAAACATCCCAAAAATCGAGAGTAGGATCCGAACTCTCGGCAACAGATACACACTTTGCACTATCCTCCGCACACCAGGCATCTCGCTAGAAAAGTCCCTTTCTTCCGGCTAAACTTCTGAACCTGGCTGGAAACGAACTTCCTGATGAGTATTTCAACATCCTAGAAGCAGCGACGCCCCGAAGATACCGTAGATATTAACTATCTACCTTCCAAAAATGCTCTATCCATACAATTAAAATATTCAATTCGTTTATTGTTTATCGACTAGTATACAGAAATGAACTTTCTGTTTGAGCAATTAATTAATGATTGGAGAATGATAAGTTCATACTAAAAAATTGTTAGTCTTTAAGTTGATCGTTAGTCAGTAACATATTCATTATTAATAGTCAGTATTTTCAAAGTATTTAGATTTATTAATTTTATAGTTAAATATTATTTATACAAATAGCAAATGAATATTTTCGTAATCATCTAATTGGGGATTTGGATAACATGTATATGAGTATATATTTGCAGCTCTCACGTTATTAAAAAATCGTGATGTGATGTGTATGCTATCACTAAAAGTTTAAAATTTACATAAATATTTAATGTATAAAATGATGCAGACTGCACTAGAAGCCAATAAAAGCGGAATTATGCCTCACATGTGAGAGAAATTTTTAGATTCCGATATAAATGTTTATGCATGTAGCTTTATTACAGTTTTGGACGGTGACCTACATTGCTAAATTGGTTTACTATATAAAGAATGAAAACTTGTTTAAAACTGTTGCCGAGTTTTATATTAAAAATTTAAATTATTTGGTATACGTAGATATTTTGAATATTTTTCGAAAAGTTAAATTAGCATTTTTTATGTGTGATTGCAAATTATATATCTAGATAAGAAATATTTAAATAGTAGTTTCTAGTAAATGGATTTAAAAATCATTTTCAATTCTTGTAGATAATCCAACAATAAATTTGCAACTGATTTTTTTGTTATTTTTAAATAATATAAGAGTTAGATACACATGTAAAATCCCAGTAAGTCAGAAATTATTTTCGGCATTACGGGGAAAATGTTCTTTATTTCGTCAGCCTGTCACCAACAGGCCTGTCTTAAGACCTAAAAATAGCGATACACCTGTCACAGAATTAGTCACGTAAAGAGCGATTGCACGTCATGCGCGTCGCCGATACCTCTATTTGTCGCATCGCTGTGGGCCAAGTCTTGTTGTTATGTGGTTAAAGTTTGTTTAGCAATAAATGGTTGACTTTAATTAGTACACATTAAAAACATCCTGGGTTAACCGATAATAGTATAAAAGGCCCGGTTTCAGGTAAAATTTAAATATATTTCCTGGTAAAATTTGTCAATATTCATTTCTTAATGTTGATTTAATTGCGTACAATCCAGACTTATAATTTCATTGATACAGATAATGATTATATTGACGAAACTGCACTGATAAGAGGGTTTTTCGAATTCGATGGTAGTGCGCGACTGGTTTGCTAATTACCTTTTAAGTGGTTTTCAGGTATTTAAATAAAAAGTTTGGACTGGCCTGATCGAGCTAGAACGTGTATGTTCGAATCGGACAACCTCTTTAATATTTTGTTGTCTAAATAGCGAAATAGTTGATATTAATTGATAAGAATTACAGTGCAGTAAAGTTATTGTGTTGTGCACCTGCCAGTAATATTTTGGTGAGTAAAATTTAATTTTACTTGCATTTAGTGGCGTAAAACATTCACAGTACGGTACAATAAACATAAACCTATTATTGGAATAACCTGTCGAATAGGCAGCCAGAATTACGATGAGTAATTACTGGTTGCTAAACGTAATATTCACCAATGGAAGACAAAACTAAAAACATTTCCAGGGTTGCTCTGGACTACGAAGGCACCCCAAATAATAATATGAGTTCACCGACTGAAAATAATACATCTCACAGCAATCTACTTCAACAAACATCTCACAGCCTTCCATTATTTACATAGCTACAGTTAAATCAGCGCCGAAATGCTCCTTTCCAAAGAAGGAGCAAGCCATAGTGATCTATTCAGAAGAAGACTTAAAGTTATATGACTACGTTAAATCCATAGGAGATATTATCGGACCAAGGAATATATGCTTCGCCTCAAGGATCTCAAACAGCAGAATACGTATTTATTTAACCAAAACAGATCTAGTTGAGTAGCTCATTTCCACAAATCCTACTATTGCCATCGGAAACCATATCTTTTTAGTCATAAGATTAATCACTCCAGCAAAACGATTGATCATATCTAATATATGTCCTTCAATACCCAATGAAATAATAGAGGCCTCCCTGAAAAACATAGGACTGTAGCTAGTCTCTCCAATATCATTCCTACGAGCTGGCATCCCAGGAGATGAATACAACCATATCTTGTCCAGATATGGTTGTCCAGAATACAACCAGATAAAATGACTTGTTTCTACTGTAAAAAACCCGGTCACATCAAATTGCACCACCCCTGAATCCAATCAATCGCAAAATTCGAACAAAACATCTTCACTTCCCTCTGATATTTCCCAAACTGCAAGTCCAAATACACTACCGGTAGTTCCACAAGACGGCAATTCGGAAACACCTAATGACACGCTCAAAATTAATATAACTTCAAAATGTGAAAAGAGACCAAAGTCAACTGACTCATCAGAAATAGAACACCCAACTGATTCAGAGTTTATCGTACCAGAGCAAGCCACAAAAAAAGTGAATCAAGCCAAAAAGAAACTCAAAAGGGACAAAAGATGACAGCAGAATATCGCTTAAATCTAAGAATACAATCATACAACACTATCAAAAAGACTCCTTTACGTTACCGGTCGATAACTTCATAGCTTTCTTAGAGAATTACTACGGTAAAACCAGCCCACTGAGCAAAGCACTCCCGTTTACATAAATATAGAAGATCTTCACTCCGACATTTCCAAGATTTACAAATCAATAACTGAGAGATTTCTTAAAAATCGACTAACTAGAATTAGTAAGAAAATTAAAACGGAACTAGGCTCTAATAATTCTGACGCAGAAAGCATAATCTCGGTATCCTTACAAGACAATTTCGAAGAAGACCATCTCTCTGAAGGGACCCCCACTACAGAAACATAACATACTCATTTTTAATTTAATCCAGTGGAACTTCGACGGGTTTTACCCCCATCCAGAACGCATTTAACTACTAATCATGGACACGAATGCTGACATTATTTGCCTACAAGAAACAAACTTCAAGCAAACGGTCAAGAAATATCTCAATGGTTTTCAAACACATCACTTTTTAAGAACAAATTATATCAGAGCTAGTGGAGGCACATATACTTCTAAAAACTACTATTGTAAAGAAGTACACTTAACTACCACACTAGAAGCTATTGCTGTTACTCTTTGGTGTCCAAATAAAATTACTATCTGTAGCATTTACATACCACCTTCCCACAGCCTTACTGAATTTGAGCTAATAAACTTAATTTATCAACTTTCAGCCCCCTTTATTTTAGTAGGCGATTTTAATGCCCATAATTCACTTTGGAGGTCGGAAAAAACATTTGGTAGAGGAAAGGTCGTTGAAAATGTTTTAAACTCCTCTAACATCTGTATATTGAATACCGGATCCAAAACATACTTCAACATTTCTAGTGGCACTTTCTCCTTAATTGATCTCAGCTTATGTGACCCAAGGTTAACACCACTTCTTACTTGGACTACAATGGATTGCCTTTATGACAGTAATCACTTTCCTATCTTGATTTCTAATTCTATCAGCAAACCCAGAGCAAAAATTTCAAAATGGAAATTATCTCACGCTAACTGGAAGAACTTTTCAGACTTCATTGAAAACAAGATCAACCAGCTACAACTACCAGAAGATCCTGATATAGCACTAGACTTCCTTGTGAGTTTAATCACCCTGGCTGCTTAAACGCACATTGAAACATGCACAATATCGTCTTCTCGTAAAACTGTAATCTGGTGGAATACTGAATGTAAGAAAGCTATCCACAAAACAGCATTAAATAAATATCGTAGAATCAGAACTGAGTCAAACCTGATTAAATTCAAACAACTAAAAGCTATAGCGCGAAGAGTGATCAAACAAAGCAAAAAAGACTGTTGGAATAAATACATATCTTCCATATCTATTGACGCCCCTTCCAGTCAAGTTTGAAAGAAAATTAAACAAATGCACGGGAAAACAACACACTTGTCAATTTCAGCGCTCAGTTATAATAATTCAATAGTAACTGAACATAATCAAATTGCAAAAATTATGGCAACTCATTTTCATAATAAAAGCAAAAACGACAACTACACAAATACTCTGACTCAACATAAAGATCTTCCCTCTACTACAGATCTCTCAGATGACCTTCTGGATTTAAACGCACCTTTCACTTTTCAAGAGCTTTCCTTTGCTATATCTACCTTAAAAAATTCTGCAGCAGGAATTGACAATATACCCTCCATATTCCTCAAAAATTTAGCCATCAATGGACTTACAAAATTACTTTCATTTTATAATCTTCTTTGGATCAACGTAAAGGTTCCCAACCTGTGGAGACAATCCATCATTCTTTCAATAAAAAAACCCAATAAACCTTCAATAGAGTCATCCTCTTAGAGACCGATTTCATTAACATGTTGCATGTGCAAATTAATGGAAAAACTAATCAATAATAGACTTAACTGGTTTTCTGAAAAGCACAATATAATTAGCTCCATTTAATCGGGATTCAGACCACATCGAAGCGCTATGGATAAGCGCTATTGGTATTACTACAAAACCATATAACCGAGAATTTCAATAAGCAACATGATACAGTTGTGGCGGCCTTCGATACTGAAAACGCCTTCGATACTATTCCAAAGAATGCAATATTACAGAAACTTATCGATAATAATATTACAGGCAATATTTACACGTTCATAAATAACTTCTTACATTACCGTAAATTTAAGGTTGCAATAAACGGAAATGAGTCAAATGTTCTTGAACAGCTCAATGGTGTACCTCAAGGCTCTGTTTTAAGTCCAATTCAGTTCAACTTAGCAATTAATGACATCTCAAAAGAAGTTCGCCAACCGGTAAAAGCTCTGCTGTACGCTGATGATCTACTTATTTACTGTAGTGGAGCAAGCATATCCAGTACATCAAATTTTATTCAAAATGCTGTAAACAACGTATATTCTTGGTCCACACAACACGGCATCAAACTTTCCAGCTCAAAATCTAGGATACTAAGATTTACCAAAAAGCAAAGCGTTCAAAACCCGGAAATATATCTAAACCATGTTCCTTTACCTACAGTAAATAATCATAAAATCTTGGTCCTAATATTCGATCAGAAGTTAAACTGGAAAATAAACTTAAAAAAACTAAAGGAAAACTGTGCTGGTAAACTAAATATATTGAAAACACTTGCACATCATCAATGGGGAGCTGAAGAAAATATGTTATTGAGAATCTATACAGCTCTTATTCGCTCTAGATTAGATTATAGATGCATGCTCTACAAGACCGCCTGTAATACTTATCTTAAATCCCTAAATTCAATACAAACGACCTCCTTACGTATATGTCTAGGTGCATTTCGATCTAGCCCCGCCGAAAGCATGTGCGTTGAAGCTTTGGAACCTCCTCTTTTCATACGACGTCAGCTTTTACTCTCTTCCTATTTCACTAGAGTTTCAGCCAACACAAAAAACCCAGTACTTAAGCTCATTAACATCCCCCACGCTCCTGAAAATAAAGACAGATCTGTTTACCCCCTGCAGTTATTATAGAATATATAGACTAGCGCATAATATAACCGGTAACCTGAAACAGATACTTAGTTCGCCTAATGTGTACAGTTCTCTAATTGACTTTTTAAAAGATTGCAGATTATATTATCGTATATAAAAAATATTGCAAGATTGTTTGTTAAAAAAAAAACAAAGTTTGTAACACTACATGCAACTATGTATAACTATTTGTAACTTACTGTATTTATCTTGTATAATGTAATAATCTTATATGTATAATGTAATACTACAGACGTTCTTGTACCCGTGTCAATGACCATAGATGTCGAGACACGTTTATTTCAATAAAAAAAAAATATATACTACTATTATTTGCCAACCTGAATGACCGATTAAACCGCTGAATTCACTAGTTGAATACTTTAGAAATGTATATATATATATATATATATATATATATATATATATATATATATATATATATATATATATATATATATATATATAAGTAAAATAACTAGTTACTTTAATGCATTGTCACAACAGATTGAGAGAAGCCAAAATAATAACTTCTTTTAATTTTGATGTAATGTGGAGAATAGTTATTACGGTGTACCTTTAATCCAACTTTATACTAATTTCTAATTTAAATTGGGTTTTATCCAGACCGGTATAAAGACCACTGAGAATTGGTAAAACTAATTAGTACAACTTTAATTGCCTAAGTAGTAAATAGGAGATATTATTATATGTCACTTCCTAACGTTTACGTTGGTAACTTCTAGTGAATTTATATTATTGCGTTATATTGCGGTAGAATATTTCATTTCGTACCTTCGAAAATTTACGTTTCACCCCAATAATTTAATTATATAACAAATCTGGATAGATGTGGTTCTAAAACTATTTTCTTGTGGCTTGTTTTTCACTCAACGCTTTATATATGGGAATTAACCACAATGAAAATCGTGCCTTGTTTGTCTCTATGTTTTTTGGCTTTTCTTCCGTAGTAAAAAGATCAATGTTTAGTTTGTAATAAATATGATAGGGCTAATCCAACTAACAAATCGGATTTAGAAGACAGTTACAGAGAACATCAGAAAAGAAAACAAGTATGTAATCTTGAAAAACAAAAGGATAATAAAAGATCTAATGAACAACGAGATTTTGTTTAATTACTTTCGATATACATGTCGTACTACAGATTCCAAGTGGATTGACTGGACAACTATATTTACACAATATACAATTTGTGTGTATATGAAGCCGCATTACCAAATGCACCTTACTGTTTTGCCTGATTAGAAATTAACGGTAGACGAGGAAGGTCTGAAATAGGAAGCATTATAATACTCCACTACTTATCAAAATGTGTTCCAGAATATGTAAGTGAAATAAGTATTTTTTGTTACATGACGAGAACAGAATCGTAATCAGCATATTGCAGCCTTAATACTATAAGCTGTTCAAAACATAGACCATTTAAATATTATTGAACACAAATTTTTAGAGTTTGGACATTTGTATATAGAAGTTGACTCTATGCATAGTAGTATCGAAACCGCTAAAAAACACAGATTTATCTATGTGATGCCAGATTATTTGTCTGTGTTTCAAAATACAAGAGGAACTAAAAATATCCATATCAAGGGTAATGTTAAAAAAATATGTATAGAACCATACAAGTGTAAAGAATTTAAATACTATGACTTTTATGATTTAAAAAATTTGTCACACAGTTTAATTGAAAACCGGACAAAAGACGAAAACGGCGACAAAAAAAATCTTAAAGAACTTAAGCGACTTTATGATGCATATTTGCCAATTGGCATAGCTATGTGCTAAGGAAGTGATACCGGAGAAATATTACGGGTGGTATCGTAGTTTGAAAACGGGAAATGATGCAACACACATCTTGCCAGAGCCTGCTTTCAGTGACGAAACGGACGAGGAAGCCTCATAATAATAATTTTGTTATTATTATAATATACAATATTATTATTATTATATTTGAAATAAATTTGTTTTTTCTATAAAACTGCCTATCATTCATATAAATAATAACTATAACTACAAACAGCTGTTAATAAAATTTTCAGGGAAAACCAGTTAAATGTCATAAATATCGACTAATATCTTAAAACATTGCTATTTTCTAGTAAAAGCCTCAAATCTTGATCACAAAACTGGAAAATATTATATTTGGTTTATTATATTTGTGTTAAATATCTTATTTGTAGAGTAACTGATTTATTTAGATTTACAGGTAAAATCAGGTAAGTGATAGCATTTGAAACTTAAATTTAGGATTATTCAGATAGGTGTCTCAACTCTTTCAAACTAACGATAGAATATTATTTCAGGTATATGCATCTTTCACTAGAATACCTAATAATAAAAAGAAGCTCACTGTTTAATTCACAATACAAAACTAAACTTTAAAAACGTTTTTTCTCGATTTCAGTATTCCAACATTTACCTGGTTTTCGCAGTATACCGCCGATATATTATATAAACATATAATATGTATATATATATATATATATATATATATATATATATATATATATATATATATATATAAATATATACAAACAACACAGTTTATTAGGGCTGCAGTCAGTAGGTTTGGCCGGGATGTTATAGGAACACTCTTTTGACTTTTGGTCGATTTTTCTGAATTCTTTTATTCCTTCTTCAAGACACTGTAATTAGAAGAAAGTGTAAATATTTACTATATATCTCAAATTGTCATTACAACTTACTAGTCGTTTAGATTATTTGTGTAAAGCTACGACACTCAACATTAAAAACACACATATAAAATATAACATGTAAAATAATGGACAAAATACATTTTAAAATTTAGTTGGAAAGTTAAAATTTTGTTAATGACATCTTTTAATGGTGTGTTTTAACTGATCCATAGAGAACAGAAAAAAAAACAAAAATAGTGTGATTAAAAGGTAATTAGGAGTTCTTGCTATTATATTAATGGAAGTAGTATATTAAACCTGTCTTGATAGTATGCAACATGTTTTGTATGCAGGTGTATTATGGTGTGTATATGTAAAAGTAAATCTTTATTTTATTTTTGATGTTTTGTCAGTAAGTAACAATAAATGTTGATCAATTTATCTATGTCTGACTTTTTATTTATACAAGACGTATTAGATTTTATGAAACACATTTTTAAGAAAACACGTTTTGAATGGTTTTTTTCTTTTGCCAAAATACAGGAATCTTCGAAATTAAGTTCATGTTTTAAAGTTAATGCATGTTCTGTGAGCGCACAGAACATGCTGATGACTTTTTTTTTGGTTTTATTTGCCAAAGGAAAAAAACTCTACATCTATTCAAAAACATTTACAACAAACAAGCAATCAATGAGAATCATGGTCTAGGACTATCGGATTACAATTTTCACCGACAAAAACTAAATGTGTTTTATTCACACGAAAACATAACACTCTAACTTCACATCTGAAGCTATATAATCAAACCCTCATACCATCAAACCATCATATCAGATTTTTAGGTATGGTTTTCGACCAAAAGCTCTCCTGGAAAAAACATACAGAAGAACTTGCCAAGCTTTGACAAGCATAGCTTGTCAAATTTACCTCTTAAAATACTAGTAGACAACAAAAAAACTCAATTCCTCTCCTACCAAGTAATGTAGTGCCTATAAGCCCACTTTTTTAAAGTTTTATGTTTGTTTTGTCCTGTTAATTGTGTTCTGTTTGTCCCTAATTGTGTTTTAGTTTTATTATTTCAACATTTGACATCACAATTCTCTGCCTAGCAGAAATTAAATGCTTTTATTCAAAAGTTGATAATTACAAGTCATAGAAATTGTACACCCACAAAATAGTACAAATACTTTCATTCATTGTCACATAACTGTCCTCTTTCTGTATAAAAAATTTTTTAATAATTTAACACACTTTATAAAATACATCTCTTTAATAAATATAAATAACTTTTAATAATTTAAATAATATAAAACATCACTTTTCTTTCAACAAACAATAACATATGCCTTACTCTTACATCATCTGTTAATATCCCTCCCCTCAAGAAACTTCCTCCTAAGTTGTCAGACAGTTACAACATTGACCGAAGATCACCCATTCTCAGCAATACGGGATAGTTTGAACTATGTATCACCAATCAATATATAAAAACTCTTGTACCGGAATGTAAGTAGTATTTTGTTTATTTCTAATTTATTACAATTCAATAGATTTTTTCTCTTACCAATTTGTGGGTTGTTACTTTGTACGCTAAAGCAATTTTATGCATATTAATAAACACAGACATGTAATATTGGCATAATTACTATAACTTTTTTGATCTATAACTTTTTTAATCTATATCCTTATAAGACAGCTCCCTAATATGGGCTTTTTATAATTTCAGCATTTAATTTACTTTGTACCACTGACCTGATGATGCTTTGCAAATTTTAGAAAGCGAAACCGATCGTCTTGGGTAGTAAAATTAAATTGATTGTGAGTAAGTCTAATTTATTTCTTTTAACTCTTTTAAAATATAAAGTGTTAAGTGCGTGGCAAAATAAGTGGAGTGCATCACAAAATAAACTCAAGGAAATCAAACAATTAGTGAAATTGTGGCTCTAACCCACAGAGAATAGACACGACCAAGAGAGAATAACACGTTTGCGACTAGGACACAGTAAGTAACTTTACACATAAACACCTCTTTAGGCGAACTGTGCCGCCAATGTGTGAAAATTGTCAAGTAACACTCTCCGTGAAGCATATACTAACTCAGTGCAAAACATATGAAGCAGCAAGAAAGAAGCACACTATCCCAAATAATATAAAGGAAGCAAACATTAAAAACACAATAAGTTATATTAAAGACTCAGGACTGTATCAATTATTGTAATTTTTTCTAACTTTACCTTTATTATATTTTTTAGGTCGCTAATAACCTTAGTGGTTACATCGTAAATAAATAAAAAACAAAAAAACATTTTTCATGTAACTTTTATACACATAAATTTATTTAGCCTTGTCAATCTAAATTAATTCGTTTAAGTGAAAAATGTAGGAAAATGCAAAAACCTGAAAGACACAGCCATTAATAAATGCTTACACTGTGCTGGTACACGACGGTCTTCCACTCGACGGACTTCACGGTTCGAAAGGCGACGCCAACCCACTATCCGGTATTAACGAAATAGAACAGAAAGTCCGGAAAGTCCAGTTAATCTTACGCTTGTTTAAACTCTATCGGTCTCTTCCGTGTAGATACCATTCAAACATTTGATAGTTTAGGACTCTCCAAGATGATTACTTACTTTTTCGACGAGTTTCAGGCGTGTCTAAATCTTTTTCTCAGAATTGGACTTCCATTCAGACGAGATATTATGGACAAGATTGTTTTATAAGGGCTTTTAAGTTGCGAGAAAATTGAAGTTACGGAATTTTGTTTTACTGGAAGTCTTTCTATACTTTGCTGAAAAAGAAAGACTAGATACAATAAAAACCCACTTTCATGAAAATGTGAAATAAATTTTCTTCACTTTCCAATCAGTCTTATTTGATTTTGAATAAAATTTTAAAAAATTATTAAATTGTTCTCAAAAATAAATAAAAACTTTTGTTTCCTTATTCTGTAAGTATAAAATTTATAGCATAGTATATGTAGTATTTATTTATATATTCCTTGCTTTAAAAATAGTTTTAAGTTATGGAAAGGTAACTTAAACGACAGACTTTATTATTTAGAAAGTAAAGCTGATAAACTACAATTAAAATATCATATAAAAGTTTTTGTTTCTTTCTCTCCTTGATGTTTGTTAGTCGTAGAATTTCCTAATTTTTGGAGCCTGCTTTTCTTGACGTTAATTTATTTTCAGTTACCTGTAAAATAAACTCAAACAATTTATATTTAACCTGTTATAAACCGAGGGAAAAAATCATAGTGTTAGCATAAAATATTGTGGCAACTGGGAAATTTCTTGTTGGCCGTCTAAGAAAAACAGAAACCAATTATTCTTAGCACGTTCGCTGCCAGACATATTTTTTAACATTTGTCCCCCACGCCGAACATACACACACACACACACGCAGTGATCAACCCTGCCCCTAGGAACATGTGTATACCAATGTAAGAATGGGATCCACATGTCCGAAGATCAAACCGGTCATACCTCGCTAGTCGAAGTGGTACCTATCTGACCCCCAGGCTTTTCCACCACCCCTCCTCATCGTGTGACTTACGTGAGGAGGCTTATGATCTGAAATTTACTTAAGATGCCCTGGGTAATAGGACATCCTCGGTTTTTAGTGAATGTGGTTATGCCACCTAACTGTAGGGGTAGCCACATCTAGGCTTTTCTCCCTATTTACTTTACTGACTCAATTGATTTTACTCTAGCTTTACGTCGGGACTTGAGTCCCTAAAAAAAGAAAAAGGAGCGTGTGTTCCGACCATAGAGCCATCAGCCTGAGCTGATGACTCTATGTCCGGAAAAGAGTGTGTGCTCGGTCACTCAGCCGCCGATTTGGCAAAATAAATTTTGTTCTCCTCGCCGGCTGAGCACCCAAGAGGGGTCTGGCCACCAAGCCCATGCATGCCGCACATGACCTCAGTGCTCGGATTTCGCGAGTAGATCTTTCATTTCGATCTGCCTTAAGGGCCTAGTCCGCGGAGCGGTATATAGAAGGCCTGGCGGGCCCCTTCTATATTTGCTATATAAGGTAAATTTACGTTAAACGGTTTAATGAAAAGTATGAATGTATCAATATGAATTTACGTTATTTAATCAGAAAACACTTTTTTTTTTTGGTTTTTTTTTTTGTTTTTTTTTTTTTTTTTTTTTGTGGACTTCCTTGTGGCGTCGGGACTATAAAATGCCTGGGCAACAATTTTTTCCTTTTTTCCTTAATCCTATTTGTGTGCGTGTATTGGGGTGTGCATTCCCAAGTGTATAATGCTCTCACACACCCCGGTGTATATTGGACTTATAATTACCTAAAAACCTAAAAACCTAAAAAAGAAAAGCGTACCCTCTCGCCAGAGTTTTTTTTTTGGTGTGTTTTCTGATTGACTGCATTTCTTTGTTCGTTCTTCTTGCAACCATCTCATTCTTTATTTATTCGTTCGGGTTCTCCCTATATCGAGCTATCTGTTGTTTTGGTCTTCTGTGTACCGTCCTTGTGTTTTCATTGTAGTTAGTCAGCTCTCTTAACATTCTGCTGGGGTGGTTTCTTAGTCCGTTAAAAATTTCATATGCTCTCTCGTCTAGCGTGCGTAGGATTCTTGTTTGTCCTGAGTCTCTATATACATATCTCAAGGGTACGTACCTTGGTATCTTAAGGGCATCTCTGACTATTTGATTTTGAGTAGTCTGTATCTTTTTCCTGTTTGTTTTACAGGTGTGTCCCCACGCAGCGGATGCATATGTTAGGACTGGCAGGATAATACTATTCGCAACCCTGATTTTGGTTTTAAATCGTAGTTTACTTTTCCTTCCAATAAGTGTTGAGAGCTGACTTTTCAACGCTTTGGCTTTGCGTATTTGCTGATTGATGTGCTCAGTGAACGTTAGCTTCTTATCTAGATGTACCCCTAGGTATTTAGCCTGGTTGTTTAGTGCTCTTTGCAGATGATTAGCTGCATGATCCGGGTTTCTCCAGCTAACAGCTATTGCTGTGTCGTCAGCGTAAAGACTCAATAGAGAGCCTGGCTCTTTTGGCGTGTCGGCCGTATAGATGGTGTACAGGTACGGCGACAGCACCGCTCCCTGAGGCACACCCGCCTCCAGGGTCCCGACTTCGGATAGGGTTGCCCCTATTCGAACTCTGAACCTTCTGTTGGCAAGATATGGCGCAAGGAGGCATGTCATCGCCTCACTGTAACCAAATTCATTCATTTTATAGATGAGTCCATGGTGCCAGACTCTGTCGAAGGCTTTGCTGACGTCCAGAAAAGCTGTAGCTGTGTACATTTTTTCATTAAATCCTTTGGTGATGAATTCTGTAAGTCGTAGTACCTGTAATTCACAGGAGTGTTCGCTTCTGAACCCGAATTGAGCCTCTGGTATGGTTCCTAGCATTTGTGATTATTCATTGAGTCTTTTTAGTATAACTCTTTCCGCTATCTTGCTTATAGATGATAATAAGCTAATAGGTCTGTAATTTTGCGGAAATGTGCCGTTTTTACCAGGTTTTGCAATCATTATTACGTGTGCCTCTTTCCACCTATCTGGGAAATATCGTAGTTTTAGCATGTTGTTTATTATGTTAGTGATATAAACAATAGCTTTTGTTGGTAGATTTTTCAGCGCCCTATTTGTGATGTTGTCGGGTCCTGGGGCTTTTTTGGCATTTGTCATTTTTATAAGTTCCTTTATTTCTTCGGGAGATGTATGTGTAATACCTATTCTGCCCTTTTTCCTTCTAGGTCTTCTCGCTGTTCTTTCTACCTCTTCTTCAAAGTCTATGTCATCGTCGGGGTCTTCGTTGTTTCTACACGCCCTTTCTAGTTCGTCCTTCATGACTTCGGCTTTGTCGATTTCCGTATGGACAATCCCGTTTACTCCGTGTAGGGGAGGTATGGGTTTCTTGTCCTTTCGAAGGATTTTAGATAACTTCCAGAAGGCGGATTTGTTAGGATTTAGCTCATCGATATAGGAGTCCCAGCTTTCATTTCTATGATTTTGAAGTTGTTTTTTCACTTCCCTGTCTAGCTCATTTGCAATCCTTTTGTCTTCTACCATTCTTGTGCGGTAGGCTCTTCTTCTTTTCCGGTTTTTCTCTTTGATTAGGTTTTGAAGTTCTATACTTATATCCCTGAATCTTCCTTTTTGTCTTGTGATTGTTTCGGTTTTGGAGCTGGCATCGATAGCATTGTTTATTGCTTGTTCTAGTTTTATTACACTGTCTTCTAGTTCTGTAATATTATTAATTGTTGGGATGTTACCGATGTTCTCGCTCACAATTCTTCTAAAGTTTGGCCAACTTGTTTTCTTTCTGTTGTGGGGCTGCAAATAGTTCAATTCTGTTGCGCCCAGGGTCAGGACGATTAGGTTATGTGTCGAATCGCCTTCATTTAGAGAGTGTATCTCGTATTGTTGACCCACGTTGTGTAGGATTGCAATGTCGAGATACGTAGGGAGTTCTCCGTGGAAACATGTCGGTCCGATGACATATGTGTTCGGTCTGTTCTCGAGATGGTTGCAGAGATATCTTCCGTTTCGGTTGGTCGTCCTGTCAAACCAATTGGGAGATCTAGCATTTAGGTCTCCAATAATTATAGCCGAACATACATTGAGCTCTAGTGGGCTGCCATATGAAAAGAACGTTGGTCCCATCGAGGCATCGCGGTTAGTTAATACTGTCGTGCGCCGTTGGTCCCGTGAAACATGACATAACCTATATTATATGTCAACAATCAGTTTGTAAAGTTGGTTTATGCTGCTGTTGTATTATTTAAGTTAGAATAATAGCCGTAGGTATTTTATTATACTTCAATATGTAAATAATATTTTAATTATGTGTATTTTTAGATGTCTAAATGTAAGACAACTTTGTCTCAAAGTTAACTTCTCCCCAGAATTTTGGGGAATTCTCCGACAATGAGGATTGGGAACCATTTGAAACGATTAGGTTTAAAGTTCAGAATTAGATTCGAGCTCAACTACGAATTCAGGAAACATAGAAAACATACAAAAGTTTAAACCGAGAAAAAAAGTAAAATTGAATACAAACTCAAGCATTATACAATCGAACATTGATTTGGACTGGAATTAGGATTAGATTAGGATAGACTAGATTAGGAGTATAATTAGAAAAAAATACCAAAATTTACGATCGAGTCAGGCGTAAATTCGGAAATAGCTGCATTACTGGCGAATGGTACAACGGGAGATTTTTTTTGTCGACAACAGAGTTATTTGCATGATTTGTAATCAACAAATTTGTATGCAACGCAGAGTCTTATAAGTACAGATGCAAAACCAAGCTCTTGTTTGCATGATTGGGTTCCGACAACAAACACTGAAATAAGAAAATTGTTGGGGTTAGTTGCGTGGATTAGTTTGGCAAAAATGCCAAAAATTGTAGACTACTGGAGCAACGATAAAAGTTTCATTATTAATTTTGTAAAATTACCCACTTTAGTGCATCTGCATCGATGACACTTTTGCCATTTAGGGAAAGATTAGTCATTAGGCAATACATAAAATCGAAACGACATAAATATGGGGTGAAGTTGTATAAGGTTTGTTCAGATCTTGAATATCCATACCTATAATTTAAAAATATATGCAGGAATAGAAAATAATCAGAAAGTTACATATTGTACCTATTTTATCATCTTGCAGACTTGATAAATCAAGGAAGGACGCTAATAACTGACAATTTGTATACAAGTTTTCAATTAACAGAAAATGTTAGATTTAGTAGATACACATTTAGTAGGAACAATTAGAAAAAAAATCAAAAAAGCTTACCAAAGAAATGATAAATGTCAATCTAAAAAAAATAGAAATTATTTTTCTTGAAAACGAGGATGAAATAACCATTACCAAGTAATCTTATATCATCAGAAATTGTAAATGGGAATATAGCTTCTACCTCATGTTGGTCCATTTCTACAATCGTACATAGTTAGATATACTTCAACGGCACATCAGCTATTACAAAAGGTGGACACCATGGGATCAACATGGACTGATACGGCAAATTATATGTTGGCCCCAATGTGGCCTGCTGAGGCAGTATCAGTGTTGGTTCAACGTGGCAGTGAATATGTTAAGATGTATTTTTGGTTATGTGTTTATTTTTTATTGTCAAGAATAAATTGTTCCATTCTAAGCAACATTTTTAAATTCAGGATGTTGGTCCTTTGGCGAATTTTACCAATTTTTATATCTTTTTGCATTCTAGATCTGTCTTGCCCTATACAGTTCGTTTTAGTATTAATTGCTTAATGCAGGTATGCCGTTTTCTTATTTCTTATTTAAAAAGTTCTTTATCTTTTCCATGGCGAGAAACCTAAAAATCATAAGAAATATTTTTGTATACCTTTGGAGTAATCGCTTTTATAAATAATATTATTTTGCGGATTAGAATAGCTCAATCTCCAAAAACGTTATTCTCAAGGAATGCATTTTTTTCTGACATATTTACTGTTTTAAAATATAAGATAATTTATTATTAAATTATACCAGTATTTGTTAACACATGTTTCACCAGGTGTAGTTTAAATTTGCCAAGAAATATAAATTTAAGAAATTTTGGTATACATTTTTCCACTTATCATAAGTATAAGGTTTTGGTCAAAAAGATATCCTAGGCACTACATGTGAATCACAAATTCCAAAAACGTTTAAACGTGCTTCATTGTAAGGTAACAACCGTAACTCCCTTTAACGCGTAACAGCAGATCCTGTCAACAATAAAACAAAAAAAAAATAAACAATTCCAGAAAGGCCCGTTTTTCAAACCCTTCCTTCTCTGAAAGCCGACACTTTACTTCGTAGATAATCAGACCAACACCAAATTCTAAATAGGCAAAAAAAGATATTTCAACAAAAACTACCAATACAAACCAACCGTTAGTAATATCCATTTAAAAGAAACACGATGAAAACGAGACGCATATATAAAGTTTGTTGTGTTTTCGACATTGCCGACCAAAAGACAGCATTATTGTTGTATAAATCGTATGTCTGTTTAATTATTTATTACGAATGCTTTTTATGCGGTTAGACGTCAAAATATAAATTTTTTAAAAATCGATAAAATGTTATATATATTCATTAATGAGTTTAAGTCACCAGCATCTGTTGAAATTCTAACAGAAGCGAAAGTACTGCCTCTAAACCTTAGAAGATAATTGAGGGGTCCGGCAGTAAAAAATGGTAAGGGACAATACAGAAGATTTAAGATTTGAAGTGTTGAATTTTGAAAAAATTATATTCTTATATTTTTTATAAAAAAATATAAGACTATAAATCATATTAAAATTAGTTAATTATGTTATTAATCAGTAGGCAAAATATGAAATACCAAATATTTTTTTACAATGTGTTTATTGAGGAAAATATAAAAATATGTACTACAACTTAAAATTATTTACCTAAAATATTCGAAAAAGTTTAACGTAACATGTTAAGTGGTGTTGACTTAACATAATTTGGTAGGTACTAGGGGTTTATTTTAAATTTATATACCATTCGTGATAAACAGCTGGAATCCATTCCAAGAATGATTTAACATCGTTCAGTTTTTCTGGATGAATACTAAGGGGATGATTATATTTTTGAGTAAGTGTAGAAAATTTTTCTTCTGCAGCCGTTGGTCTTCCTCTTTTATTCAAGGACATGGAATTAAATAATCCGCTGTATGATGCTGAATATTGTATATTTTTTGGAACTTTCATAATATACATATAATGGATATACATAATTTCACACTACTTTGTAAAATACCTACCGGTTGATTAAAATAGCTTTTCAGTACTGAACAATCGTATATATCCTCTTGCTGGACCCTAGTTACTAGAAAAGGTTTTTTTTCTGACAATTCTTCAAAATGTCTTCCCAGTGATTGGGCGAATAGACCATTTCACAGTTTTTCTTGACATAATTTTCTACTACAGAAAAGTCTCTGTCGCTTGGCAATATTGTATGTCCTATCTGAGGAAATATATGAACTATTTCTTTAAAATAATCATTTTGTAAAAGACAAAGGCAAAGACCAATGATGGTCCAGTTTTTATTTTGTCCGCAGCAATTGTCTGAAATAGCTATTAGTTTTCTGCCACGAATGTTATTTTTCTCAAAGTACATTTTGAGACAGCTAGCGATTTCGTCCGACCCTCTTTTAGCAGTAGATCCATCCCACATTAAAAATTGACCCTGACCATCTCCAAGGGAATGTATGCTTAAATCCTAGCACCACAGTTTTCTCTTATAGAACATGGGACCAGTGGTAATATTTGGTGTGGAAAGGGTTTGCTGTAGATCAAAACTTATTGCATGCACATCTGGGTTTAAGTTTGCTTCCTCTACTGGGTCTCTGACTGCCTGTTGACCTGCTTCAGCTTTTCTATGATGTAATTCTTGTTCAGTTTTAATTTTTTAACTCCAGTTTCATCATTGTGTAACTTAGCATTTTCTAAAGCCACTGAAAACTTCGCACGCTTGACATGTATCCATTTTTGGAGTTTTGAAACTTATATTATATTCTTCAGTAAATTTTCTTTTGAATTTATCTGCAGAAACTGGAGTTTTCTTTTTCAAAATGCATTCTCCTACATATTTCTCATAACAAGTCTGAATAGAATATTCCATACACATATATTGTTTAGAGCTGTCAGCATGGGTGTAATGGCTTTTGTACTTAGGTAAGCTGTCGATAAAAGATTTCAGAAAATCTATATCAGAATTGGAATATTTTTAGGATGGTTTGAATGTCGACCTCTTAGATCTGATTTTGGAGTATTTGATCCAATTTTTAATTGTTTTACTAGATTTTCAACTCGACCTCGATTTTCTGTAAGCCATGGGTACTTAGGAAAGCCATTTTGCATACCTTAACATCTTTTCCTTGTGATTTTAATTTATATTCAATAGTTTTAGATCTTTTTGACATTAGTGCTTTAGTTTTCTTCTTAGTCATATTTTTAGATCTCATACAACCTTGTAAGTAAGCATTTTGTGTATCAAAACTGTTCATGCCCCAGAAATTAACAAAAATTGTCTGTAGCTCTTCATGGGGTGCAAATAACTCATAGCATTTATTGGGGCAACTACACGGTGGACCTTGTGTTTTTGATAAAACACTATTTCCCTTACCTCTGTACTGTTTATATTCTTTTCCGCGATTTCTGAGCTCTTTCGTTTTTAATTGCTTACTAAAATTGCGTTTCCTTTTTCTAGATTTTGTTTCTAAAACAGAATCTTCTTTTTCTTGTTTACTGCGTTCATTTAATTCTCCTCTATTTTCTTTTTCTTCCTCCCCTTCTTCTTCAGTACTGAACTCTGGGTATGTGTGAGAAGAAATTTCTTGAAGTCCATGTTTTTTCAAAAGTTTTCTAAAACAAATAAAAACCGTATTAAGTATTATAGGGCTGCCGATTCATTCATTTTCATATTTGCAAGTAAAAAATGTTAAGTTTTTATGCAAAGTTAATGTGGATGTAAACAATGTTAAGTACATCCTTTACCACTTTTTACTTGCAAACAATTATTCTAAGAATATCAATAAATTACCTTCTTTGTAGAAAGTTAATCGAGCCAGCTTCACTAAATGTTTGAAATTCAGGATGTTTATCTGAGTCATAATCATCGTAGCTCTCAGAAATGTCACTATTAACATTAAAAAAGCTATTTAGATTTGAACAACCTGCTTTGTCTTCCGCCATCATGGACACATAACATTATTTTCATGCGTATGCATGTCTCTTTCCAAATTTTAAGAAATTAGTCTTGCGCCATCTGTTATTCGGAGGATAAAATAAGTTAAGTTTTCTGCGTTGCCATGTCCCTTGCCATCTTTTACATAATATTTCGGGCAAAATCAAAATTTGTCCTTTACCATTGTTTACTACCGAGCCCCCCAATTATTGACCAATTGAGTTTCTGATAATATCGGAATTGTCGTTCAGATAAATTGTTAACCAAAATTGACCCTTCCACAAAACATAATAAGAGATTAACGAATTCTGATTAAAGAATTAAAACATTTTCTTAATTTACAGATAGGTACGTAGAAACTAACAATTTTAGAATTATTATTAAACAAATATTTCCCACATATAACCTTTCTATTAACAAAATCGCAATGTTTTCAATCATCTTAAACCCTGCGTACAGAAATTCGCCATGGCAAAACAATCAAGTTATAAAATGAGTTATATGGTAATAATATATCAATTATGTGTATATGGTTCCAAAACATGCAATAGTGTATATCTGAAGCAAAACATGCTTATTATGTTGCTTACTTTAAAAAATCGGAATTCTTTTAAGCTCCAAATTTTATATTTATTTCTACTGCCAAACATTATTGTTAAAGAAAGCTAACTTAAGCGGTTATAGGTACAGAATCATTGGAGATAAGGTTATACTATTCCATTATACATCTGTCATGGAGTCAAAATGTTAACTAATTGTAAACGGTTTTATTCCAAAATTGCACGAAAAACTTAAAAGAACTTAACTAAAATCTTACAAGAGAACTAATTACGAGAATTTACTAGCATAAAGTTTCAAAAACCTATCAATGATATTAGCGTACAGTTCCTCAAAAACTCTTAAATAAATATTTGATATTATACCACTAACTTTTAAAATATTTGTGGGAAAAGGTTACCTCATACCATTAACTCTTTTGAACACATATACAGTCTCTTTCTGAATATTAAAAGTTGAAGAACGAGAAAGCTATCTTCCAATAACAGAAATTTCTAGACAAGTTTTCCCCCTGACGTTATTTCCGGCGTATAAAGTTTTCAGGAGTGTTTCAAGATATTTAGAATATAAAGTATCCTTATCGAGTGGCCTCTAGATGCCTACTTGGAAGAAGGGGTGAATTTATAATGCGTGTATTATGAACAACTCCGAAAGTATACTTTCAGCAACTTGACTTTCTCGACAATTTTGTAATTTTGCATATTTTAGAGCCGCAGACCAAATTTCCTCTCCTTTTCTGTTATACTATAGCAAGATTATCTAACTTAAAGAGGTGAAATTGTTTGATGGTAATATAATTTTCATTAAATTATAAAACTTGGGTAAATTTTATGTGAAGGCGTTAGGAGATAGACTTTAAGTATGTTTGCGAAGATCTTTTCTTTCGTAAAAATTAAAAAAATAGAGAGTAATTGGTAAGCTGTGTTTTCTCAAAAAATGAAAATGGGGTAAAACTATTAAAATATACTATTAAAATACTAAAAATTCACATGAGGTTATTATCGATAAAAATAAGTTTAATAAAAAAAAACATTATCACAGTTAACAGAAAATCTGACATACCATGGCATACGTTTCTAAGTTTATTGTGATGATGATTATTTGCTTAAAAATGAACTTTTATTTAGAGACAAAATGTTTATATTCGGGAGACACTCTATTATTTACAAATTACATATCCTTTTGTCTATGTACTTCACATATGTGAATTGTGCCAGTGTGGCAATAAATGAGTTAAAAATTAATTAGTTAAATTTGAATATATCATATTGACAAGATATCAATATAGGTTTTACTATTGATACAGGTTGGTTGTTTTTTAATATCATTCATGAATCATTACCAATAATATATTTTATTGTAACTTAATTCTTTCAAACATCCGTACATTTTTAAAATATAAAAAATAGATCGAAATAATCTTAACATAAGACTGCAATGTCAACTTTCACAGGATACTGCGATTTTGCTACTTCTACTGAATCTACTGATTTAGACAATGTTAAGATTAGTGCTCAAATATTTTTAATTCCAATTTTCTATTGTCAGTACGTAGCATTTCCTACACTTGATTTTAGAAACTTTAGTTGGTTTTTATGACGTCACCTCGTATTCTTATCCATTGTTTTGTAAATTTGTACAGTTTTTGTAAATGCTTCTATACATATATTTCACAATTTGGTCGGATTTAAGGTCCAAATTAAGATATATTAAAAGTAATTAAAGTTAATTCATTCTCTAACCACACCAATGTATCAAAGTAATACCAGTGGTATTACTAAATGTTTGATTCTAAAGTAGTTAGTTTATGATTTTGGTTCGTTTTGTTTTATTTACATATGCTTAAGAACTTTTCAAAATAGTTCAAATGGAGTACATTTAAATGAGGTTTGACTTGAAATATTTTTTTATGAATTTTATTACGATATTGACAAATAACTATCCTATATATAACAAAAGTAAAAGTTAAAAGTGTTCTATACTAGCCTGTTTTCTCTAAAGTTGAATTTCAAATAAATCAGACAATTGTATACACAAGCTAGCTTATTTAATATGTGTTAGAATTACTAAACATTACTAATTACTATTTAAATGGGAATAAGCCACAATTAAAGGTTAAAATACGTTTATTGACGTTTCAATTTCCACTTCCGAAATCGTTCTCAAAATACAAACATTTGTAAATTAAACAAATTTTGTTTTTTGGTTATTTAGTGAAAAATTCTTCTAATAATTTATATTTGAGATCTATCAAATTCTCTATTTTTAATATAGGATTGATATTCACTTATTCTAACATTTAATTTACAAATATGTAAACACGCATGGGATAATGAACATAGGGTTCAATGGAATGATTCAAATATAGTCCTAAAAGAAACGGATGGTAAAAAGAGAAAAATCAAAGAAGCGGGCGGCTCTAATTATGCTAAATGAGACTAATTGTGTCGCGAATTCCTCGGCAGAATGTAGTAGGATCTGGTTACCCATCTTGAAAGAGGAAGTTATCAAAAAGGAAAATACTAGTATTGGTAAGTCAGTAACATATAGAGAATACATCATTTATCTTTTTTAAATAACAAACATATAAAATCGGAATTTGGTGTTTATTGAAGGTAAACTAAATGCACCATCAAATACTTACCATGTCGGGATAGTATTATGAGGTTTTTTCCTGGTTTTTCCCTCATAATTTACGATCGAATCACTAACAGGAAAATTTTACTGTCATCATGGCATGTATTTGTCTTTTTAAAGACGAATTACATGTTATGATCTTTTCTGACGGATATTCTCAAGTTAAAGTTGATTTCATGTAATCGAATGAACTATCTTATAAGTAAAGTCGTCCTAGGAACGCAACTCAACAATATTGGCAATATCATTTTAAAGTCGTCTACTTTAAAATGTATAATGTATGTCTGAATTGTCAATATAGATGAGTCAGATAAAATTAAATTATTAGAAGAATTTTTCACTAAATAACAAAAAACAAAATTTGTTTAATTTACTAATGTTTGTATTTTGAGAACGATTTCCGAAGTGAAAATTTTTTTTTTTTTTTTTTTTTATTTAAAATTAACGTGTCTCGACAGCTTATGGTCATTGACACGGGTACAGTAGTTTACAACATTATACATATTTTATATAGGTATAGGTACAAGAATTTAATACGAACATTTTTTTTTTTTTTATAGAAAGGTTAGAACAATAAAGCTTATCACTATGCACTGTTTATATTAGCTGAAATAAACTTGTTTCTTTTAAAAATCTAAGAACACTGTCAAAACGGTTTGGAACACTGAGAATGTCTTTTAGATTTCCTTTTAGGCTGTGCTTGTTTCTGGAAGAGTCATACTGGCAGCAGTCCACTATCACGTGTTTGATGGAAAGGACGTTATTACAGTAGTGGCATACTGGAGGGTTTTCTGATGCCATAAGATATCCATGTGTGAGACGTGTATGCCTTATTCGTAGTCGGTGAATAACTGATTTTTCTTTCCTGTTCATAGAGGAGATATTGACGCGAGATAAGTTGGGCTGAACTTCATGCAGCTTAGTTTTTGTTTTACTCCACAGGTCCGCCCATGAGCTGAGGATTTTTTGTTTTACCAATATTTTAAGATCCGTATGGATTTGGACCTCTTGGAAGGCTATGTCAGAAGAACATGCTGCTTTAGCGGCTTGGTCTGCTTTTTCGTTTCCCAATATACCAACATAAGATGGAGTCCAGATCATTACGACTTTTATGTTAGCAGAATATAGTTGGTTACAGATAGTGTGGATTTCCTGGACTAGTGGGTTTTTCGAGAAAATGCATCTTATTGAATAAATCGAGGAAAGAGAATCAGTGCAAATGGCGATTTTTATGCTTTCATTTGAAGTAGGACGGATGGAAGTCTTTAATGCTTGGAGTATTCCATATAATTCTGCGGTATAGATACTACAACTTTTAGGCAATCGCACAGAGCTTATTGTCGTCGTCAGTGTGGACACAGCAGAGCCACAACAGTCTTCATTCTTGGATGCATCGGTGTATAAAATTTCATCAAATTGTGTTAAGTTAAGGATGTTTTGGAAGGATTTTCTAAGGATTAAGTTTGGGGTTTCTGTTTTGTCGAATCTGCATAAATCAGTATTGAATATTGGAAGATTGTGCATCCATGGAGCTGTCTTGGAGGTATAAATAGAAGTAGTATTGGAGAGGTTGATGGAATCTAATAAAGGAGATAATATTTGTGGTAATGTGAGAGACTGATTGGAAGCGTTTACTGGGGGAGGTTCTATGGGATTGATTAGATTTATTACCGGGTTACTTGGGTTTGCTGATATTCTTACAAAGTATGAAAGTAGAAGCTGCTGCCTTCTTAGATGGAGTGGTGGCTCTGAAGATTCAACGCACAGACTTTCGGCGGGGCTTGATTTGAAAACACCGAGGCATAGTCGTAGGGATGTATTTTGAATCGTGTTTAGAGACTTTAGTAGGGAGCTACTAGATGTCATATAAAGAATACTGCCATAATCTAGCTTAGAGCGAATTAACGCTCTATATATTTTAAGAAGAGATTCTTCGTCAGCTCCCCAAGAAAAGCTAGCAAGAGATTTAAGTAAATTGATTCTTTGGGTACAGTTTCCTTTAAGTTTCTGAATATGCTGTCTCCAGATAAGCTTTTTATCAAAGGTGATACCAAGAAGTGTCAAATAATTAACTGTTTGTAAACGAAGTCCGTTTAGAGTTATAGAGGGTGGATTAGGTCTATGCTTTTTGGTAAAGTGAATTACTTTGGATTTAGGAGCTGAAAACACAAATCCAGCACGCGTAGACCAGGTGCCTATTTTGTTTATTGTGTTTTGTAGCAAAGTGCTGGTGGTAGCTGTGACTCTGCCTCGGCAGTATAATATAATATCATCAGCATATATCGAGTACCTGACTGGTGGTTCTATATATGAGGAAAAGTCATTCATGCTAAGTAAAAATAAGGTAGTGCTTAAGACTGAGCCCTGAGGCAAACCGTTGTCCAAAGCGTGTGGTTTTGATATTTTCCCATTTGTTAATACTCTAAAATATCGACTTGTTAAAAAATTTTTTAAAAATAAATAAATGTTACCAGTTAAATTATATTCCGTTAATTTTCTTAGAATTAGAGGTCTTTGTACAGTGTCGAAGGCACTTTGGATATCTAAAGTTACTGCTATGACTTCGCTTCTATTCGAAAATGCATTAACAATGTCAGTATGTAGTGTGACCAGGTTATCCATTGTACTTCGATTTGATCTGAAACCTGTTTGGAATGGGTCAAGGATATTATTTCTTTCTAGATACCATAGTAAGCGTTTATTGACCATCTTTTCTAACAGTTTACATAGTGAACAAGTGAGAGAAATTGGTCTATATGATTTTAGAAGATTTGGAGATGAGTCATTCTTTTTAATAGGAATTGTAGTCGCTTGTCGCCATAACGTTGGGAACTGGTTTTGAGACCAGATCTTATTATACAACTCTAACAGTTTGAGATGTGTGTCTGGATGGAGATTTTTTAAGAATATTGATGGGATATCGTCAGGACCGGCTGCTGAGTTTTTCAATGAAGATATGGCTTCGTTTAATTCTAGGAGATTAAAAGGAAGATTCATAGAGCTGGTGTTAGAAAATATTTTGGTGCTGGAAATGTTGGTATCTGAGTTATTGGAAAGATTCGGAATATTTGACTTATCTGAAAAGTGAGAGGCAAAGATATCTGCAATATGTTGATCATCGGTAACTGTATGATCCTGCAGGGAGATGGCGGCTATTTTGCTGGATGTATTATGACCTTTCATACATCTTATCTTTGACCACATTTGCGCGGGAGAAGTATCTTTTGTGATTGAACTAACGTATTGATTCCATGAGGATTTCTTACTTTCTTTTAAAATACGCCTAGAATTGGCCCTAAGTTTTTTAAAATTTATTAAATCCGTGGTGGTACGGGTCTTCCGGAATTTATTTAATGCTTTTTTGCATTGTTTGACAGCTATTTTGCCCGACTCATTCCACCACGGAACAGGTTTCTTGGAAGGATCAATCGCGCATTTACCAATACATTCCTCAGCAGATTCAGTTAAACAATTATTTAATAGTTTTACATCTGTATCTATATCATTGTTAAAAAGTAATTCATCGGTTTTTCCCTTAACAGTGGTTCTGAAAAGATCCCAGTTTGCTTGAGTGATTTTCCATTTTGTTATAATTCTCGAGGGCATTTTTGACTGGTCAGAGATAAGAATAGGAAAATGATTACTATCATAGAGACTGTTTAATGTGTACCATGAAAGTAAAGGAAATATTCCGGGATTACAGAAAGATAAATCTATGGAAGAGAAACTACCTGATTGGATGTGAAAGTATGTACTACTTCCTGAATTTAGTAAGTTTATATTTACGTTATTTAGGAAATTTTCGATTGTTTTACCTCTTCCAAATGTGTTTTCGGATCCCCACATAGTATTATGTGCATTAAAGTCACCTACTAAGATAAAAGGTGTAGAAAGCTGAGAAGTTAAATCTTCAAGATCGGAACTTATTAAACAGTAGTTTGGAGGGATGTATATGCAACAAATTGTAATTTTGTAGGGACACCAAGCTGTAACGGCTATAGCTTCGAGGTTTGTGTTTAGCGGAAATTCTTTATGGAAAATATCAGTGGAAACAAAAATTGATGCTCCGCCACTAGCACGAAGTTGGGTAGTTCGAATATAGTGGTAACCTGTAAAATTTTTAAGTTGTCCGGAATATTTATCAGTGAAGTTTGTTTCTTGTAGGCATAGAAAGTCAGGAGAAGACTCAGATATGAGCTGTTCAAGGCGTGGACGACGGGGATAAAATCCGTCACAATTCCATTGTATCAGTGTGAAGGTTGAAATTAATATGTAGAGTGTTTGGATGTTTGCGAGGTTTGTGAACTATCAGACAGGTATTCTTTATCACAAGCATCCTGGGAATTATCAAGACTGTTTATACTTTCAGAATCATCTGTTGCAGAATGTATTTTAGTTTTAATTTTTTTAATTAAGCGTGTAATTCTGATTTTTGTAGACCTATCTTTAAAATTAGGGTTTATTGATTGCAAAGTTAAAATGAGTGATTTAATATCTGTTGTGAATTTAAATGCTTCTGAGACAGGGTCACAGCTGCCGTAAGCGTTCTCGATAAAGGCAATTATATTATCAGGAGGAACTGCAAAAGCTTCTGGGTTTTGTTTATATGCTTCGTGTATTGCTTGCTTGGAGTCAGTGGATAGACTGGGGTCGAGAGAAGAACTACGTTTTCGTTTCTTTTTTGTGTTGGAGGTGCTAGAAGAACTAGGAACTGTTTGTTTGGGAGGAAACATAGTTTGTTCTGTTGCAGGGTTTTCCCCAGATTGAAGGGTCTTATCGCTTATAGATGATACAGGTGAGCGTGGCCTTTTCTGTGAAAGATGAGAACTTAAACATAGTTTATCTGACTTTTCAGACATTGTATCATTTTCGCAATTCTCTGGGGAAGAAGACAAATAAAATAGATTTGTTTGGAAGGGAGATGATTCAGAATGAGATGGAAATTGTGTATTCTGTTGCTGTGACGTTGATTCGGTGGGGGAATTTGGGAGGACATGGGAAACAGTAGGATTTTCAGATGATAAGTTGTCAGATGAAGTATTGGGACAATTAGAAGCAACATGTCCCGATTGTTTGCATAAGAAACATTTCATTTTGTCCGTAGACAGAAAAATTCTATTATCATTGCCTTCAAAAGGAATTAACAAGGAGGTGTGAAGCTCAAAATTATCAGAGGGAGGAAAAATGTATACTTGACGGCGGAAGCTAAGTATGTGGGAGTATTCATCACCTGGGATGCCCGCTTTAAGAAAGGACACGGGGGAGGCTATTTGGAAACCAAGACTTTTCACTGCATTTTCGGCCAGTTCATGGGGAATGTAAGGAGAGATGTTCGAAATTAATATTCTTTTTGTTGGGGAGACAAGTTTACGAATACTTAAAGTAAGGCGTCCGATTTGAACGGTTGGATGGGATTTCAGAAGTTGATCAACGAGATTTGAGTTCACTAGATATATGCAGATCCTATTGTTAGATATTCTGGATGCAAAGGTTATATTTTTTGGTCCGATGATGTCACCAATGGCTTTAACGTAGTCTAGAAGTTTAAGGTTTTCTTCTGCGTGAAGAACTATCGCCTGTTCTTTTTTTGGAAAAGATGGTTTCGGTGTAGATTTTGCAGCGGTTACGTATGAAAGAGGTGTAGTTGCTGGAATGTTGTTTGTAGCAGTTTGAAGGGCCATTGTTAAGGTAGAAACTGTAGGAGTATTGTTTATATTTGTACTGTCCATGTAAATACAGACAGTAACCTCGTTTTATTTCTCTTCTTTAACTAATTTTGCTATCCAAATTTGTATTAAAATCCATTGAATTGGATGGCCAGCAGGAACCAGCAGACTGGTAAAACCAGTCTCTGGTATGCACTTTGTATAAATTAAAATATAATTTATATGATTTAATAATATAACAAAAGCAATACGTACAAAACTTGTCCAGAAATCACTTTTCGAAATTACACTATTAAATCTAAATTAAACACTAATTACTACCGATAAGGCAAACTGGATTTTAATTCTACTTGGCACACGTCTTACTCGTTCGAGTGCTAAAACAGGAATCCGAAGTGAAAATTGAAACGTCAATAAACGTATTTTAACCTTTAATTGTGGCTTATTCCCATTTAAATAGTAATTAATTTAAAATGCCACAAGAAAATAGCTTCAGAACACTACTTAACGCTGTAATAATAACACTATTGATACCGATTCGAGCACAGGAAGTTAAAGCGATAGCAGTTTTTGCTAAAAGATTTAATCTCTTGCATATATATATATATATATATATATATATATATATATATATATATATATATATATATATATATATATATATATATATATATATATATATATATATATATATATATATATATATATATATATATATATATATATATATATATATATATATATATATATATATATATATATATATACAGTGTGGCGCACCGAAAACGAAACAGAGGCATTTACTGGCAGATGATTCTTTTTTTGAAAAAACGCTTGGACCCGTCGATTTTGTTTTGGAGGGGGACACAAAATTGGCATAAAATCACTTTAACATTTGCAGCCCCTTAAGCGGGGGTGGCATCATCCCTAAAATCTTAAATGAAAAGGGAGGTCGAATGATCCATTATTTGAAAGGTCTTTCAACTCCCTTTATAATGATGTAAAACTCATGTATTCAATTCAGTAGTTTTGGAGATTTATTGATTTAAAGTTTAAAGTAGACTTTAATAGGTACATCAAATTTGTTTGTACTTCTTTCAGAAGAAATTTGAGTAAAAGCATTTTCTTGATAAGTAAATGCTTTTATTTACTACGCCCATGGTTTATTAATAATAAAAATAGCAATTGAAGTGTCCTTTGTGACAAAAAAAGTTGTTTCTTGAAGAAAGATAAGTAGAGAATGTCACGTACTTATTTTAAATAGGAAATAGTACATTAGTTTGCGATTGATTTGACCAATCTTTGTTGTTAAAATATCATTTATTGCATTTTATACATAAATTAACCATGGTATATTCCACGGCAGAAAGGGTTGAAATTATTGAAATATTTTTCGGAAATAATCAGTGCGCTAATAGAACAGCACAAATTTTTAATGAGCGACATGAGAACAATAATGTGCACCGAAAATATGTTCTAGAACTTGTAGCTAAATTTCGGGAAACTGGATCAGTCGCCAATTAAAAAACGTAATATTGAAAATCCTATAAGGAACGAAGCTACAGAAGTGGGGGTTTTAGCGTTTCAAGTTATTGTAGATCCTACATTAAGTACCCGCAAATTGCAAACTTCGTGTGGTGTTAGTCGACGTACTATCCAACGGATTCTAAAGGCCCATAATTTTCATCCGTATAAAATTCACCTTGTACAAGAACTTAATGAAGACGATTTTGATAAGCGATTAGAATTTTGTGAAGTTATGAGTGAACGAATTACAAACGATGAACAATTTTTATTTAACATTTGCTTTTCCGACAAATGTTCCTTTTTTTTTAAGCGGCGAAGTAAATCGTCATAATTGTCGATATTGGTCGGACTCTAATCCCAGAATTTACCATGAGGTACACACACAGCAGCCACAAAAATTTAATGTTTGGGCTGGCATTTTTGGCGATCATTTGGTTGGTCCTTTTTTCTTACCTGGAAATTTGACTGGTGAAATGTATTTGGAATTACTGCAAAATGCCATAGATCCTGCGCTAACAGATATAATTGAAAATCAGAATGATGGTCGATACGTTGAGAATATGTTGATGTTCCAACAGAATGGTGCCCCACCACATTACGCATTAAGAGTTCGGCATTATTTAGATCAGACCTTTCCAGGTCAATGGATTGGTAGAAGGGGTGCCGTTGAATGGCCCCCAAGATCGCCAGATTTATCACCTTTGGATTTCTTTTTGTGGGGTTACTTAAAAAGCAAAATCTATGCTACTCAGCCAACATTCTTAGAAGATTTACGACAAAGAATTGTGAATGAGTGCCATCAAATTACTCCTCAAATATTGCAAAATGTCCGGCAACGTTTTCACCAAAATCTTTATTATTGCATGGAAAGTAATGGTGGTCATTTTCAACAATAACTCGGCTGACAGGTCAGTTGATTCTTTTATTTTTTAACAACTTCGCTGTATTGATCTCCTCTTACGATGATGTATTTAAACTTTAAATCAATAAATCTCCAAAACTACTGAATTGAAGTACATGAATTTTAGTAGTATTGAAGTTTTAGTGAAGTACATGAAGTACTGTAATATATATATATATATATATATATATATATATATATATATATATATATATATATATATATATATAACGAATTTCATTAACTCCGGTTTGTTCATTTGGAATGTTGTCTTTGTGCAGACTGCCCACAATCTTATATAGGCCAAGCAAATCGTAGATTTCAAAACAGGATTTATAAACATTTCATTTCTGCTCGCAATTCCGATTCAGTTTCACCTCTAGATCAACACCAGCTTCATACAGGTCACAAAATTGATTTTGAAAGTTTCAAAATCATAGCCCTCATCATAGCTTCTATAAACTAAGAATTATCCCAAAAGCCATAGAAATTGAAAAAACGCTAAATTGTTTCAATAAAAGAGACATCTATTCTAAACTTATCATAAAGAAAATATCGTCTGCTCCACTCTACAATCAAAATCCCCATGCCAAGCCCCACGCCATCCGCCACCCAAATCCGTCACCATCGGCTATATAAATAAACTGTCCGCTATTTTTAGTGGTAGTAATGCATTGTTTAGTATACCAATAGTATATTAATAACCAAACTGGGACTTTTTCAAACAAACCATATTCCATATTATCAATACGTTTCTAAAAGTATACTTGAGAATGACAACTTCAAGCTATACTAGGACCGCACTGTGCTCACAGACTAAAGAGTGGCACATAATATACCACATCTTATACTAGTTAATAAACTAAAGAGACAAACAACATTAATTAATGTAGCAATACCCAACAACAATAATCTTCGTGTTAAACAAAACGAAAAAATCGCCAAGTACAGGGATCTGTAAATTCAAATACGAAGACAGTGGAGAATAGAAAGTACCCAGACAATACCTATTATTCTGTATACTACTGGAGTCATTCCAAAGAACCTCCTCGAAAACATAAAAAAGCTAGGTCTGAATGAACATCTCTACAAGACCATGCAGAAGCTGTTCTACTCTCAACGTCCAGATGTGTACAAAAATTTTTGGGAGATACTCCAGCATACCAAGTCACCTAGAGCTCGATAACACGAAAACAGTTCCACCAGAGCTTAATCCTTTTAATATTGTAGGTATCTGGGACGAGTGAATTTTCCCCTTAGAGGGAGTGTGAGCCGTATTGCTAAATCTGGATGCAAATAATAGTATTAATCTTATTAATCTTTCGGGACATAATATTTATATATATATATATATATATATATATATATATATATAAATATATATATTAAAATATATATAATTTTTATATATATATATATATATATATATATATATATATATATATATATAGACATATATATATATATATATATATATATATATATATATATATATATATATACATATAAAAGATAAAGAGTATAGATAAGATAAGTTCAAAGATTGTACAAGTACGGTCCTGTTTTTATCGCATACCTACTACATTAATAAGTTTGTTAAATTATTAACATATTTATCATATAACCATAATATGATATATAATATATAAATAATCCAATATTCATTATTAATGTAATAAATCTAATTATTCAGAAACGTTAATGATTGAGTATATGGTAGTTCGAAAATGAAATATGTATTTTCGAAAATGAAATATGACCTAGCTGCCAATAACTAATAATGTTTGATGGGAATTAGAAATATATTACAGAATACACGTACAAATCTGCGACAAATATGAACGATTAATAAATCTGTTACTAATTAATTTTGCAATTAGTTGTCATTATGGTCGTTTAGAAAGTAAGAAAACATACGGTAAATATATTTTATGAAATAAATTATAAGAAAGTACAATACACATGCCATGTTAGGCAAAAAATTGTTAACTACATGTCGACGATATAGTGCTGTTGATTTCTAAAAATGTACAAGATGTTCAAACATTGCAAAAAAGTAGTGAAATAACTTTGAAAATGCGGTCTTAATGTCGCGAATATTATTAGCGATTCAGTTTAATCCTTAACAGTAAAGCTAGTTGCTTGTTTTTTTTTTGTATAATTTTTCAGTTCATAGTGTTCGGTTGTGTTTTTCCATAAAACAGCTTTTCCATCGTAAGCAGTTGTGTAATGTGGCTAATTTAATAAATGTTTAATAATTTAGTTAGTAATTACCATTAAGTTGTGGTTAACAATAATGGATTTTATGCTTTTTATCCCTTAACTACAGACATTCCATTATTACAACGTAAAAATAGAGCCCGGTATTTTTTACCGGTCATTATAAAATGGAGTCAAATATAAACTCAAATATAGTTAATAAAAAAAATTCATTATGTATTTTTCTGTACTGTCTAGATATGGGAGAACTGCTAAAATGACTGATTTTAATATTAAAATACAAGATTTTGAAAAAATAATTTACTAAACGATAATAATTTTGGTAACATTTTTGGTCTATTGAAACAAACAGCCATAAATGCTATAAACAAAAATTTAGATTTTTTTAAACAAATAAACCTAATATAGAATCATAAAAGAACTATAAAATAGCATTTACAAAAATCTATACATTGATGAGAAAAATTCTGCAAAAGGTAAAATTGTCAAAAAAATTAAGTGGCACATTCCTTGCAAACTCTTGCCGTGCATTGCAAACGGAGCATATCGGAGTCTTGCACATTATGCAAATATGAGTGGTTTTTTTTCTTCAGTGATTCAGTATCATGGTCTGTTTGTAAATACCTTGCATCTTAGTCTACATCACTTGCGACAGAATAATTTTCCTCATTCCATTTTTGCAAAAATTTCCTCAAAATTTTTATCACCAGATATAACCATCTTTGAAGGTCCAGCATGACTTCAAGAGTCCATTTCTTTATTTTTTCTTTTAACATAAAAAATATTATACAGTTCACATTTTAGCCATATAAGACTAATTAAAAATACTTACTTAAAAACAGACCTCCATTAAATTGTATCGGTTAAGATTTTTGATGTGTGCTACGAAAGAAAATATTCACAATACACGCCGACAGCTTTGATTAGCACTGTTATACAAACTGCCGAGAGGTACTGAGATGCATGAAATTTTAAGTGATGTGGTTACAACGAAATCCGCGTTTTGTGATCCCCCACCGGTAAAAAATACCGTATCTCCCTAGTTAAGGGTTAACAATACTTTTATTTTTTTTAAGTTCTAATAAATTAAAATTCTGGTGGCTCTTGTGCATTTTTTCGCTAACTAAAAACTGCCACATTATATTACTCCTTATAGTAGTTAAAAAGACATGAAATAGCTAAAGAATTATTACAGCTGCTATAGCCACCATGAAAGCCTCTAAAAAACTAGCAGCTGACGAGAAAATATAAGACAATACTCATTTAGCGACAGACAAGGCAAAGAAACATGAAATGATTGCAGATAAACTCAATGACAACTAGGTATTTTATATATCTAATTGAATGCAATAAACAAATTTATAAAAAAATATTACACTACCGTTTTAAAAATTGACAAATTTTATGTACACAAATTATTATACAGTTAGATATTTAGATTTCCCCTCTTTTTCTTCTCTGCCTTTATTTATCTATAATATATATATATATATATATATATATATATATATATATATATATATATATATATATATATATATATATATATATATAAATTAAGCAACACTCGAAGAGTGGTGGGTTTTTCGGTCAAAGTGGAGAAATAAAAGACAAAGAAGGTGGCTACTTAATCTATTTATTGAAGACGTTTCGCTTTCTAATCAGTAAGCATCATCAGTTCATCTAAAAAGAACTATATGAAAAACCAAGCATCAATAGAAAAGTTATTACATGTGTGTTACCTTAAAAATATATATAGCATTCAATGATCTTAAATGTAGACTGCAACATGTCTTTTTAAGGTAACACACATGTAATAACTTTTCTATGGATGTTTGGTTTTTCATATTGTTCTTTTTAGATGAACTGATGATGCTTTCTGATTAGAAAGCAAAACATCCTCAATAAACAGATGAAGTAGCCACCTTCTTTGTCTTTTATTTCTCCAATATGACCGAAAAACCCACCACTCTTCGAGTGTTCCTTAATTTATATTGGATTGACGGTCGTACTCCTTTTCTCGATATATATATATATATATATATATATATATATATATATATATATATATATATATATATATATCTTTTACTTTCATATATATATATATATATATATATATATATATATATATATATATATATATATATATATATATATATATATATATATATATATATATATATATATATATATAATGTATATGTGTCAGCGTGATGCATGAAAATTTGATTTTTGCACTTTTATAGAATTTTCTTTTAAACTCAACATTAATAAAATTCTTAAAAAATTGTAAAAAAAACTGAAGCTGTTCTTTCCTGTTTTCTGATTTGTTTTATTGAATGCAAATTTACAATACACTGCTTAAAATATATAAAATAATATGTAATCTGTTAAAATTGGTTGTTTCGTAGTGTAAACTACTCAATGGTAGTTCGCCAGTAATTATCTGGTGAGTAAATTGATCTAAAAATTTGTTACTAACCACCAAAACTAAATTTTGTAGCTCCACTGGTATTTTTTTACAAATCCACATACTGTATTGTTTCTAATTCCTCTGTGTCCGTTTCTTCTCGATCGACGATGATAAAATAAAATGTTGAAGTCTTGGCGTAAAATATAGTTTTATTGGCAGCTACTAAATTATTACATTATAGTTGAGACTTATAGTAGAGTACGTCTCAAACTAGTCCCAAAGCTATATTTATAATCTTACTAAAATGCTACGCTTTATCAAATAAGTGTATTGCCCTCTGCATAGAAAACAACCTTTGACTTTTGAAAGCTGGCAAATATAATTTAAACCGAGGAAATGATTGTAATCATATCACCAATACCTAGTAGACAATATATAGTTTGCTCGAAATAGAACAAACTGTAAGTATTGCAAAAAAGAAACAAATAAGAGTAGACATGAAAACAAAAGCAAAAAAAGAGTTAAATATAAGCACATTCTGGCTACAGAAAAAATGTTGGAAATAGTCAAAGGACTCAAAAAGTATAAAAAAAATTGCAGCACTGCCAAAAATATATTAAGAGGGACCATGACATTTTTATAAACTAAACTTTACAACAATATATACTTATATATACTTATATACAGGAGAAAAGTATGAATGACAAAAAGGAATGGGATTTATGATACTAGAACGCCCATGAGAGACAGTCGTAGCTTTAAACTAATATGTGATAGAACATTTAATTTTTTTTATATAACAACTGTCGAGTGTTTGTATACTGCTAGCTGGTCACAAATGACCAATTATTAGGTATTTTCTGACCTAACTTAATAAACAGCAAATACTTAAATCCAAGGACTTACCCTATGACTTACTCTTATTTTATCTATTAACTAACGCACTACAACCAACATGCAATAACATCACAGCACTATACTCTGCTTTTTACACTAAACTAATACACATTTACACTAACTCAAATGGTTTTGTTCTTATAAGTCTTCTCTTTAATTCAGTGTTATTAAGAAAGTGGATTGCCTTGACATTCACATGACTATGCAGCCTCTGTTCGTGACTTGCTGCTGTTGTCTTGATTACTTCGGTCACAGTTTTCATACCCAGGTCCTGATGGAGGTTGCTGTTATGGATATACCAAGGAGCATTAACAATGTTCCTCAGTACGTTGTTTTAAAATCTCTGGATAATATGTATATTACTAGCTTTGGTACAATCCCAGAGTTAATACCCATATACCCATACTGGCCTCGGTACTTGCTTGTAAATGGATAACTTATTATGAATGAATAATGTTGAATTTTTTCCAATCAATACATACAGTACAATACAATTTCTTGTATTGTATTGTATGTATTGACTATCTAATATCAAGCTCCCGTCTTTTCTTTTTAGCATGGACTTTTCAACGCAACCTCGCGTCTAGGGTGATGCCCAAGTATTTTGCTGATGTTGCATAAGCAACTTGGGTATCATTTATTTTAACTGGTAAATTTTTTATTTTTTATTTGTTAAAGTTAATATGTACAGATTTAGTCTCATTTTGTATGTATGTGTCGTATTTACTGATAGTTGCAACTTATCAGTCGCTTCTTTACTAGTGTCTCCTATCGCTAGTATGACTGAATCATCCGCGAAGATATCAATGTTTTGTTCTAGCTCTGCAATGTCACACGTATACAATAGGTACAGGACGGACCTAATACACTCCCTTCTGTCACGCCAGTTTTGATCTCCCTTAAATTGGTGTACACTTTCTCTTGTTTTACTCTGAAATATCTTTCACAATGTATGATTCTAAGATTTTTAAATACTGTTTAAGCATGTCACGAACCTTCTTAGTTTATAGTGAACTTAGTTTATTTAAAGTCTTTATTTAATATATATATATATATATATATATATATATATATATATATATATATATATATATATATATATAAATATATATATATATACAATATTCTTACACTTCTCACAACTACTTTAATTTATATAATTTATTTACAATATTTATTTCCGAGTTACAATTAGAAACTCGACGCGATATTATCTTCAGACTGCCTAACACCATGAGAATCGCTCTATTTATATCAAAACAGCCGTTAGCCTGAAATCTCTCGAAGCCCATGGATGTTGACCTTTGTTGACCCTCAAATTGTCTCGAATGAACGGGAACGCCAGACCGGTTTCTAGAGGGTAGGAGAAAATAATAGAACAGAAGTGAGAATAAACCAAATGTTTACAGGCTTTTAATATGACACATATTTTATCGTAACAATAGTTTAAACCCTCATGCCAGACTTTATCAAACGCCTGTGCTAGAAGATTATAGACCAGACTTTGTTTTCTTCTAATGTTTTTTCTATTATATCTGTTATTCTGTGAACTTGATCTCTAGTGAAATTTTTATTTCTAAAACCAAATTGATGATTTGGTATAAGATTTTTCTTTCTATTATTGGTTTAAAACTTATCAATAGAAGTTTTTCAAATAGTTTTGATATCAGCGGAAGGAGTGGTATTGGTCGATAGGATGTCACTTTATTAGGAGGTTTACCTGGTTAGGCGATCATAATGACTTTCCAGAGTCTGGAAACAAAAACTCAATTTAGAAGCAGCATTTATTAGGTGTGTCAGCTTAACTATGGTTTTTCTGGGTAGATTAATTAATAGTTCTATTATGAAATCATATGCTGAAGCTTTCTTAGGATATATATTTTTTTTTATCTCTGTTGATACTTCTCTAAATGAGTTCAACGTTATTCCCTCTTCGGTTTCGAATGGTTCTTCCCATCTCAGTTTTTCACCATCATTGTCGTTGAATGTGAACGTGCTTTCTAAATGATCTGCAAATTGTTTCGCTTTCTGTTCGTTACTTCTAGCCCAGTTGCCGTTTTTCAACTTAATAGGAGGTGAATGAATAATTGGTCTCTTCATTCTTTTTTTTGCCTTTCATAACGAATAATCGGTGTACTAATCAGCTGGTAAATTACTTAAAAAAAAATCAATTGTTGAATTTTTTATATTCTGTATCTCCCTTTTTAGTTTTTTGTAGCATTATTTAGACTAGTTTTATTTCGTGGAGCTTTGTATTGCTGCCTATTTTTGTTAACTTTCTTTTTTCTATTATGAGTTCTCTGATTTTTTTGGATTAAGAATTTAATGAGTTAAATTTATACACACGTTCCGAAATAAGGAAGACAAAAAAGTTTTAAAGAAAAGATAGAGAAAATAACCAAAAACGATTTTATTAAAGACCACAGTATCCAGATTGGGAAAAGAAGTTTTTTTACACACTAATATATAAGCTTATGAAAATCTGAACACTCTAAAATGCATAAAGTATGGTGAATGTGGAGAGGTCTGAAAATTAATAGAAGAAGCTGCAAACAAGTAGGTAGGCAAAAACAGGGAAAACCCAAAAAAGAATGCAATAAAATAAAAGACAAAATAAATACAAAATAAATAAAATAATAGAAATGAAAAATAAAAATAAATAAGCAAAAAAATAAATAAAAATAATAACATAAAATGTGCAAGTTGCTGCAAGAAGTTAAAGAGGATTTGTAGAAAGGAGGAGTAAGAGAATGGTAACGAAAAACTAAAGAAAGAAAAAAATTGAAAGGATCATTAAGATAATAACATAAGATAACCAAAAGTTATTGATCCTTTCAAGGAATAGGATCTAGGAAGTTTTTAAAACTTAACACATTGGAGTATACAGTCATCCTATACCTATTATATTGTTTATTGGCTTTTATTTGGGGATAACTAATTTTTTATTACACACAACCAACCTTATGTGGAATTATCCAATATTTCTTATTATTTTAAGCGAACTTAAAACAAAACCAACCTACAAAGTTAAAGAATATTTATTTTAAAGCAATTTAATCACCAATACATAAAAATTAATAAAACCCATAAATTCTTAAATAATAAACTTGGAATTATTTGTTTTTAAGTCAACAGCATACAAAAGTTTGATACATAAGGAATGATGATTAGTTTGTTTTTATTTCTTTATGCTTTTTTTTAATAGTCAGTGTTACTAACACTAGGCTCCAATTGACGTGAGCATGCTTCTAACCAAATTGTAAACATTTTATTGTGGATGGTTGTTTCCTTTCTTTAAAAGCAACTTGTACTAGCTATACGGTGTTTTGTGGATTATCCCAGCGAGATCTAATTCTTTTGTTTAAGCATATCCCACAAATGCTTTATATACGGTTAAGGTGTAAGAGCAAGCAGGTAACTACAGAATAGCGAAATCTTCTGCTTCAAGGAAGTCTGTAGTGACTCTGCTGGTATGTGGAGGTGCATTATCATAAATGAAAATTAAATTTTTTCCCACTACACTCAGAGTCTAACTAGAAGTTCTAGAACTAAATCAACATACCTTCGAACTAATAAAATTGGTTGAATGGAAATTAAAAAAGTTTTTTCACCGACCACATTACTTTCACAAAACATAACACTTTCTCATTTAGGTATGTGAACAGATCTGGCTGTTTCCATTCTTATTTGTCTTCCTCGCCTTTTAAGTACATAAATTCATCGGTCATATGATTTTACAAAAATCATGATTTCGTTTGAAAGTAGCACATTTTGCTAATTTCCAATGTTCAAGTGTTGATATTGAAGATACCGATTTAGGCGATTAATCGGGAATCCGATACTGTCTACTGCTGTATAGTCCTTAGACATGAAGTATTCTTCTTATCGTCTCAACTACTCCTGTACCTTCCAAAAGTTGCTTTTGGAGTTGCGGGTGAGAAATTGTTGAGTCTCTGCTATCTACTTGGACACTAAAACGATCCTGACCAGCCGTTGTTACTTTTTGGCGGCTTTATCTTGGTCTATTCTTAAGCGTCCCTAACTCATGATACCTATCTTAGGTTTTTGACGCAACGCCCTGTGTTACGCCTACCACTGTAGCTATGTCCCCCTGAGATATTCATTGCTTTACAAGACCAATAATCTTTCCCCTTTACACATCCGTTAATCCCACATATTTTCCTTTTTGAAAGCAAAAATTAGTTTATTTATTTTCGTTCAATTTACAATTAAATCAAATAATCTAATAGCATACACAATGTTAAAACATAAGGAATGATGGTTAGTTTGTTTTTATTTATTTATGCTTTTTTTTAATAGTCAGTATTACTAACACTAGGCTCCAATTGGAGTGGGCATGCTCCTAAACAAATTGTAAACATTTTATTGTGGATGGATGTTTCCTTTCTTTAAGAGCAACTTGTACTAGCTGTACGATGTTTTGTGGATTATCCCAGCGAGATCTAATTCTTTTGTTTAAGCATATCCCACAAATGCTTTATATAGGGTTAAGGTGTGTGAGCAAGCAGATAACTACAGAAGCAGGTACCGTGGCGGGCAATGTTATCTGATTGTTTTATTGGTTTGTTTTTTTTTCAGTGAAAACTTTTATTCTTCGCAATAATAACAAGTTTTTTCAAAAGAAATAAATACTAGTTTAAAATACATGGTGATTCCATATACGTTTGGTTGTGTGTATATTATTGATGTGTGGGTTTTATTGTTGGTTATCTTAGGGAAGGATATTTTATTTTAACTAGGTCTTTGTCTAGGCATACACAGAGATTATAAAAAACTAGAAAACCTTTATCAGAAAAGATATTTAGTATATTTGATAGAGGTTATTAATAAACTAGAATAACTTTATTACAATAGATATTTGGACAAATATAATTTTTTGCAGCATTAATTTAAGGAAAGATTAGGAGGGTATTATACAATACAATGAAACATATTAAGTTAACGACTTGTTGTGTAAATTAAAAAATGTGTTGTATTTTAATGTTTTGTTTTATTGTTAAACCATGAAAGTTTTTTTTTAAACGTAAAAGTTTTAATTATATTTTTTTTTATTTATTATTTAGTTTGATGGCCTTGGCCGAGCCAATTAGCCAGACAAATTTAAAGACAAACAATTTTTACAATCAGAGGAATTTTTTACAATTAGAGTAATAAACATATAATCATCCGTACAATCTAACATGCAATTAGTAATAAATTACAACTTATTTTTTTTTTTTCCTGCGCTAAGACATAACCCGATTCAACATCTCGGAGGTTTACATCTTCCTTTTTTTTTTTAATTCTTTATGATTTTTTTTTTATTAATTTTATAAATATTTTTTTTTAAATTTTTTTAAATTTATTATTTTTTTTTTTCTATTTAATTTTTTTTTGCTATAATACAATATTTACTTAAATATAAGTTAGTTTTAAGCTACAATTTATATTTACAGTTTTTGATATGTTCGTAAATCGTTTTTAATATATTGATATCTCTAGAGAAAATCAAATTGTTCAGGTAGACGGGAAGTGGAAGTTTTAATATAATAAGATTATCATAAAATTTGTTTATGTTTAGTGATTCGTGGGAACATTCAAGAAAAATATGTAATAAGTTACCTTCTTTTCCACACTTGCAATTAGGTGACTCCGCGAGACCCAACTTGTACATATGAAGGGGGGTAAGAGCATGATTAGATCTTAATCTGTTTATAACCCTTATGAAATGGAGATTTGATAGAGTATGAAACCATCTTTTTATGGGTATTTCAGGCTGCATTTGTTTGTAATTATTTCAGGTTCTCGTGTTTCGATAATATGTTTGCCATTTTTCTTTTTGATGCTGTTTACTAATTATATCAATGTCTGAAAAGGGGAGTAAGTTCAAGGGAGCTTCTTCGCCTATGTCTAGGGCAGATTTGGCTAGGCTATCTGCTATTTAATTGCCCTTAATGCCCGCGTGTCCCTTTATCCATGATATAATAATGCTTTTCCCTAAATTTGTAATTTTATTGTAAATAGTCATAATTTCTAGTTCTATATGATTTAGTTGTTTGGACCTATGTACGTTTGTTAGTCTGTGGACGACACTCTTACTGTCTGTAAATATTATGCAGCTGCAGGGTTCGTTACTATGTATATGCCTTAATGCAAGAAGAATCGCTGTCATTTCAGCAGTGTATATCGATGATTCAGCTGGCAATTTCAATAATTTTTTAAATCCACTTTGAACATTAATTAATGCACATCCTACTTTGTTTTGTACTTTAGATCCGTCTGTAAAGTAAAACTGATAATTTGGCCATTTATGCCGTGTAAATGATCGAAAAGCGACTGGATCTAAATTACTGTTCATAAAAAAGGTATTAATATGTTTTGAAAAAAGCTCTTCTAATATATGGGAATAATAATAATAGTCTCCCGATATATGGGAATACATAGGTGAAACTTAATTTTGATACGTATAGAAAGTATGTCGGTATTGAGATATTATCAGGTAACTATTTACCAGAAGAGAACATTTTTTCTTTGTCCAATATTTATGAGTTAGATCTAAAATTGATAAAATATGAATATCCTGGAGATATTTAGTATTTTTCCCTATGGCTCTAGTAATGAATTTATCACTTAAAAACTCCCGTCGAAATTTCAGAGGTGGTTCTATCGCCTCAACTTCCATTATATTAACAGGTGTAGAATTCAAATATCCAAGACAAAGCCGAAGGCATTTATTTTTTTGTATTTCTAATTTATTTAAATGTGTGTTTGCGGCAGTTCCATATAAATGACAACTGTAATCGAAAATGGGACGAATCATAGTACGGTAAAATAAAAGGGCTACATTTGGATCAGCGCCCCAGTTAGTTCTACAAAAGGCTCTTAGAATGTTTATTGCATTTTCAGACTTTTTTATGACATGATGAATTTGATCCTTCCATAGGAGTTTTCTGTCTAAATAAGTACCGAGATATTTTATACAATTTTTAATAGGGAACTGAATTTGACCTACTTCCAGATGCCCTTGTGGAATTTGATGTTTTCTAGAGAAAATACAAATTTCTGTTTTAGATTCTGATATTTCTAAACCAATATTTTCATAGTGATTAAGAACAGCTTTAATTGAGAGATCAAAATTATTTTTACATATATCCAATGATTTGTGAGCTGTGTAAACTACTACATCATCAGCATATTGAATAATTTTTGTTGTGCTATTAATACAATTTTCTATATCCATATTATATAAAATAAATAGTATTAGGCTTGATATGCTACCCTGTGGAAGTCCTATATTTGTAAGACGTGGTGGAGAGATGGAATGGTTGATTTTTAAAAAAGTTGATCTATTAGTGTACAATGTCCTCAGAAAGCTAGCTATGGTGATGGGGAAGCCGATGTCTAATAGCTTTTTATGCATAATGTCCAAGTTAACGGTATCGAATGCAGAGGAGACATCAAGAAAAGCAGCCATAGTATACATATTATCAGTAAAGTTTATTAGTATGGATGAGACTAAGGCAGTTATGGCATCTTGGGTTGATTTTGATTTTCGAAATCCATACTGAGATTTTGGGAGAATATGTTCTTGCTCTAACCAATGTTCAATTCTATTTTTTATTAACCTTTCTAACGTCTTTAGGAAGCAAGAGGCTAAGGATATTGGTCTATATGATCTACTGCAATTTTCTGGCTTACCAGGTTTTTTAATAGGTATTAGAATATATTCCTTCCAGCTGTCTGGAATTTGTGACGTATCATTCCAAATGTCATTAAAAATATTTAATAATGATATTTTATAGTGGTGAGGAATATGGTATATCATGGAATATGAAATATTGTCTTTACCTGGAGCACTGCTATTTTGTTGGCTAAGTACTCGCTCTAACTCCCAAATTTTAAATGGTTCTTCTAAGCCAAACCTATCTCTTGACACTGTTTCGCTGTATTCTGGAAAATGTTGTGAAGGTACCCACTGTGGAGATATTTTCTTATGAAATTCATCTAGCCAGCTGGACTCTGGATCTATTGGAATCTTGTTGGACTATTTGCGGTTTTTAAAAGCGTTTACTTTCTTCCACACTTCACTGATTTGTGTTTTTGAATTTAAGCTTTCGCAGTATTCTACCCAATTCTGTTTTTTCTTTTGTTTGAAAAGGTTTTTTGCGACAGCGTCAAGTCTCTTAAATTCAACTAAATTATTTCTTGTAGGATCTTGTTTATATTTTCCATATGCAATTTTTCGGTTATCAGCGGCGGTTTTGCAACTTTCACACCACCATTGGTTCGAAATTCGTCTCTTATGTGTTCCGTTAGATGAAAACTTTGATATTGCTAAATTGGCTGCTTTATTAATGTTTGCTATTAGAGTTTGATAGTTTCCAGGAGAATTTACAGCTTCTAGTACACATGTGTATAATTTCCAATCAGCCTAGTTAAGATTCCAGATCTTGTGACAGTTTTGAGCTGTAAATGAAGTTATATGATCTGTTTCCATGTTAATGATAATCGGAAGATGATTGGATCCATGAGGGTTCTGTAGGACTCTCCAAGTAAAAAATTTTGAAATATCTTGTGTACAAAAGGTTAAGTCAATAGCGGATGGACTCTTACTAGTTGCTAATGTGGGCGATCCATCATTCAGGCAAATCAAATTACACTGATCAATACATTCTAAAAGTTTTTTACCATAGCTGTCTTCAATTTCACAGCCCCATGCGATACTGTGGGAATTAAAATCCCCACCAATAATAAACGGTTTAGGTATGTCTTTAAAGAATTCCAACCATTGACTTTCAGATATCTTGGTCTTTGGTTCAATGTAAACTGGCACAATATTGATGGGATTTTTACCTCGGAAAATTTTAACTGAAATACATTTGTGAGTGAAAGGATATCTATTTTTAAGATTTATTTCTTCGCATCTTAAGTTTGATTTTAATAAAATGGCAGTTCCACCATATCCGTCTGCCCGATCTGATCTAAAGCAATTGTAACCTTTAAAATTATAATAGTTTTTTGATTTAAACCACGTTTCTAAAAGCAATGCTATGGAAATATTATTTTGATATAGCAGATATTCTAGATTTACTTTATTAGCTACTGCTGAACGACAGTTCCATTGCAGCAAATTTATGTTCGCGTTTGTGTCTGCGAATTTGAAGACAAGGTATGGTTTACATGTTTACTAATTAATTCCACAATTTCAGATTTTGATACATCGAAATTGTTTGTTTGTTTTATATTACTTATAATATTGAGAACTACTTCTAAATCTAAACTTATTGTTGCATTTAATTCCTCTGATTGTAATTTTACTCCGACTGAGTTTTTTAAATAATGTTGACTATTAAAAATTCCCCCTGAGACAAAAGAGGTTTTTGGTTGTGTAAGTATTTCTTTTCTTGAAATTTCAATGGGATCGGGGCTGGTTGGTCTGTGCCTTTTGTTTGGGTTTGAAGTTGTAGGGGAAGAAAACATTTATAATTAGTAAAATTGTTATTATAGGATTTGGGTTGTAAATTGTGGGGCTGTGAGTACTGAGGTTGAGAGGAATGATAATGTATTGTACTAGAAGGGGTAGGTTCAGATTGAAGCCGTTGGGAATAATTTGTCGAGGATATTTGACCACTTTCCATGGCAGAAGTATTATGAGCGACTATGTTTGCGTACGTATTTTTTGGGACCTGTTTATTTGCATCAAAGAAATTAATATTGCAAGAGCTCATGGTTTCCTTTACAATTTTTTGTCTTTTAAATTCTGGACAAGCAGACAAATTAGTAGTAAGATGATTTCCTTGACAGTTAAAGCAGCGTGGTATGTAATCTGAATTTTTACAATCTTTTGTGGTATGGGACTCCTGAAATTTGCTGCATCTTGGTTTACTTCGACACTGACCTCCCAGATGACCAAAACGGAGGCAGTTATAACATAATAATACTTTCTGGTTATACGGCTCTACTTCCTTGATAACTTTATTAATAGAAATATATTTTGGTAAGATTTGTGATTTGAAAATAACAATGCAAGACTTTGTGGGTACATATTCTACTATTTTACCTTCATCCGTAATTTTTTCTACTTTACGTTTTATTCTTTTGACATTAGATACTTCAAAAGTGCAATGTTGATCAAATTGTATTATTTTATCTTTTATGTACGCCTCTGAAAAATCTTTTTCTATATCTCTAATAACACCTTGTCTATGAAGAATGAATTTTGGGATATACAATACAAAGTTATTTTTAACAAAATTATTTTCGTTTTTATTATTTATTAGAAAATTTGCTGATTTATAATCCTTTAACTTGATCCTTACACTATTCCGACCTATAGAATCAATACTTATAATTTTATTGTCTATCTCCGGAAAGTTAGAAAGAATAATATCTCCGATTTTAAGTGCATTTAATTTACCTTTAAATTCGACCGAATTATTCTCAACATAAATATGATACGGGCCTAAATCAGTACTTACATACAAAAACTCCTCTCTTTCTTTCGATGTGTTATCGTTATCGATGCTCATTGCTGTTGTTGTTTGTGTATCATTTGTATTTTTTTGACGTATATCTGGGGGCACTGGGTCGTCTGGGGGTTTCCCTCGACTAACTGGTCCATTTAATTGTTCTTAACGCACAATCTGATTTTATTTTTACACCAAATCTGCCGATTTATAAAAACACAATTTTTAAACGAATACAGTTTAATTTAGTTTCGCTTTGTCGATAGGCACGTCCGATTCGTAGGTGAACTAGAACACGACTGTTAAATTATATTACAAAATTGTATTCTTTTCACGTTAGTTTAGATATTGACTTGAAATATACGCTGATATCTCGTTTCTTTTAATGTTTATTATTTTGATTTGTTTCGACAACAATAAGCGTTTCGTAAACTCACTAATAATGTTTCTATCTATTTTACTATCCTCAAATCTTTTTGCACATAGCATATTATTTGCTCTAAACCGATGGATCGTGACAGTTCTTGATTGATTTAGTTCATGAATGTCTTTCGCCTAAACTCCATATACACCTCAGTCAAATCGATTTAGAAATAATTCACATGAATTTCAGTTTCACTGGCAGCAATCATAATATATCAAATAAAATGAAATCCCAGAAGCTCGGGAATTTCACTGGAAATCTTGATTGCGAAACTTATGTATATTTAAACACTTCAAAGCCAGAATATTTGACTGTCAAAATAAAATTAAGTTTTGCTAAATATAATGTAAAATATAAATTATTTTGATTTCCCCGTTTTGACTAATTGAAATAGCAGCGTCGGGTTGATAAATTCTAGTTGGATAAATTAAATATCATTTTGAATTATATATCTGTATGTATCTGTATTACAAGAAATTGAATTCTTTTAAAATAGTTTTGTACTTTTTATAACAACAGTTAGAGAAAGTTCTGTATAGGGATGGCGGTTGTTGACAAAACACCGGTTTTCGGTTATACCGGTTTTTTTTTGCTTGCGGTTTAACCGGGCGGTTATAACCGGCCAAAAAAAACCGGTTTTTCCTAAAAACCGGTTTACGGTTTTTTTATTCCAATTGGTTACAAAGTTACATTTACAATGCACTTTAGTTTGCATCCCCAACCATTTCAACCATCTCAAATTCCCCACCCCAACCATTTCAACTTCCCAGACTCTTTCAAATGGGATTTAAAAAAAATAATATCAACATAAATATTTTATGTAACAATAAAACACTGAAAACTTTGTTTTCAAAACTTCCACAAAATTTATTTTAAACTCTTATCACTATAGCTGTTTCGGCTGATTGCCTTTCTCAAGTGATCTATTTTTGGCATACGTTTACACTTTATAGTCTCTAATAAAGTAGGTTGAGGAGGGGAGAACTGTTTGTCTCAAGTTGGTCAGTTAGAATTATATCTGTGTTTTTTAATTTGTTGATTTTTATAGGTTCTAACAAAGATAGTTTAAGGCCTTTATTTTGAATGTGAAGAATTTTAAATTTCAAAATTTCAAAAAACAATTTCAAAATAAAGGCCTTAAACTATCTTTATTAGAATCTATGGAAATCAACAAATTAAAAAACACAGATATAATTCTGAATGACCAACTTAAGACAAACAGTTCTCCCCTCCTCAACCTATTTTATTAAAGACTATAAAGTGTAAACGCATGCCAAAAATAGATCACTTGAGAAAGGCAATCAGCCGAAACAGCTGTAGTGATAAGAGTTTAAAATAAATTTTGTGGATGTTTTGAAAACAAAGTTTTCAGTGTTTTACTGTTACATAAAATGAATTTCCATCAAGTAACAGTCGAATCCATCAATTATAAATATTTTACTTAAAAATAAATTGGATAATGCAATTCATCTTTTATTTTTACTACCATCAAAAAAAATTTATCATATATTACTTTTAACACGTTTGTATATTTGTATAATAGGTACATTTTAACTCATTTAATACTTCCTGTATGGGTGTATCATTTTGAAAACGTAGGGAAACCTTGGAGATTCGTATTCGTAATCGGTAATTCGATATTCATAGTCAGAATATTATTTTTGGTAATCACAAAAAGCCATTCACCCACTTTCAATGTCAAGAGTCAAGTATGAAAAATAGATGATGTACCAGATCACTTCTTATGAAAATATTATGATTACAAATACCTTTTCAACGAAATATTAGAATAAAACTTAATTGTTTCTGGCTGATGTGAGTTTGCACTTTCATGTATTTATAAAATAAAATAAAATTTGAATTATGGTTTTGTTTGGAATAATTACTTGAGTATAATAATTATGATTGGGATCCAAAATAATACGTAACCTAATCATAATCACCGTAAAAACCTAATAACCGGTTTTTACTTTAAAAATAAAAAACCGGTTATAACCGGGACAAAAAAACAACCGATAAAACCGGTTATTAGGAAGTAAAAAAACCGGTTTTCGGTTAAAACCGCTAGGTTTTTCCCATCTCTAGTTCTGTAATTTGTGTATATTTAAAACTATTATTTGATCTAAAACGTATTTTCAATTTTTTTAGTCACTTTTCCCTCTACAGAGCATAGCTTATACTAAAAAGTGTAAATTTATTTTATTTACTTTAAAATTACAAATTCATATATTGTTATATTGTGTTAATAAATTTTTATATGTCGATGTCATCTAAATATTTAAATCTGGTACCTACATTTGATTCTGTTGAATATGTCACAATGGTGAATGGATAAATTTAATTTTTTAAAGTAAAAGTACAATTTATTAAATACACTTAAGGAATATAAGTATAATAGTAAATTTTTTATATCAGTTCCACCACTTACATTGCTTTTAGGGTGTCTTGCAATTGATATTGAAGTCATTCTACACTGTAGGGTGCCTCCCTTAACAAAAAGAACATTATGGTCATATGTTTCTCGGAGGTTTGACCCTTTGGGAAAACTCTTTTCCTATATAGTACCCTCTAAAGGTTTCTTACAACGTCTCTGGTCATTGCCCCTAGACTGGGACAGTGAAATACTTGATCTCGGATTGGTGATCATCATTGGATACATTCCAATCAATATATAAAATTACATTTCCAAGGTACCTTACGCTTCCACTGCTTGTATCGGATATGCTACTACGACAAAGTAGGAGTAAGTGGAACATCGCTACTGATTCTTTAAAGACAGGTGATGTTGTACTAATCAAAGGTGAAGAGACTCCCCCACTCCTCTGGTCTCTGGAAAAATTCATCGAGTTGCTTCCAGACAAAGATTCTCTTGCCCAAACAGCTGTATTTAGACCTAATTGCGAATACCTTAGATTAATAAAAAAAGTAGAGGTTACCCTTTAACCAATAGTGGCGCTTTCAACCAAATAGATAGTTTCTTATTTCTATACATAAGTTAGACTTTGGTTTCTTTAGATTTTAAATAGTTCTTAGTTATCTTAGTTTTTTACAACAATGTCAACAATGTATACTGGTTTACTCTCGTTCTCTAAGTAGCTATTTGATGCCCTATCCCAGTGGCGTAACTCTCCTCGCCCGCCGACCATATGTTCAATTTTTCACATGCGAAAAACCATTTCATTTTTCGCTGTATTACATCCTATCATTCTTCACCTCAATTATAAGAATAACTTCATCACATTTTCATATTTAATAAATTCAAATAAAAATAAAAATAAAATAAATTATTCTTTCATTAACTTAGATTCATCAACTTAGATTTTATTAACTATTTAGTCAATATGACTTTTACATACTTAAAGTAATTGTTCCTTTTAATTAACTTGTTTGGTAAAATTAAACTGAAATTGATTCATAGAATCTTTTTCATTACAGATCCAAATGCTATGAACCTTGGACTGTGGACGTTGAATTAATCTTCACCTGTTGGCTGGCTAACCAGTGACATCATAAATATTATAATATATGATATTTTGGATTGACCTCGCATGCTTTGTTCTTTGTTAACAAATCAATCACTGGGGGGAAAATGGTGATCTTAACCACCTTTTCCTTTGATTTTTTGGCTTTTTAACGACAAGTTGTCAACCAAATTCATCACATTCTATGAATGTACCGCTCTATTATATTAGAGGTTGGTATTTTGCCTGGCTGTTCTGTCATTTTGACCTCAAGGCCATATCTTTTCACGTTGTTGGCGTGGGTGTTTAACCTGTAAATTCATTTACTTGCGAGATTCAGTAAGCTTAAGACTGGTAACTTCATTTTCATTTTTATACTATATTAATCTTAAATAATTTGATAATGTTACCTAAAGTCAAAATTAAAATCTAATTGATTTAAATAAATTATTGGAAGTGCATTCTCATGATATTTCAAGTTCTTTACACAATAAAATAAACCTCAATGTTTTTTACTTAAGTTTTTATAATAACATTTTTATATACATGTATGATTATCACATGTTCTTTTGCTGTGCTAATTTTGTTAATTTGTAAACTATACCTAGTTTTAATTAATTGTTTTTTACAACTTTAACTCTTAATGTCCAGTTTCGTAAGCTTTTTCATATTTTTAACATCATCGATTGCTACATGTCTTTGTAAGGTAACAGACATTTTTTAACTTCTCTATGGATGTTTGGTTTCATATTGTTCTTTTTAGATGAACTGATGATGCTTTCTGAGCAGAAAGCGAAACGTCTTCAATAAATAGATGAAGTAGCCCCCTTCTTTGTCTTTTATTTCTCCACTTTGACCGAAAAACCCACCACTCTTCGAGTGTACCTTAGTGTATATATATATATATATATATATATATATATATATATATATATATATATATATATATATATATAATATATATATATATATACATATTATGTATATATATATATATATATATATATAATATATATATATATACATATTATGTATATATATATATATATATATACCATATATATAATTAATTAAATATAAAATATAAAAAATAACTAAAAATAAAAAAATACTTATGCATACATTGTAATAAATACATTAAAAATAAAATAAACCTAGCTTTGTGTAAAATGCGATATACGGTATATAAAATAATTCTTAAAATGTGACAAAGATAAAATAGATTAAAACATTGGTAAAGGTTTAAATCTCAATTAAATTAACAGCCATCCATTAAGCATAACAATTAATTTTGTCAACAGCCACTACTCTAAAAGCGCTTTTTTCGCATAGTGTTATGTTCCCTGAATACTAAGTTTGTTCTCAAACGTCTAATATAAAACATTAATTTGTAAATTATTTATTTTTTAATAATTATTTAAATAAATTTTAACTGAAATGGATAGTGACAAATCTGAAAATAGTCATGAATTCCTGAGTTGTAAATAGTCATGAGACTTAGTACTCGAGATTATATCAATTAAACAGTAGAACGACATTTTACTTAAAGTCGTCAAGATCACTTTAGAAAACATATCAAAGAATTATCAATACAGAACAATAAAAATCGACATATTTACCCATAATGTAAAAAAATTATATCTTTAATAAAATACTTTGAAAAAGTAACATTTTTAATAAAATATTACTTTAAAAAAAGTAATATATTAAGTAAAATAATAAGTCTCAAAAATTATGTTAATTAAATATTAAAAAAAAACTAAACGGTATAAGAAACGTATTAAAGGAAACGAAAGAAACGTAAGGATCTGAAATAGTCAACCTCATCTTGCATAACTACATTAAATTATAGGCAGCAAATATTTTTTGGAGACTATCAAGTGACTTTAGTAACATATGGTGCCCATCATCTAGACCTATAAAAGCTGTTATAGTGTTCTAGAATTCTGGAAAGGGTATATTAATTGAAGAAAAGATACAATAAGCTGACCGCTTACGACTATTTAATAACAGATGTCTTCCAAAAGAAGCATACGTGAAAAAAAGTAGCGAAAAGTTTAATTATTCGTAATTAATTATGATATAAAAAGTCAAAAATCCATTATTTGTCGGACCATTATACATACCAATCAACCGATTTTCGATTATTATCCTAGATTGACTAATTTTCGAGCACGAATTTGACTTGAAAGGAAACTTTTTACACTTAGTAAGAAGTTACCAACATTATATTATCTATATAAATATAAAATAAACTATTTCCCTATCAGTATGGTAAGAAAATTTAAAGTTACGCAAGCAAATGAATAAATATTACTGTTTTTACTATTCTCTATATAATTTCATAATATTTTCAATCAAATTTTTCTTCAGCAGCAGTTTTTGTAGTCTTTTTAATCTTCTTTCATGTCTTATCGCTTCGTTAGTAAAATCTTTTTTACGTTTGCTGTACAAAAAATTATGAGACATCTCAAAAATCAAAATAACAAATAATGGTCATTTTTGACATTTTATATACCCAACGGCCTCACAAATGGCCCCATCATCGTTAGGTATACAAATGGATTCTTCCGCTGTGACTGTATAAAGTATAAAAATGTTTAATAACCCTTTTTATTGCACTTTAATATAATAGTCTAACTGATAATTGCAAAAATCCAACATTATTTTTATATTTATATACAATTATAAAATATTAATAAATGTCATTTGATAGAAAATTTATTTATTATATAAACTAAATAAGTTGTTTACAAATAAATTATATTAAAAAATGTTTTTAAAGTTTAAATGATATATTTAAAATTAAATAAAGTAATTTTACTATTTATTTATTTGTTATATTTCATTCCATTCAATAAATTATTATATTTGCTCCCAAAGCCATATGTTAACGTATTAACAAAGCATACCTACGTTGTTTACTTATGGTAAACCTGTAAATTCAGACCATATATCAATAATAAAATATAAATAAATTCATTTGACAGTAAATTTAATTGTTATATAAACTAAATAATATGTTTCAAAATTAGAATTGTATTTACTTACATGAAATTATTTTAAAACCAGAATTATTACAAAAATTTAAACAGATAATTCAATGTTGTTATTAATCGGATGACATCTATGACTTGTATTAAATTTTGACAATTGTTAGAAATCGAATCTTTAAGTGACAGATATTCTTTTAATGGCTACTTTTTGTTCGTTATTTTTCATGAAGTTTTTAATTTAAACCTGCTTAAAGTAAATATAAATATAATGACTAGAAACGAATTGATCGAGAGTAGTAAATTCTATAACGCTACCCATGACGACGCCGTTTTGTGGCGCTAGTTCCGTGATACTTGCCTCAGCATTTTGCAGTAGAGAAAAAATTAGTACGATGCTAGTATAGAAGCTTAGCTTCATAACAAAAACAATAAATTTATATCTCCAGTTTTTTGTATGTTTTAGTACTGGTCGTGTGGGACTTCAAACTTCTCAAAAAACTCCTCCCCGTGAGTAACACATGACTTAAAACTACTACTCTTTCCTACTAAAAAACTACAAAAATATCACTTTATTATTTTGCATCTACTCCAATATATATTTCCCTTTTATTAATGTTCCATTGACGGGTTTATAATTTTTACCGCTACAGATTATCATTTCAACCAGTACCTCAACTGCAAAGGTCTCAGATAAGCCCTTTTCTCATTATTTTTTCTTTCATTAAGCTCTTGAATACAAACAAAGTATGTTCTACAGTAATTCGTACCATCTTAGGTAGTCTTTTTTCTGCCAAGAAGTTCTAGGTAAGAGCCGAAGCTACAATGATGTAAACATTAGGTAATAGTTTACCTCCCCGCATTCACTCTGTCTATTCCACGTCTTCTATGTTAATTATCTTCTTTAATTATTTGTTTTTCCTTATTCATCATATCTATTGGTGACACCCAGTCAGCCTAACACAGTAGCCACTATAAACCCATTTAAGTGGCTTCCTGTGGACCTATATAATTATTAAGGTTTAATTCTAGATTAAATATCTACATCCTTGTACTACTACAGAAAAGAGTACGGAATCCACCATGTACACAAATCTCCTCAAACGTATACTGAGTCCGCAAATATTTGCCACAAGTCTACTCAGGAAGCCTAACCGCTGCACCTTTACAACTTGCTGAATGTGTGCAGTTTGCCTCAGAGGTTTCTCTTTACATCTAACCTAATGTAACGATCACCATTATTTGACACAACCTGTATTCGTTATGCACTGCTGTCCACCTCTATTATTTCCATCGCCCTACTAAAAGCTTCTGTTATGTCAATATATTTTATGTCAATATATTTTATGCCTAACATCCCCCTGAAAGTACTAGCACTCTTTTGACAACACTTATTAGCCTTCAAACACGTTTGCAAATATTTGTCATCACATTTTGTTCTTCTCCCTTATGATAACATTGGACAAACCGAAAAAGGAAAAAAAATAAGTCAAAAAGAAGTATACCAAAAATAACTACGTACAAAAAAGGAAGAAGATAGACTATGTTAGACAAAGGAACTTAGTTAACAAAATATTAGGTAAAAATAAGAGGAACTCTAGATATACTTAGGAGAAACAAAACAGTAGTACAGAAGCATGTAAAATAAAATTTTTTGTTAGACAATAGTAAGAAAGACAACAAACATCTTGCTTACAATTAATAAATGAAGAATAGTAAGAAACATTATTATAACTAACATCTACAAGGAAACCAAAATGTATATTAAAATACAAATGAAATACATGGAGAACCACTACAATTAACAAGGAATAGAGTAAATATAGCTATCAAGAAAGCATAATAGGATATAAATGTCATTATTTAAAAACCTCAATGACATCGCATATTATAGACTTCTAATATTCTTTATAATATTAGAATAATAACTTTTTGTATTTACCAATAGTTGATTTTTAAAAACGTTAAGAATATTACAAACACACAATAATTCGGGTTGCTACAACACGTACGCAGAGACAGACGAAAATCACTTGGAGTACACCCACTATAGTTGTTGCGCTTAGCATTGTAGGCTAAGCGCTTGTTGCGTTTTTGAGAAAGGGTTGCGTTGAATTTGTCCCTATGCACTAAGGTGAATTTAGGTGAATTCTATGCAGTTTTCGTACATATACATGTCAAAACAATATATTTTCAAAAAATGAAGTTAACAAAACAGGAACAATGGCGATTTTTCTTTTATCTTTTTTTTCTATAGGGATTGCTTTAATGAAGAAAAAAATCTTATTCTTTCTTTTCAAAATGTTCGCACACACATGGTTTTGTCTATTTGCTCTATTTTTTCGCAAACGTTCTATAATTTTTTTCTACACAGTAATAGGTATAAGTAGTGGTACATTTGGTTGAAAAAAAAATTAATTTCCTTTAAAATGATTTATAGTAAAAGAATCTATGACTAATTCTATGCGGTTCTTCGAAGTTTTCTTTAACGATATTCCTAAGTTTTACGGCTATTTTTTAAATTTTTCGTTATAACTTTTTTTCTTGTACAGTAAGGTATATACATTACTAAATTAAAAAGATAGCTTATTTTCTGTACTTTAAAATAGTCTATAGTTAAATATTCTAGACTATCGGTTACCAAAATATAGTTCTTTAAACTATGATACTTGCAACGATTTGTTTATACAAATGTACAAGAAAAGAATACTCTAGTCGCAGTCGTCAAAGACTAAAATGCCACTGAGCCTCTAAAAATCATACAAACAAGCTGAATGCAAGTTTGAATGCATTAGTGCAGATTAGAGCACAGTCAACAGAGTCCGCATAGCCATGATATTTCCAACCTTCGATAGAAGATGGAACGCAAAGAAGAATAAGGCTGACTGAATACTACTGTATTGTATTTATATGGGATGTGCTAATGTCCAGAAGTGGGACGGTCGAATATGTCGCGAAATTTACATTTGTCGACAAAATAAAAACAAGTTTTTGATATTTTTAAAAAATATATCGAACGACATCAAATATACTTACCCCCTGAGGTTTCGGTGGGAGACAACTTTGAAATTTTAAATGAGAAACTCTACTTTTTTATTGCAGATTTAGAGTTCCTATGCAAAAATAGGCAAATTGAATTCGGGATATTTTTTCGAATTGTTGATAGATGGCGCTATAGTCAAAAAATACTATTTGTCTTGATACCCTAGGAAAATTATGGGAATGGTCTAATATCTCAAGAAATACACTGTTAAATAAAAACAAAAACAGAAAAGTTTATTATTTTTTACAAATCTGCCGAGCTACACCTAACACGCTACCACCTGAGGGTAAGGCGGTAGGCAACTTTGAAATGTTAAATGGAATCCTCCAATTATTTATTGCAGATTCAGATTCTACTTCAAAAACTGTATTAAGTACCATAAAAGTTAGTTTGCAGACTTCTGATACTGCTCTTACTTCTGGCTATGTATTTGTTTTTCTGCAGTTACAACACCATCTATCACAAATGAACAAAAACCTTTTTTTTTTTGTTTTTTACGTAGTTTTTCGAATTTGCAATAAAAAATGGGATGTATTTAAAATTTTAAAGTTGCCTCCACCCCTGGGGGATGAAGTTGGATGTCATGTTTAGTCCTATTCGATAGATTTTTGAAAAATAAATCAAAAATAAAACAAATGTTTTTTGGTTTTTCATGTATTTTCTTATGTATTTCTAGTGATATTAAGCCGTTTACAAAGTTTTTTATGAAAAATCCAAATCTGCATTAAAAAATGGGAGTTCTATTTAAGATGTGGAAGTTGCCTCTTGTGCAACCCGTAGGGAGTAGGGCTTAGGGTCGCTTTTGGTGTGATTCGATAGATTTTTAAAAAATATTGTAATACCTTTTATATTTTTTGATTAGATGTAAATTTTGCGAAATATTTTACAGTCCCGCTTATTTTGGCACACCCATATAATATAACCTTGTATATAATTTTAGATGTTGCCTTTTTTGGTACCAACTTAATAAAGTCAGGTTTATTATCTTTATAATCATGTAGTCTTTATACAAATTTATTATTATATTACAGTAATCACGATAGCAGGATGAGTACTAATTAGAATAAGATGAAAATTTCTTCTGAATAAACATTATTATCCCCGGCTAAATTTGAAAATCTGGAAAAATGAAGTTTGAGTCCCGCAAATTGTAGTTTTCTAGATTTTGTATTAAATAATTAATAAACAGAACAAATTTAAAAAAATGTTTACTTACGGATCAGCACATTTTTTTGATACACTTACCTGTAACAAAAAAAAAGCAATTAATATCCAGACAAGATTATTTAGCAACACGTATTTTATAGTGCTTATCTAACAGTTGACTGTCTTTTATATAACAGTTTTAGTCTATATTGTATATCTCTCTATATATATATATATATGTATATATACATATATATATACATATATATATATATATATATATATATATATATATATATATGTATATATATATATATATATATATATATATATATATATATATATATATATATATATATATATATATATATAAATATATATGATTGGAAACTCATATTGGAAATTCAAGTATGATCTGAAGTTTTTAGGATTTTAGACATTTCCTTTTTTAATGTAATTCGTGTAAAATTAATAACATTGTCCAATATCAAATCTTTAGAATTCATATCCGAAATTGGACAGTATAATTTTATCACCCAGTAGACCGAATGAATCTATTTGTTATTAAATACACACACGTAGTTAATTAGGTTACATACACATTTGGTCAATTATCAATAATATAATTTGGACATCAGTCAAAAGTGCTGACAAAGTTAAACAATTTACATAAATTAAATACACATGTCACGCGAGGTCCGCGAAAATATTGACCCAATTAAAGTTTATATAAAACTAATATCTCTTGCCTAGAGAAGCATTCAATCAATATTCACTCAACGAACTTGATAGTCTTCAACGATCAACTTCATCAGTCTCTACTCAAAGTAATCCCGGGTCAACACCCATTGTGTACGTCTCTACAATAAACTCTGCTACTATTATTTGGTGTTTTCATTACAACTGAACGAACAACTTCACTGAGCCAACGAAGGGGATTTGTTCAAACATCGATTAGTGTTTTTGTATTTTAAAAAAAATTTTTTGGCTATTCAGGTACTTTATAAAATACTATATACATGATTAAAAGAGAATTAGAAGTCGGCTGTTGTGTGTCAAGATAAAGAAATTGCCAAGAAAGGACTCATAAAACAAAATGTGTGAGACTTAATTCATCTTGGCTAACAGGTTATATCGGAGAATGACACTCAAGGAAGGATTCGGCCAATTTGTATATCCCTAAATGACAGTTAACTAGAAATGATTATGAAAAACAGATGAAAACAAAGAAAAATGAACGGGAAAAAGTACCGAAATAAAAAACTTAAGTTTATAAAACGGTATAAAAATGAGATACAAACAAAACATATCATGTACCACCCAATTTAATCTCTAATTAGTTACTAGTAGATATACAGATTCAACTTAACTTTAACTCCGAATAATTGGATATCCCTATAAATAAACTAAAGTGTAAATCACCCACCTACAGTAATCACTACGTACAGTCATAATTTAAATTTAAATAAAATAAAATCTCTAATATTCAAAATATAAGGTCCGCATCAAATATGTATACCATAACATAAAATTTAAATAATTAGAAAAAAAAACAAAATATAAAAGAAACTAATATACTTGCCTACTAATATATATATATATATATATATATATATATATATATATATATATATTAGTATTAGCTAAACTAAAAAATTCCAGGACTGGCTTTAAAAAATTAATTTAGGGATTCGTATTAAATATTATACCCTGTATATATTTTTTTTAAAATGCAATAAGTGATTTTCAAACTACATAAATAGCCAATGAAAACGACATATGCGACAATTCGCAATGTCGCACTTTTATTAAATTTTTAGTGAACGATCAAATCTCACCAAAAATATAACAACCATAATGAAGTATCAAATTATAAGGTATTAATTTAAACAAATGTTATAAATTTCAAACATTTTAATTAAAATGAGTTCCTACGACATAATCTAATACGTAGAAAATTAACATCTTTACTGTCACTTTGTATTATCTCTACGATAGAATCAATTGTTTTTCAATTTTAAATTTTTACTCATAGATCGTATTGGGGCATTATTTTCGAATTAAATTAAATTGATTAAAAAGTCAAACCTCTTGTATGTGTTTGTTTTTGTTGATTGTAAATGATTAAAATTTTATGTCAAATAATAATACATTGCATCAACTGTACTAAATAAAAATAAATCTAAAAAAGTTTAAAATGAAGGTTGGCGTTGACCGTTTGACGTTTCTTGATATTTTATACCCATTTTCATTATTGTCATTATCAATTGTTATTTATGTGTACAAGAATACATATTTCTTCTGTCATATCTACGTTAAGTACATTGTGTTAGTTTTGGTAGAGCTTTTGTTACTTTCGTTCAAAATGCCACATCAGTTTTCGACCACAGAATATGCAGACATAATATTTGTTTATGGATTCTGTAATGGGAATGGTAGGGCTGCTAGTAGAGAATATCGCAGGAGATTTCCGAATCGTCGAACTCCCAGTCATCCAACATTTGGGTCAGTTTTTAATTATTTGCGGGAAAATGGCACTTTTCCTAGTGGAACAACAGAGCGACATGTAGATGAAGCGCAGGAAGATGACATTATGGACGCCGTTACTATGAACCCTACAATAAGCACTAGACAAGTAAGTCGAGAACTCAAAGTTACTCAATCAAAAGTAAGTAGAATCTTACAAAAAAATAATCTATACCCATATCACATTCAAATGGTGCAGCGACTACATGCTGGAGATGAGATCGATAGGTTGGAATTTTGTAGATGGATTAACAATAATCGACCAACGCTATACAGGACACTATTTACAGATGAAGCCCAATTTACCAGAGACGGGATAAATAATTCACGAAATTCACATGTGTGGGCAAAAGGAAATCCCCATGCTATTCGAGAACGTCGTTCTCAGTTAAGGTTTTCGGTTAACGTGTGGATTGGTGTCATAAATAACCGATTAGTAGGTCCTCACTTTTTTGATGGTCGTTTAACAGGGCAGGTCTATTTAAACTTTCTACAAAATATTTTGCCGAATTTGCTTGCCAACGCGAACGTTGCTATCCGAGGGATGTATTTTCAGCATTATGGGGCACCCCCACACTTTTTACTGGCAGTGAGACAACATCTCAATAATGTTTATGGCAACAGGTGGATAGGACGTGCAGGTCCTATTTCGTGGCCTTCAAGATCCCCTGATTTCAATCCCGTTGATTACCATATTTGGGGACGATTGAAGCAACTAGTTTACGCAGTGAATATTAATAACCGACAACAATTAATTGATAGAATTATACATTGTTGTAATACTATTAGAAACGATCCCCAGAGTATCCGTAATTCAATACGTCAATTAACAATTTGGCAACAAAAATGTGTACATGCTGCAGGGTTCCATTTCGAAAATCTATTTTGAATTATTTTTATTTTGTTACCATTATTGTATCTTTTCCAGTTCTAATTTATGGGTTTATCATAACTATGTACATATTTTTAGTTTTTTTTTAAATTGTTCTTCGTTATTGTTAGTAGTTACTGTTTTTTGTTGTGCAGTGACTCAGTTTATCATTTCAATTAAAATGTTTTAAATTTATAACATTTGTTTAAATTAATTACCTTATAATTTGATACTTCATTATGGTTGTTCTATTTTTGGTAAGATTTGATCGTTCACTAAAAATTTAACCTTTAACTACGGGCGCCCCTCCATTAGTCATAACTACGTGCGCGGTGTATTCTGTACACCACCGACTAAAAACGCAAATAAAAGCCACAACTAGGTATTTTTAGTACATATATTGTATATAATAAATGTAGGCATATATTTAAGAGAATATCTTAACATAAAAAATAATACATAACGAAAATATAAAGATTAGCAACAAATATAAGAACAAAAACTCAACCACTTCTTTTTCTCTAAAAATAACCTTCTTGAGATTCTTGTATATTAGCTTAACATTAAAAATATTATAAAACTAGTATATAAATCTAAAAACTAGGAGTAAATAATCATTCACAAATGAACATATTTGAGAATATGTGTGCTATTCACTTTCGTTTTCTTCCTCGTTTGCGTCTACTAAATTACAGTTTGCACAAATTGTAACAGAGTGCTCTTTACAGACCATTCTATTACATTTGTTGCAAGATATTGTTGTAACTCTATTTTTGCTCCTTCCACAACAATGGCACCTCCCCCGTTTTTTTGCTGATGGTTCTTCATCGTGGTCGTCTTGTACGTTTTTGTATTTCTTCAAGAATATTTTTAAATCCAGAGGTAAACTCTGTATTTCCGCCCTCTCAGAAAGATGAGGTCTTATCAATGCCAATGATAATTCTTTTAGAAAAACTCTTCTATATTTTTGAGGATTGTCGATGTTGGCAGCATTGTACAGGATCTAGCTGTTAATTCCGGCAATATTCAGGAGTTGAAAAAACAATGCCATTGGCCATCTTCGTGTTCTTCGGGATACCGGATAGGTACTGCACATTTTGTCTACAGTGTCTACGCCTCCTTTATGTGAATTATAGTCTAAAATTATCATTGGTTTTCCTGTTTCGGGATCTACTGTAGAATTACTGTGCATGGTAGATAGGAGAATGACAGCTTTATTTTTTTTGGTGTGTAGGATACAAGGGTAACTTCTTTTTGAAAACCAAAAGTGGATGATCCAATTGGTGTGTTTTTTCTTGGTAAAAACTCTGGAGGTAGTTCCCTTTTATTTCGTTTAAGTGTGCCAACCATCGTTATCTTTTCCTTCAAAAGGTCAATTGCCAACGGATAACTCGTATACCAATTGTTGCATGTTTAATTACGGTTTTTACCTTTCCAAGGTTGAAGCAGGCGATGGGTAATATCCGTTGGTGTGTTAGATTTTTTGTAGGGTTCTTCCGGTTGTTGACCACAATACACCTCAAAATTGGTGACATAAAAGGTCTGCGCGTCACATAACACAAACACTTTTAAGCCATACTTTGCAGGTTTACTTGGAATGTATTGCACAAAGTTGCATCTACCTCTAAAAGGTATCAACATTTCATCGATAGTCAGTTCTTCTCCCAAGGAATAGTTGCTGCTACAGTTTTTCATAAACGTATCAAGAGTAAAGCGAATGGCAGCAAGTTTGTCAATTGATTTTCGGTCCTTTCGAGTATCTTTGTTGTTAAACCTAAGAGCAGCAAGCAAAAATAAAAATCGATCTGCGCTCATACAGGCTCGAAAGATTTCTGAGCCGATACCATCTTTTGTCCACAATTCGAGGAAGTGTGTATGATTTTGTTTTTTAGTCCCTGCAAGAAATAATAATCCTAATAATGCCATGACTTCCTGTTTAGTCGTATCTTTAGCCCGTCTTGGCCGTTCATAATTTAATCGCATTTTTGCAATCTGCAAATTTGTACATTCAACTATATTTTCTATGATTTCATTTGTAAAGAGTTTTTCAAAAGCACTTAGTTCCGTAGTAACATCTCTCGCACAACTTGTTGGCCCAGGAAATATCTTAACAATATTTTTTGAAGGAGTTTTAGTAAATTTGCTAAGAAGAGATTTCTTATACCATTTAGTTTTTCTGTCTTTTGCTATAAAATAATCATTGTCTTCATCAAGATCTGAACTGTTTTCAATGTTACTGTTTGTGTCCGAGTCAATCGTATATTAATTTTCGTCATTCAGATCAACTTCGGATTCAGTGTCGTGCTCCGTTTTTTCTATTAGCTCGTCGTCTGAAGTATCTGAGTCTCCACCAACATCTTCATCAGATTCTTCCTCAAATATAGCTTGAGCCATAGCTCTAAGTTCATCTTCTGATAGTTTTTGGGGATTTCTTATTGGTACACGATCCCTGCAAAGTAAATATTTTGTAGTACCTCTCGATTTATAAACGTTACGAGAAATATATAGAGGCAACGTTTGTAATTTTTATTATTTATTTCTAATTAATATTTCAAAGAGACATGACCGTATTGCTATGGAAGAAAGAACATGAAAAAACAAGACCACAAAAACAACTAGAAGGTCATTAAATAGTCCAATAATAAGTACTCACAAATATCCAAATAGATAACGGTATATTAATTTATGAGAAAATGCTAAAATAAAATGTTTGATCAAATGTATTATCATAAAACTAGTTTTATTATAATAAAATGAAAGTTTTATTAAAATTTTAATAACAAATTACAAATTCTTTTATTCAAAACGTTGCAAAATGTCTAGCTTTTGTTACATATAAGTCGCTATACATTAATAATGCTATTTTTTAGTAGATAAACGTAATATAAATCTCACAAAATTTACTTACATAACTAGGTGCTTGGTGTACTACATACACCACTGGTAAATTTCTCCTGAATTTTTCCAACCGTCAGTCTATCTCTGCAGCAATCAATTTTACAACTGTTGAGGTTTATATCTGACACATCAGAGATAGGTTAAGGCGCGTTTTCACGGGTCGATCTGGATTGAACGATTTAGGTCGATTATAAAATCGAAAGCAAATTGAATATGTAAAGGCGCGTTTTCACGGGTCGATCTAGGTTGAACGATTTGGATCGTTCGACCATAATTCGATCTGTGTGGAAAGCAAAAAGGTTTACACGATAGGCGATAAATGTTGAATTAATTGTGGTACAAAACGGCATCACTTGAAATGATTAATGTAGGTGTGCAATTAATTTGTTGCGCAATTTGTATGTTGTTGTAATATTTTTTATTTTATTTTTCAAATAATTTTCAGACATATTCGGTTTATTCATATGTTGTAGAATTGCTTGCAATGCTGCTCGCCTCGCTTGTAGATTGCTATAAAGCTCAGTTTGTGGATTCCATAATACATCATAGTTTTATTAAGCATCCAAAAATCTTGCCATGTCTGCATCTGATCATTTTTCAGTCATTTTTTCCGAAAATTACAGCTTTTCGTACTAAAAACAACAACTTTATACACGCTAGAAGTACTCTACTCGGCTTTCGGTACGTTGTGTTTCCGTTCGACCAGGTGTTTACACATTCGATTCCAGTCGTTCGACATCAATTCGGCGGGAATCGCCAGTCAAAAGTAGACAGTCTTTCTACTTCCGTCGAATCGACTCACTCCGCCGAACGGCCAAGTCGATTTAAGGTTTACATATTCAATTTGCTTTCGATTTTATAATCGACCTAAATCGTTCAATCCAGATCGACCCGTGAAAACGCGCCTTAAACCTTAAATCGACTTGGCCGTTCGGCGGAGTGAGTCGATTCGACGGAAGTAGAAAGACTGTCTACTTTTGACTGGCGATTCCCGCCGAATTGATGTCGAACGACTGGAATCGAATGTGTAAACACCTGGTCGAACGGAAACACAACGTACCGAAAGCCGAGTAGAGTACTTCTAGCGTGTATAAAGTTGTTGTTTTTAGTACGAAAAGCTGTAATTTTCGGAAAAAATGACTGAAAAATGATCAGATGCAGACATGGCAAGATTTTTGGATGCTTAATAAAACTATGATGTATTATGGAATCCACAAACTGAGCTTTATAGCAATCTACAAGCGAGGCGAGCAGCATTGCAAGCAATTCTACAACATATGAATAAACCGAATATGTCTGAAAATTATTTGAAAAATAAAATAAAAAATATTACAACATACAAATTGCGCAACAAATTAATTGCACACCTACATTAATCATTTCAAGTGATGCTGTTTTGTACCACAATTAATTCAACATTTATCGCCTATCGTGTAAACCTTTTTGCTTTCCACACAGATCGAATTATGGTCGAACGATCCAAATCGTTCAACCTAGATCGACCCGTGAAAACGCGCCTTTAGGTAGAGGGACACGTGCGCAACCAGTGCTTATCAGAAATAGCGGCCAATTTAGTGCGACTGGTGTACTGAGTACACCGTAGCCCGTAGTTAAAGGTTAATAAAAGTGCGACAACATTGTCGCATATGTCGTTTTCATTGGCTATTTATGTAGTTTGAAAATCACTTATTGCATTTTAAAAAATATATATACAGGGTGTAATATTTAATACGAATCCCTAAATTAATTTTTCCAAAGCCAGTCCTGGAATTTTTTAGTTTAGCTAATACCAGTCGAATGCTTGATAGTAGTGTACTGTATCATGCAAAAATTAAAAAAATAAAATGAGCCGTATAAACACTACAGTAAAATGAAATAAATGGTTAATTACACAAATCACCCTGTTAATTAATAAAGAAGAGGAGTTGACATTTTTTAGTGGCCACATGATATGCTCCCTGAGGGACTCTACATATGGTAGAAGTATGTAAAGTTCCTGATGACTCACCCTGTATATATATATATATATATATATATATATATATATATATATTAATATATATATATATATATATACATATATATATATATATATATATATATATATATATATATATATATTTAAATTATAAATTAAATATTTCGACAACGAGCGACCACTGATGCTAGTATTACATTGTGTGACAAATTTGTGAAAAGTTTAATTTAAGAAATATAGTGAAATTTATAGTCAATTTAGTAATGCTGTTATTATTATTTTATTTATTTAATTTTCATATATCTATTTAAAAATTATGATATATGTTCAGTCTTACTCTTGCCAAAGAATATGGGTAGTATATTAAGCACACTCAGATCGTAAATTGGTGTCAAAAACTGCAATTTTTGTGATAAATAATTAGCAACACAAAGATTACTTGTTTTTTTTTGAGGACTTGAGATTGATTTCTTCTTCAATATCTCGTTAGTATTTTAGTTTTGTTATTGAATACCATATTTTGCTTTTACTTAATAAATGTCATTTTTTAATGATTAAATCATTTAATATTTAATTGAGTTATATTTTTTATGTGTTACAATAATCTGTAGAAGTCAAATATTATACACTCATGCATTATCGTGAATAACCGTAAATCTTTCATATCCAATGTAACCAAAATATGACAAAACATTAGTAGTCATCCGTCCAATCACTTCCAAAAGTGCGGTACGTACCCCACAACTAATACCTTTGCAAATAATTATGCCATAAACTCCAAAACTAACGGTCTGGGCGAGACTGCTGCTGGCGAATCGTCCTCCAACTTTTCTGTAGACGTAGTTTTGACCATCTGGCTTCCACAATAGGATTCTGGTCTCATTAGTGAAAAGAACGTTTTTCCAGTTGTCGATATTCTACTAAATATGTGTTCTTGCAAATTCCAAACGACGGGCTTTATGATTTTGGAGAAGACGTGGAACTTGATATTTGTCTAACTGTTTGTAAACTCACATTAACTTGTCTAACATTTAATAGCTCATTTCTGAGGTTCATCGATGTCAATGAACTTTTTCGTGTAAAATTAAGAACCAAAAACGGTCATTAATTGCGGTTGTGCACCTTGGGCGTCCTTGACCAGGCCTTCGTACAAAATTTCCTGTTTCGTGGTATCTTTTTAGAGTATTCGAAACTATAAATTTAGTTCTGCTGAGGCGTCTTGCGATACCTTTTTGTGCATATCCTTCCTAGTACAAAATTACAATATGTGCTACTTGGGCTTCATGGCAGTGTCGAATTGGTGGGATACTTATTAAACTTAGTTAAATAAAAACAATATTTAATTAAACTTAATAAATTAAACTAAAAATAACCAAATTAGTATTAGCTTTATGTGAAGAAGGTTTTTTATAATAAAATGTACGAATGACACTAACCACTGAATAAACGTCAAAATAAACGTCAAAATATTTCAAACCAGTTGAGTACATCAGCCTACTATATGAGTATTATTAGTAATCTAAAATTATTTTGAAATAATAGTGACTACAAAAAAATTTAAAAATTCCAAAATATTCGAGATTTTTTTCCATGAGTGTATAATATTTCATATTAGTTAGTTTTTAAATTGTATTCAAATTAAACCTTATATAGTGCTGAACATCCGGATTAGAACAAAAAAATACAACTGAAATAAAAAAAAACAATGTTGATTTTAAGAATAATTCAAATCGATATGTTTTGTCATTCAACATGCGCATTTATAACCAGATCTTATTCAAATATTTTAGGCAAAGACATAAATATTTCATGAATGTTCTTACCGAGTTGTGTTTTCGCTGTTCGCAAAATGTCAGCAAAACAGAAGAAGGTATAAAACTCATTGTTTTCTTTGTACAAAGACGTCTGCTCGAGAACCTGGCTTTATAATTGTGAAACAATGCCCCTTAGAAAATCCAAAATCCGATGCAATTGTTAGCCACGACTTTCATTAAATATTTTTGATTGAAATTGTGTTTAAAAGAATTTAAACAGAGATTTTCTTAATTAAATTATATTAGGTATAATTATAACCGACCTTCTGTGGTATACTTTAGAGAATAATAATTAATATTTCTAAATACAAAACTGAAAATGTCCTTGTCTGATTTTGTAAAAATGTATAACATATAAGTGTGCCGGATTACCTAAATTATATTTCTTAAAGAGTATTATAGCTTATAGCAGGTGGAATATTTTTTATGAGCTGTTTTCATTAAGTTAACTATTGTCCTTAGGTAATAGGTATCATCTTATTTTTTTATAATTATTATCAGCCTCAATACTTTATGTTATTATATATATATATATATATATATTATATATATATATATATATATATATATATATATATTATATATATATTTATATATTTATATATATATATATATATATATATATATATATATATACATAAATTCTCGTTAATAATAAAAATTGTCAAAGTTTTATATTGTGAAATGCATACTACAAACTAAATACATAATACATATAATGAAACTCTACTACTACTGCTACTCTAAGCATTTTCTTCTTGTAGTATTTTATTCGCTTTGTAGTTTCTTTGGATTTCTTAAACTCCCGGTAAAATTTTCTTATCTTTTTGTTTATGTAGGTACCTTCTACATTTTTTAATTGGTTTTCTAGCTACACTATTTTCTTCGTTCTTCAAATTTGTTTAACTTCTCTTCTTCTAGCCATTTATTGTTTGACCGTATTTAGGGTATTTCCTCTGTCTTTTTGTTTGCTCTTTTTTTTCGTTCCAAAGCATTCCTACATTCTTTATCGAACCAGTCTTAGCATTTCTTTGTATGCACTTAATCTATTTTCTGCTTCACTGGATACTCTAGCCCATTATTTATTTCTTCGTCTAGAAGGTTTACTACATTTGCACTTTTTTTTTTTTTTTTTTTTTTGTTCAGTTTGATGGCCTTGGCCGAGCCAATTAGCCAGACAAATTTAAAGACAAACAATTTTTACAATCAGAGGAATTTTTTACAATTAGAGGAATAAACATATAATCATCCGTACAATCTAACGTGCAATTAGTAATAATTAGCAATTAACAATTAATAATTAGTAATTAGTAATTAGTAATAATTCTTTTTTTTTTCTTTTTTAATTTTTTTTTTTTTTTTTTTTTTTTTTTCCTGCGCTAAGACATAACCCGATTCAACATCTCGGAGGTTTACATCTTTTTTTTTTTTTTTTTTTTTTATTTCTTTGATTTTTTTTTTTTTTTTTTTTTTTTTTTAATTTTTTTTTTATATTTAATTTTTTTTTTTTTTTTTTTTTTTAATTTTTTTTTATATTTAATTTTTTTTTTTTTTTTTTTGCTATAATACAATATTTACTTAAATATAAGTTAGTTTTAAGCTACAATTTATATTTACAGTTTTTGATATGTTCGTAAATCATTTTTAATATATTGATATCTCTAGAGAAAATCAAATTGTTCAGGTAGACGGGAAGTGGAATTTTTAATATAATAAGATTATCATAAAATTTGTTTATGTTTACTGATTCGTGGGAACATTCAAGAAAAATATGTAATAAGTTACCTTCTTTTCCACACTTGCAATTAGGTGACTCCGCGAGACCCAACTTGTACATATGAAGGGGGGTAAGAGCATGATTAGATCTTAATCTGTTTATAACCCTTATGAAATGGCGATTTGATAGAGTATGAAACCATCTTTTTATGGGTATTTCAGGCTGCATTTGTTTGTAATTATTTCCAGTTCTCGTGTTTCGATAATATGTTTGCCATTTTTCTTTTTGATGCTGTTTACTAATTATATCAATGTCTGAAAAGGGGAGTAAGTTCAAGGGAGCTTCTTCGCCTATGTCTAGGGCAGATTTGGCTAGGCTATCTGCTATTTCATTGCCCTTAATGCCCGCGTGTCCCTTTATCCATGATATAATAATGCTTTTCCCTAAATTTGTAATTTTATTGTAAATAGTCATAATTTCTAGTTCTATATGATTTAGTTGTTTGGACCTATGTACGTTTGTTAGTCTGTCGACGACACTCTTACTGTCTGTAAATATTATGCAGCTGTAGGGTTCGTTACTATGTATGTGCCTTAATGCAAGAAGAATCGCTGTCATTTCAGCAGTGTATATCGATGATTCAGCTGGCAATTTCAATAATTTTTTAAATCCGCTTTGAACATTAATTAATGCACATCCTACTTTGTTTTGTACTTTAGATCCGTCTGTAAAGTAAAACTGATAGTTTGGCCATTTATGCCGTGTAAATGATTGAAAAGCGACTGGATCTAAATTACTGTCCATAAAAAAGGTATTAATGTGTTTTGAAAAAAGCTCTTCTAATATATGGGAATACATAGGTGAAACTTGATTTTCATACATATAGAAAGTATGTCGGTATTGAGATATCCTCAGGTAACTATTTACCAGAAGAGAACATTTTTTCTTTGTCCAATATTTATGAGTTAGATCTAAAATTGATAAAATATGAATATCCTGTAGATAGTTAGTATTTTTCCCTATGGCTCTAGTAATGAATTTATCACTTAAAAACTCCCGTCGAAATTTCAGAGGTGGTTCTATCGCCTCAACTTCCATTATATTAACAGGTGTAGAATTCAAATATCCAAGACAAAGCCGAAGGCATTTATTTTTTTGTATTTCTAATTTATTTAAATGTGTGTTTGCGGCAGTTCCATATAAATGACAACTGTAATCGAAAATGGGACGAATCATAGTACGGTAAAATAAAAGTGCTACATTTGGATCAGCGCCCCAGTTAGTTCTACAAAAGGCTCTTAGAATGTTCATTGCATTTTCAGACTTTTTTATGACATGATGAATTTGATCCTTCCATAGGAGTTTTCTGTCTAAATAAGTACCGAGATATTTTATACAATTTTTAATAGGGAACTGAATTTGACCTACTTCCAGATGCCCTTGTGGAATTTGATGTTTTCTAGAGAAAATACAAATTTCAGTTTTAGATTCTGATATATCTAAACCAATATTTTCATAGTGATTAAGAACAGCTTTAATGGAGAGATCAAAATTATTTTTACATATATCCAATGATTTGTGGGCTGTGTAAACTACTACATCATCAGCATATTGAATAATTTTTGTTGGGCTATTAATACAATTTTCTATATCCATATTATATAAAATAAATAGTATTGGGCTTAATATGCTACCCTGTGGAAGTCCTATATTCGTAAGACGTGGTGGAGAGATGGAATGGTTGATTTTTAAAAAAGTTGATCTATTAGTGTACAATGTCCTCAGAAAACTAGCTATGGTGATGGGGAAGCCGATGTCTAATAGCTTTTTATGCATAATGTCCAAGTTAACGGTATCGAATGCAGAGGAGACATCAAGAAAAGCAGCCATAGTATACATATTATCAGTAAAGTTTATTAGTATGGATGAGACTAAGGCAGTTATGGCATCTTGGGTTGATTTTGATTTTCGAAATCCATACTGAGATTTTGGGAGAATATGTTCTTGCTCTAACCAATGTTCAATTCTATTTTTTATTAACCTTTCTAACGTCTTTAGGAAGCAAGAGGCTAAGGATATTGGTCTATATGATCTACTGCAATTTTCTGGCTTACCAGGTTTTTTAATAGGTATTAGAATATATTCCTTCCAGCTGTCTGGAATTTGTGACGTATCATTCCAAATGTCATTAAAAATATTTAATAATGATATTTTATAGTGGTGAGGAATATGGTATATCATGGAATATGAAATATTGTCTTTACCTGGAGCACTGCTATTTTGTTGACTAAGTACTCGCTCTAACTCCCACATTTTAAATGGTTCTTCTAAGCCAAACCTATCTCTTGACACTGTTTCGCTGTATTCTGGAAAATGTTGTGAAGGTACCCACTGTGGAGATATTTTCTTATGAAATTCATCTAGCCAGCTGGATTCTGGATCTATTGGAATCTTGTTGGACTGTTTGCGGTTTTTAAAAGTGTTTACTTTCTTCCACACTTCACTGATTTGTGTTTTTGAATTTAGGCTTTCGCAGTATTCTACCCAATTCTGTTTTTTCTTTTGTTTGAAAAGTTTTTTTGCGACAGCGTCAAGTCTCTTAAATTCAACTAAATTATTTCTTGTAGGATCTTGTTTATATTTTCCATATGCAATTTTTCGGTTATCAGCGGCGGTTTTGCAACTTTCACACCACCATTGGTTCGAAATTCGTCTCTTATGTGTTCCGTTAGATGAAAACTTTGGTATTGCTAAATTGGCTGCTTTATTAATGTTTGCTATTAGAGTTTGATAGTTTCCAGGAGGATTTACAGCTTCTAGTACAGATGTGTATAATTTCCAATCGGCCTTGTTGAGATTCCAGATCTTGTGATAGTTTTGAGCTATAAATGAAGTTATATGATCTGTTTCCATGTTAATGATAATCGGAAGATGATTGGATCCATGAGGGTCCTGTAGGACTCTCCAAGTAAAAAATTTTGAAATATCTTGTGTACAAAAGGTTAAGTCAATAGCGGATGGGCTCTTACTAGTTGCTAATGTGGGCGATCCATCATTCAAGCATATCAAATTACAATGATCAATACATTCTAAAAGTTTTTTACCATAGCTGTCTTCAATTTCGCAGCCCCATGCGATACTGTGGGAGTTAAAATCCCCACCAATAATAAACGGTTTAGGTATGTCTTTAAAGAATTCCAACCATTGACTTTCAGATATCTTGGTCTTTGGTTCAATGTAAACTGACACAATATTGATGGGATTTTTACCTCGGAGAATTTTAACTGAAATACATTTGTGAGTGAAAGGATATCTATTTTTAAGATTTATTTCTTCGCATCTTAAGTTTGATTTTAATAAAATGGCAGTTCCACCATAACCGTCTGCCCGATCTGATCTAAAGCAATTGTAACCTTTAAAATTATAATAGTATTTTGATTTAAACCACGTTTCTGAAAGCAATGCTATGGAAATATTATTTTGATATAGCAGATATTCTAGATTTACTTTATTAGCTACTGCTGAACGACAGTTCCATTGCAGCAAATTTATGTTCGCGTTTGTGTCTGCGAATTTGAAGACAAGGTATGGTTTACATGTTTACTAATTAATTCCACAATTTCAGATTTTGATACATCGAAATTGTTTGTTTGTTTTATATTACTTATAATATTGAGAACTACTTCTAAAACTAAACTTATTGTTGCATTTAATTCCTCTGATTGTAATTTTACTCCGGCTGAGTTTTTTAAATAATGTTGACTATTAAAAATTCCCCCCGAGACAAAAGAGGTTTTTGGTTGAGTAAGTATTTCTTTTCTTGAAATTTCAATGGGATCAGGGCTGGTTGGTCTGTGCCTTTTGTTTGGGTTTGAAGTTGTAGGAGAAGAAAACATATAATTAGTAAAATTGTTATTATAGGATTTGGGTTGTAAATTGTGGGACTGTGAGTACTGAGGTTGAGAGGAATGATACTGTATTGTACTAGAAGGGGTAGGTCCAGGTAGATTAGATTGGTCCAGGGTAGATTGAGGCCGTTGGGAATAATTTGTCGAGAATATTTGACCACTTTCCATGGCAGAAGTATTATGAGCGACTATGTTTGCGTACGTATTTTTTGGGACCTGTTTATTTGCATCAAAGAAATTAATATTGCAAGAGCTCATGGTTTCCTTTACAATTTTTTGTCTTTTAAATTCTGGACAAGCAGACAAATTAGTAGTAAGATGATTTCCTTGACAGTTAAAGCACCGTGGTATGTAATCTGAATTTTTACAATCTTGTGTGGTATGGGACTCCTGACATTTGCTGCATCTTGGTTTACTTCGACACTGACCTCCCAGATGACCAAAACGGAGGCAGTTATAACATAATAATACTTTCTGGTTATACGGCTCTACCTCCTTGATAACTTTATTAATAGAAATATATTTTGGTAAGATTTGTGATTTGAAAATAACAATGCAAGACTTTGTGGGTACATATTCTACTATTTTACCTTCATCCGTAATTTTTTCTACTTTACGTTTTATTCTTTTGACATTAGATACTTCAAAAGTGCAATGTTGATCAAATTGTCTTATTTTATCTTTTATGTACGCCTCTGAAAAATCTTTTTCTATATCTCTAATAACACCTTGTCTATGAAGAATAAATTTTGGGATATACAATACAAAGTTATTTTTAACAAAAATATTTTCGTTTTTATTATTTATTAGAAAATTTGCTGATTTATAATCCTTTAACTTGATCCTAACCCTATTCCGACCTATAGAATCGATACTTATAATTTTATTGTCTATCTCCGGAAAGTTAGAAAGAATAATATCTCCGATTTTAAGAGCATTTAATTTACCTTTAAATTCGACCGAATTATTCTCAACATAAATATGATACGGGCCTAAATCAGTACTTACATACAAAAACTCCTGTCTTTCTTTCGATGTGTTATCGTTATCGATGGTCATTGCTGTTGTTGTTTGTATATCATTTGTATTTTTTTGACGTATATCTGGGGGCACTGGGTCGTCTGGGGGTTTCCCCCCGACTAACTGGTCCATTTAATTGTTCTTAAAACTCACAATCTAATTTTATTTTTACACCTAATCTGCAGATTTATAAAAACACAATTTTTAAACGAAAACAGTTTAATTTCGTTCCGCTTTGTCGATAGGCACGTCCGATTCGTAGGTGAACTAGAACACGACTGTACATTTGCACTTCTAAGCTATAATTTTTTATTTAAACTATTTCGTAAAAGTTTTGAAATTATTAGTAGTTATTGTTTTAGTTTTGCTATAAGTAGTGTATGGTCACTGTTTCTATTTACCTTTCGGTAACTCCTGCCTCACAAGAAGTCCATGCTACCTTATGATTATATTTATGATCAGAATTTGTGCTAGCTATTTTCATTTTGTTCTCTGTAGGAAATACAAATAATTTTGCGCATTTTTTTTTGGTTTTTTATGCAAAATTCGTTTTAATTGTATAATTCCATATATTACTTCTTACTCGACTTTTGCATTCGTGTCTCCAATGAATATCGTATTTATGTGCTTTTCCTATTAGGGTACTTAGTTTTGCGCAGAAATCTATTTTGGTTTCTAAATCTTTATCTTTAGTAAGCGGATATACGTTAATGATACTATGATTTTTCTAATGATCTATGCTTTCCCCTTGCACAAGTATGACAATATTCACGAATTAATATTTTTATTTTACGTCTCTTTCCTACTCACATAAACTTAAACGATAAAGTTAAGCCATCTAACGATACACAACAGCGCACATCGACTAAGACAGCCGTAGAATGATTGCCGACGATTGAAGCACCTACTGGTATAAATTATTTTCATGTCATGTGAATATACAATTCATTTTTATACTTTGGATATACATATTTTTTAACAAACAGCTGTTGTAATGACTAACATTTACCTTCGTGTTCGATTTTTCATGATCATCATTTATTTATTAACTAAGAACGAATAATATAATATTGTCTGGTATCTCTAGATATGTGTGGATTGTCGGTATCCTATGTTTCCTCTACACTACATACATACACTGTGTGTCCTATATATGTGTGTGTGTGTGTGTGACAGATACCTACATGCTGATTCACATCACCATTCTGCACAATTACATTCAGTCATTAAAACCCTGATGACACGATTCGAAAAACTGACAGATAAAGAATATAAAAATAAAGAAATGCATAATGTGAAAACTGCGCAAAGAAAAAACGGCTTCTCAACATATACCATTGAACTTGCTCATAACGCTGATAAAAGAATTAAGGATCCAATAGCAGAGGAAAAACTAGAGTGCTAAGGAAACACAAAATAGAAACGATATTTAATACCGACAGAAAAATCTCAACTATTTTACCATTCGACAAAACAAAAATGTCGCTAGAAAATCAAGGAGTATACGAGATTCCATGTGGAGACTGTGACAAATCGTGCATCAGACAGACCAATCGAAAAATCAATGTTAGACGAGAAGAACATCGAAATGCCATCGAAAGGAGAGGAAAAACGTCGTCCCTTGCCCAACGTGTCTCAAACTCAGGACATACAATAAACCTAAATCAAACTACGATACCAGCTAACATTGAAATTAAAAGAAAACGCGAAATCAGATAATCAATAGAAATAAAAAAAATCCCAACAGTCTAAACCAAAGAAATGATGTTCAAGGGCTTTCAACATGAAAAACGGTATTAAAGAAAAAGTCAAAAATACATCAGACCATAAGACCGACTAGTAGGACCCCGCCTACCTACACACGGATAGGACTAATCACAAGCCTTGCGGTTATAAAAATCAAACGTATCGGTAAGGAGACTTAGTTAACTTCCATCATCACCGAGCAGCTCTACTACCTGACTTGACAATGGCAAGAGCGACTTGCCGAAACGTCGTCAAAATAATGGTTTTTATCAAAACCAAAATTATTCAACGCGGAGGCAAACCCGAAAAACTACAGAAAGTACATATTTATAACTCCGCGGAACTTTCAAGTGTATGTTACACTTGAAATTTCCACTTGTTACACTTTATATATATATATATATATATATATATATATATATATATATATATATATATATGAATTGAGGCACCGGATATAAATAAATCGCAAAAGGAGCACAATTCGTCAAACTTTCCTTGTACGAATTGGTATCAATAGAAACGGACAGACACGAAAAGTTTGACAAATTGTGCTCCGTTTCGCCGTTTATTGATACTCGGCGTCTCAATTCATCAATGCCGTAGCAAAGCTCTTCTATTTTTTAAATATTTTACATACATACACACACACACACACATATATATATATATATATATATATATATATAAATCTCGTGTCACGGTGTCTGTCCTAGCTAATATTCAAAAACCACTGAATCGAATGCAGTGAAATTGTGTGTTCAATCACAAATTAATCCCTTAATTAGCAATCTCACATTATTCTTAACTTTTTAACCTTTTATAGTTTCACTGTGTATAACTGATACATTGTAAAATTATATGGAGTAATATTTTAATAATTAAAGTCTATTCACCTGCAAACCTGCATTTAATAAATTGTCGAATAATATATTTTCAAATTGAACTTCCTAACGGTTGCAATAATGGCCTAGATTGAATTGTATTTGTAAGCTCATAATTCAAAGTTTGTAAGTATGATAGAAGCATTAACCTCTGTGCTGAGGTATACATTATTTGTGAAATTATAAATTGGAGATTTGAGTTCATTTGATTGCAGTCTATTATAGATAGTCACCTAACCAACATCTATAGTGCAATTATTAATAGCTGTCAATAAAACCATAATTTTACTCCACGACTTCAATATTTTATTGTATTTAACATCGTCGATCGAAAAGAATCGGACAAAGGGGCATTACAAAACGATTCGATCCTTATAACTGCATTCGAATCTGTCGATGTGTATAGATAGTATATTTCTTATCTCGATGAATGACCCTTATTTCTTTTAATTGTAAGTTTCATATTTTTGGTACGACCTCATCTCTACAGTTTTAGTTCATTTGTTTTTATATAGTTAAAAAATATTATAAAATGACGTTTACCAAATATTATTTTATGTTCTTATAAATGTTTTTATATTAAATCGAGAACAATTGAATCCTGGCTAATTTTCGTTTTGAAGTATTTATTTAAAGTCCTAGGAGGGTCTAATAGGTGAAAAAATAGTAGACACAACGGTACAAACAGTTACATTATACTCTTATACAAAATGTTTCATACGACTTTACGTTTACAGTTGTCTTTCATTTGAAAATAAAGTGACATTTAACTTTATGTCTAAGAACTGCACCAAATTAGATTATTCTTTTTTGTTGTGTTTGTAATTATTAGAAAAAGGTTTGTGTAAGAGATAATTCTCAAAAAATTGTACGGAAGGACTTTATAAACAATTTTTCTCTTGTTTTAAATCGCAACATAACTAATAGATGACGCCATACTGTGACTAACAAAGCAAACTAGGATTAACAAAGTAAATATCAGTATTGATAGATTAAGCAATAGACGTACCACAGTGAAGATACCGGTTTTCGTTAGATCACCGAAATGCCGGACGCGGTTAGTACTTGGATGGGTGACCGCTGTGGAACACCGCATGTTGGCCTTCCTTCTCCGAAACGGCAGCACCGATTTATATGAAATTTTTAAATGTGTATTTTGTAGGTCTGAGAATAGACTCTTATCCATTTTTTATACCCTTAAGTGTTAAGGGTGGTTCAACCCAAACATTTTTTTTTATTTTTTAAACACAATTTTTTATTTTTATGTTTTTGTGATGTGGCTTTAAAAATATATGTGTTCTTCTTCTTCTTCTTTTTATGTAGATATGACTCTGTCTGTTTTTTAATATGCCTCGTTTAAGTTGTCGTTCCATCGTTTTCGTGGCCTTCCTTCTGATCGTCTTCCAATTGAGGAACAGTCTTTACTACTCTATTTGTTGTCATTCGGTTTATATAATCGTTCCATTCCAATCGTCTATTTTTTACCCAGTTTTTGATGTTCTCCACCGTGCCTTTACGTCGTATATCTGTACTTCTAGCTCTGTCCCATAGAAAAATTGATGGTAAGCCACTATTTTTAATTCTACTGTTTCTAACATCCTTATTGTCCTCTCTGGGTCAGGTTGTCTTTCTGTCGCGTATGTAATTATTGGTTTAATGACTGTTTCGTCAATTTACCCTTCATCTCTTTCTCGATATTTTTATTTCTCCATATTGTTTCATTCAGGCAGCCTGAGTCTCCGTTTGGTCTATTCACTTGCTCTTCCACTTTTCGAGCTTTCCGTAGCTAGGTAATGTGACGCCAAGATATTTAAATACCATCACTTGTTCATATTGTTTATAAATAAATACATAACTTAATCTTTACTTCTCTATTACTAACTCTTTTTTTAATAGCCATATTGGTGTCACAGAGTTAGATGCTATCTTCTCCGAAATGGCTGAACCGATTTTTAAGAAATTTTACTGAAATAAGAATCGGTCGTGATCTATTTGTCATACTTCTAAGGGTGGTCCATCCCAAATATTTGTTTTATTTTTTTAGCCAAAATTTTTATCTTTATTTTTTTATGACGTGGCATTAAGCAATACATATAACCCTTAATTTTCACCATTCTTTAAGTTTTTGGGCAGTCGCCATATTTAAGTTTGTACATAATTAAACTTACATCTGCAAAACTGGTAGAAATTTTAATAAACGAATAGCAGAACACAAAAGGGCTTTCAATTATAGAAAAACAGATTATACATACGTACTTCACCTTCTAGATCATAATCATTCTTTTAGTGACGTATTTAAAATTCTTTACATTCAAAATAAAAGCCTTAAGCTATCTTTGTTAGAATCAATGGAAATCAACAAATAAAAAAACACAGATATAATTCTGAATTACCAACTTGAGACAAACAGTTCTCCCCTCCTCAACCTACTTCATTAGAGACCATAAAGTGTAAACGCATGCCAAAAATAGATCACTTGAGAAATGCAATCAGCCAAAAAAGCTGTAGTGATAAGAGTTTAAAATAAATTTTGTGGAAGTTTGAAAACAAAGTTTTCAGTATTTTAGTGTTACATAAAATGAATTTCCATCGAGTAAAGGTCGAATCCATCAATCAAATATATAATAATTTTTTTTATTTTCCTGACAACTTAAAACCCGGAATGCGAAACCTAATACCTAATATGTTTGTCAGAGAATATTAAAATTTTTACGCAAAGGTTAAATATTGTTAAAAGTAGGTTTAGTATGAATTTTTATGTGAAGAAATCATTTTAATCAGTTTATTTCCTCGACATTTACTGCTGTATTTTATGTCTACCTTGAGACAATATAGCCTGCAAGTAAAATTAAACTTCTTGATACATTGTAAGGTGGGAAACAAATTTTGATTAGGAGCTGTAAATAATGGAGGTTTATTCCAGTAACAAAACATATTAATATTTGTTTGTGTGATGGTAAAAATTAAAATAATATAGTTGTTATATTCTTTTAATTTTTCTACATTAAGTTTCTCATAATAAATAATTTTGTATTTAGGTAATTGTCCGTAGCTGGAATTGAATTGGGGTTCTTATTCATTTTAAGTAGATATTTCGAGGTAATTTTTCAATACTTCGCTATAATTAGTTAATTCTGTCAGAAAATCAATTAAAAATTATAAAAATCATGGCACATCTGTGTATATTATAAATTTAAATATTTTAATACTAAAAAATATGTATTTTCGAAAAGGTGACTTTTAATACCATTTGTTTAGAGCGTTCTTTTGATCATTTTTCATCTTAAATCACAAAGCAAATTTTCTAAAAACAGGCACTACAAGTCCAAAATTTAGGACTCTTTTTAAATTTTCGTACTATCGCCTATTTTAAAGATAATTATTGTGCAAACATATACCAGAAGCTCAAGATGAAACTCAAATCCTTCAATATGGCCAGCTAGGAGATTTATTTGAAAATGCAAAAATATCCAAAGATCCATTTAGTACATCACATATTCATGGGAAATATTTAACAACTGTTGAACCTATTCTATTATGTTTACCCATATTCCAACAAGAATGAAAAAGTTAAGTACAACTATCGTATAAAAATTAATGCAGTAATTAAATTGAAGTCCAACCATATATACGTATTTCTGACTATTGGTCGTCTTCAGTACAGTGCAGCCAAGTTAGAAAAGGAGCATATTAACTTGGGAAAGGATCACTACAGGAGCAATGCAACCAATTTGTGGCATTAGAGTTAGAAGACCCTGATGGTTTCCAGGGCAACAACTAACACCAACCACGGAGGAAACTACTGTTACCTGGGGAAACGAATGCCAAACGTTGAAACGTTTAAAACATATGGAAAAGGATAATGCGAGTAAATAATAAAAGTAAAAAGTAATGGCATCTCGCAAAGCAGGAAACCCAAAATGGTATATCGATGGAAGGCAACCGTATATACGTATTTCTGACTATTGGTCGTCTTCAGTACGGTGCAGCCAAGGTAGAAATATATATATATATATATATATATATATATATATATATATATATATATATATATTTATATATGTAATATATATATATATATATATATATATATATATATATATATATTATATATATATACGTATATATATATATATATTTATATATATATATATTATACATAAATTATTATACTATTTATTTAAACCCTAAAAACGGGTCTTCGTTAAATACCAATAATATTACTACGACTATTTTTATAGTATTGTATACAATTCAAGAGATTTTAAATAAAATATGAACCAGTAAAGTATACTACAGTTTTCTTCATATAAAACTCATAAACGAAGCTTATTACTCCTAAAAAGGTAGGCTTAAATGCCAGTTGCCTTGCGAATGTTATGAATATTTTATTGATGTTTCTCCTAAGGAATACTGCCTTCTACCTAATATTTGAAACTGGAAGCTATTCACTTTTTGAACTATTAAATTGCTGAATTATGCAGGACGGTCCAGTAAAATGGTCAAAGTATTTAAGGCACTATTGGCATGCTACATCGTGTATTTTAACTATCAATGATTCTAATCATGTTTGAAGGGTCCTTTGCTGTCACGTCCTTAATTTCAGGGCTGGCTTTTCAATAATAGTAAATCGAATTTTAGAATCGAAATGGTAAATACAGTTGTGAAATTTAAAATTATTAAATATAAATTAATTTCAAAAGTTTTAAAATTAACGTTTTTAAACTATCGGTTTAATTAATAAAAATTAAGTTCAGAGATTGTATTATTTTCTATTCACAGTCCCAACTTTTTAATTTTAATAATTCTTTTGTGGTAAGTTTAGAAGATGACCACGGTCAGCGTGAAACGGCGAGAAATGTGGGTGTAAGTCTCTTGAATGTTACGATTATGGCGAATTACAACAGCTAGAATGACTGCTTTGTCGTTTGTAGTACTTTGAGAATATGAACAGCCACGGTAGAGTATTGATTATGTACTTTAGAAGGGAACTGCAACGTTAAAGGAGTTTTATTGTTTTGTGTGGGCTACCATTTGAAGGGGTGCGTTTTTGAGAAAGGGGTGAATTTGTCCATATGCATTAGAGTGCATTAGGGTTAATTCTAGGCAAAGTGGTTCAAAATTAAGTTTCTTATCGAAATGTCACCTTTTAAAGGTAAAAGTAATTTTTTTGAATATATATTCAAAAAAATATATATTCAAAAATATATTCAAAAATCGAAGTAACAAAGGCAGAAAGTTTTTTCTACGGGGTACAGTGATATATGTACTGAATACTAAAAACAGGTAAACAGGAAAAATTATATCTTTCCTCTTCAATATTACATTTGGTAGAAATCTTTAGGGTTTATAGTACCGTGATACTATTTTCAAACTTTGCCACTCAAACTATTTTTGGGCCATTTTGCCTATTTTTTCGCAAACATTTTTCCAGAACTCTCTTCTACACGTACACATTTAAAATCACCGGTCGCTTCAACCATTATTTCTGAGAGAACGGTTTGTTCTACAGAAAGTGCTAATTAACATTTTTGTTCACCATTATCTCAGCTACATTTCTTGTTTAAAAAATTTTTTTTCCCGGCGTTCAAATTCTTGACAAATAGATTTTTTTCGTTTCCCCTCCCAGTTTCAAGGGATGGTTTTAGGGGGAAGCTCAAGGGTATGAGTGGCAAACTTGTTTGCATCTGTTTTGGGGTTTAAAAATTAACATTCTCAGCAAAATTCAACTTATTCGTATGATTTTTAGAGGTTAATTGGCAATTTCGTCTATGACGACTTCGAATGGAGCGTTCTTTCCTTTTACATTCAGGTATATACAAATCGTTGCAAGTATCACAATTTGACAAACCATGTTTCGGTAACCGTTAGTCGTAGAATACGTTCCAATAGATTATTTTAAGGTACAAAAAAAAGCTTTATTTTTTTATTAAGTAGTGCAAATATCTAAATATACAAGAAAAAAAATATAATGAGAAATTTAAAACATAGCAGTAAAAGTCAGCAAAAATCGTTAAAAATGGAAAACTTTGAACGGCCGTATCGTGCTTAAAATTAGTTCTAGAATTTTCTATTACAAACTAGACTAGAAAAAAGTTATAGGACAATGAAAAATCGTCTCTGTGATACTATAAATCCTAAATATTTTTACTAATCATTTTAAAGAGCAAAGATAAGAAATTTTTTCTGTAAGTAAGTAATACCTATACCTGTAGCATCGTAGAAAAAAGTTATGAGGTAAAAAATAAAATCACGTATGTTCCTGTTTTTTGATTTGTTATTTGAATATACTTTTGCCAAAAATATTATTTTTGACTTTAAAAGGTGGCATTTTAAAGTAAATTTAATTTTTAACAGCTTTTTGTAAATGTATATATACGAAAACTGCATAGCATTCACACAAATGTACTCTAGTGTATAGGGAGAAATACACCCCTTTCTCAAAAACGCCCTTCTTTAAATGGTTTAAACTCAGCGTTTTTTCATATTTGGGGGTTCATTGACCATATAAAACAATAAATTCCCTTTAACGTTGTAGTTTCTTTTAGCCCTATTTTTTGAACATAGTTGATAGCCTACATCAGTTTCTCTTCGAAATTATCTGCAAGAAGTGAGAAATGTAAACGTAAATAAATAGACAGTTAGGAGGCGACTTCATGCTGCTGGTTTATCTTCATAAACTAGAACAACTGGACCGCCGCTTTTCCGTGTACACCCAATTGCCCCATTGAATTTTGCATGAGAACACCTGGCTTTTTTTGTTCTTCAGCTGGAGTGGCATCCTGGATTTAAATATAACTGAAGTTTTACCAAAAGTTGCCCAAGCCAGTTTCATTCTTCTGTTGATATTTGGGAGTAAGAAGCCAGATTTATGTAGTAAGTGACCAAGGTATACAAACTCGTTCTACTGTCTTAAATGCAGTGTTATTTATTATTACTTCATAGACATCCACTAGCTCGTTGGACATGGTTTTTGTTTTGGTCAAGTTCATTTTAAGGCAAACTTTAGGGCTAGTTGCATTTAGGTCACTTAACAATTTTTGTACTCCTGCAGAATTACTAGCAATCAAAATGATGTCTGCAAATCTTGGCTGATGTATTTTTTATCAATGGATAGATAGCCTTTGTTCTGCCAGTTCATTTTGCTGAATATATTTTCTAGAGTTGCATTAAAGAGCTTTGAGGATGATTCTGAGTACAGAATCCACTTGCCAGCTTGCTTTCTTAGTTCTGTAGCATCTAGTGCATTTGCTAATATATTATTGATGATCTTTGTGGATATCTGTTATATGATTCGTAATATACTATAGGTCTGTAGTTTTTGATATCCTCTGTACTAGTTTTCTTATAAATGAGAATTATGTTTGCTGTATTCTAGTTATCTAGTATGTACCTTGATCTTATGCAGTTTGTAAATATGCCTTCTAAGATTTACCAGGTTTTTTGCCAGCGAATTTAAGCATTTCCAATGTTATGCCATCTATACCAGATGCTTTATTGCTTTTTATTTTTCTAATTGTTTATTTTACTTCTTCCGGAAGGACTTTCGGTACATCTTCCTTATTACTAATTGCTTCTTCAAGTAATTTAGCGACTATGTATAGTTCGTGGTAAAATTTAGTCACGAGTTGTACTATTTCATTTTTGTCTGTAATCCTGGCGTTTTCTTTTGTTAAAGCAACGATATGATTCTTCCCAATGATAAATGCCTTTCTTGTTTTTTTATAGTTTTTCCTGTTTTCGATTGGATTTTCTACCAGTCTTTCACTGCGTACTTCCTTAATATGTTTTCTTATTATCTTGCAAAGTTCTGTATATTTTATTCTCTGTATGTTGCTACTTACTTTTATTTTTCTTCTTTATTTTATCAATATTTAAGTTTTATTAGACAGTTTTCTATGTTTATTTTTTTGTTGCGGGTAACCGATTTCTTTGAAGTATCAAGGGTCATTTCCATTAATTGGGAGCTGTCGATTTTGTCAGGTAATCTTCCATCAATTGTCCTTTGGTAGTGATCTGATTTTTTTTTATTTTTAATATTCATATCAAACTGCTGATTTTGTTATTAATTTTATTTTTTCTAGTTTTAGATCTAGGACAATTTTTGCTCTAATTAGTCTATGGTCACTGTTTGTTTGAAATGTATTTATTACACTGACATCTTTTATTGTAGCAATATTGTTGGTTAGAATAAAATTAATTTCGTTCTTAGTGTTTTCATTTGTGTTACAAAAGTCCATTTTCTGTTTGAGTTTTTTTAAGAATGTATTTGGAATAGGCATGTATTGGTAGTGTGCAAACTGAACCAGTATTTCTTCCCTTTCATTTCTCTCACCCACTCCATACTTGTGCATGACTTGTTCCTCGTCTTTTCCACGTTGGCATTAAAGTCACCAATTAAATGCTTAAAGTGACTGTTATTGTTATTTATTGCTTGAGTTATGTTATTGTAGAGTTCCTCTATTTTTTCGCCAGTGTTAATAATTGTGGTGGTGGTAATGTTTGTATAAATTTGTATATTGTATCGCTTTGATAGTTATGAGGTTAAGCTAGTTACTCTATCTGAGATACAAGTTGTACAGTAGATACAGTTCAGTTGTATCTGAGATACAAGAATAAGAAACATAGGTATTCCTCGATAGTAGAATATGTTTCCTGACGCTAATTCTAATAGGTGTACGTCTTTTCGTCTTCCTTTGCTGATTTTTATGACGTCTCATTTTATATTTTTAGTTTTTGTTTTCTTTTCTACAAGTCTGTATTGTTTTAATAGCGACCGGCAGTTATCTGTCGCTATATAAAGGGTTATTGTTTTATTTAGGTAGCAGTCTAGATCGCAGATTCTTAGTACCCTCTTTCCTCTGGCATGATCGGGACAGCTACCCAGTTCAGGCTCCTTTAGGCCTACGTGGAATGAATGCCATAATTTCAGTGTATCTTTCATGTTATGGATTGTATGACCTCATCACGCTACCTTAGTTAGGGTTGGTAAGCGTTCGCCGATGTATTCCGGTTTTAAGGCGCCGAAACCCTCGTTTCACCCTCCTCCTTCTGATATATAACGTACTCCGATAATTGATAATTGTAAACGTAGGAGATAGGATTCGTTGGCAGGGCTGGCTGACTTTTTAGATAAGCTGTTACCCAATCGTCACTATCAGTTAGGAATTAAACAGAGATACAGAGATTTTAGCGGTTTGCCCTTACAAGCAAAAGAACAACCCCTCCGATATATATATATATATATATATATATATATATATATATATATATATATATATATATATATATATACATATATATATATATATATATATTATATATATATATATATATATATATATATATATATATATATATATATATATATATATATATATATATATATATGTACATATATGTTAGATCACTAATCACGTATTTGACTTTTTAAAAAAGAACTTTATTTGTTACACATTAAATATTAAACAATAGTACAAAATTAAATTAATTTAAAATGACTACAATAACTGGACTTGTCGAAGTAAGTTAGCTAATAGTGTCTCCGGCATCTGAAAATGGTAATTTATAGGTTTGGTATGAAGTGCTGAATCGATGTTCCCATGAGTATTGGCCAACGGTTCGTACAAAGTTCTACTACTGCATACTCAGCGGTTTCTATGGGAATGGGATGATGAAATCTGAAGTCGGCGAGCTAGTTCAAGGTTAATATTTTCTCCTAACATATATATTCATAACATATATATAATAACATATTATATAATTAACATTTAATAACATATATATTCTTTGCTAATATATAGTCTATAACTTTTTCAGTTAAATGACAATGTTTATTCCTTTCAAATAGTCAATCAGTAATTTAATAATCCCTTATTTTATGGAAAGTAAATACCCTATGCTAATTGAAAAACACACATGTGCTTGTTGTAGAGAGTAATATAATTATTGGCTTATATATCTCTCTCGTTAATTTTGCATTTCAGGAAAATATGATGCAAATCTCTAATAGAAATATTATCACAAAAACAAACAGGTGAATTCTCTATTATTAATGTATCCAGATGTGCCGCATGTATTGCGCTTTGGTAGGGCATATTTAAATATACACAACCAAACCAATATAGGAAATCATCTGATATTTCTTACTATTTTAGGCAAATTAAAAAAAACATACGAAGTCAAAGAATATTTATTTCAAAGCAATTTAATCACCAATATATAAAAATTAAAAAAAGACAGCAGACTTTTGAAACAATAATTAAAGACTACTTATTTTAAAGTTAAAAACATAAAACATTTTTTATGCAAAACTACCAATGTTTAAATTGTTTTTATTTATTTATTTTTTTTAATAGTTAGTGTAACTACCCCTAACTCTTACGCGAACTTCAATTTGCGTAAGCATACTCCTAAACAAATTGTCAATATTTTGTTGTGGTAGGCTATTCCATTCTTTAAGAGCAGCTTGTACTAGCTGTGCAGTGTTTTGTGGATTGTTCAAGTGAGCTCCAATTTTTCTTTTAAGCATATCCCACAGTTGCTTTATAGGGTTAAGGTAGGGTGAGCAAGCAGGCAACTCCAGAACAGAACAGTGACATCTCCTCCTTCGAGAAAATCTGTAGTCACTCTGCTATTATGTGTGTATATCATGTACGAAAATTAAATTTTCTCCCATTGCACCTCTGCCGAACTATATGTTCTACAATCAAATCAATATACCTACGAGCTGTTAAAGTTGGTTGGATGGAAAGTTAAGTTTTTTTTGAGTTTTTTTTAAACATGACACTTTTTTCTTTATATCGCACCAATAATACAATAGTCTCGTAACTCAAAAAAGATGATTTGTCAGAATCAACGAAAAACTCATTATTCATTTCCTATTGCAGGTAAAAAAATAATGCATATGTTTCTAATTAATATTAAATGAAGTCTCTTTGTACTTTGAACTTTGTCTCTTGTACTTCACTGACAGTGAAGTTATTAAAAAATTTTGAGTTAACACTGTATTGCTCTAAGCAAAATGTTCGAAATGAAGTATTACTTTTAGTTGACATTATTTATGAAATATTTTGTGTTACTACAATTTGATTTACTATTTTTTTTTCTGCTGTTTACGTTAGATTTTGGACTTTGGACAACAATTTTGGGAACTGATTCTTGGTATTTGTTAACATTGGATCTAAAGAGATTGTATTACACGACAAAAATTACCGAGAATTTTTATTTTTAACATAGAAAGGACATACTTAAAAAAAACGAATTATTTAAACTTAGTTTGAATCAGTCTAAAAATCAATTATTCCTGATTAATTTTAAATCGGTCAAATCCTTATAATAAGTTTCACCATAATTCTTGGGTATTACATTTTTGTCCAGTGATTCCTTTAAGTCCCTTTTCTTATTTTGAGTTAAAGGTATCTTGCTTGTGTATTCTCGTGTCAAACCATTAGCAAATAACGAAGTCTGGTTTTCAGTTCGTCATAAGCTACGTACGAAAATTTTTTGGTAATGTTTGTCTTCTAGAGTTCTTTTAAAAGAAAGTAAGTGCATGTTTGTTTTCAAGATGAAACACCTTAATGTCATGCGATTTTATTTTGTTTTTCTCCTCATTAAGATTAAAATTGTTACCCCACTCTTCTTAAAGTAATTTCAGACTGTAAAATTTTTCATTAGTCATTTTAGTCACGCTATACGGTTTGCCTGTCTTTTTAGCCGTCTGAAATATTGTCATATATTGTTGTGCGAAATACACTGGACCAGATTTTACGAAACGCTTTACTTGCTTTTCTATGACGCTATGCACATTGTCATCCTCGTTTTGAGAGTGACCGTGATACAGAAATTTATGGGTACTGCGTACGCATATGCTGTAAGGATGTATTTATTTTTTTGCTGCCCGCAACAATTATCAGAATAGAATATAAAGTTCAGTTCTCTACCAGGAGTAGTCTGTGTATTTTTTACTATATATTACAGAGTACAACTCCCAATCTCATTCGACGTTTCAGTGTTTAGGTCAATTTCTTGAAGTACTTGATGACTCGTAAATGGTAAGGGTATAGGTGGTGGTTGTACTTTCGTAATGTCATTGTTTTCTAATTGGGCACCAGGTTTATTATTCGTACTCTCCACTGACAATAATGACTGTGAAGAGATTTCCTGTTCGCAATTCTCAGCATTTGCTGCCATAGCAACAAGTAATCGCCCACGCCTCAGGTATTGAACCTAAAAATGAATCAAGTAATATTATTAGATTAAGTATATAGGTATTTTATGCAAGAATGTCACAAAGAGTGTAGTAACTATAAATTTATAAAATAAAGTAGTTAGTAAACTTTCTTAATAACGCTGCTACATATTTCAAACGAGTTATTACTATCCGGTGATCGACAAATAGATAATGATTAATAACTGTTTTACAAACAACAACAAAAATAATTTAAAGTTATGATTCAACAATATTGTAGCATTTCAAAATAATGAACTGAACGAACAATAGTGTCGTTAGTAAAAATAATAATTTAAAAATTGCTGGTGTAAATCAGTAATAGTGTAGTAACTAGAAAAACAACAATGGAATGGTTCGACTAAAATCAACAAGAATATAATAATTGTAAATATGTGCGTTCCTGATCACTATTGGTCGCAACTAAAGATGGCGCTATATTGTGAGGGGGTGACGACAGTCGGTCAGTCATGAATAACGTCTTATGGCGTCATCTCTTATTCATTTATTGCACTATTAGAACGACAGTTTTATTGACTTATAGGGAATTGAATTTTTCGTGTGAATACAGTCAGTTGCGACACTATTGTATTATTAGTGCGATATATGTGAATACATCTGGCAATTTCCGTTTTTGCTTTTCTTTATCGCCCTTACTATTTAAGTACATGAATTTGTCGGTCATCTAATTTTTCACAAATACATGTTGCGACGGTAAATAGCACTTTTTGCAATTTCCAATGTTAAACAATTAAGGCCATCAATATTAAGCTGCCTGGATAACTCAGGAACCGGTAACTGCGTACTGCTGTATAGTCCTTGGATACGAATCTTATCGTTTCAACTGAAACATTGACACTTGTAGCTTTTCAAATTTACCTTTAGGGCTTTGGGTGAGAAATTGTCGGATCTCTTCTAGCTACTTGATCAATGAAATGATCGTGGAGAGCCATTACTACTTTTTGACAACTGTGTCTTCGTATATTCTTAAGCCTTACTAATTCCTAACATCAAGCGTACGTTTTTGACACAACGCCCTGTGGTATGCCTACCACTGTCGCTATGTCCCTCTGAGACATTTCTTGCTCCACAAGAATAATAATTTTTCCCCTTTGCACATGCTTTGACACCACATAAGGAATTTTTTTGTTTTTAAACGCAAAAGTTTATTTGTTTTCGTTCTAATAACTAAAGTCAATAATCTATAACGTACTGAACTGTGTTATTTATGATTGTTTTATCGGTCTGTTAATTTTCAACAAAAACCTTTATTCTTCGTAACAATAACAAGTGTTTACAAAAGAAATAAATATTGGTTTCAAATACATGGTGATTATAATTCGTCTGGTTCTAATATTCACATGGCGAAAGAAGTTATTGATGTAAAAAAGAATATATAATATAATCTTTTGACATGCTTGCCATATTGTTCCATTAATTTTTCCGTATTTTATATATTTAAGCTTTAACGTCAGTTATTATATCACGCGATAAAATTTAAGTTAGCCTAACCCTTTGTAACTCCATCTTTGGCCAAACAGTCCACTTTTTTATTACCTATTATACCAATTGTAATCTGCAATATATGCGATTGCAATTGCATATATTGCAGATCTGGAGTCTATTATGGAGATAGCTAAAAAGATGCTACTTAAGCTAGATGATTAATTTGTAATTATTGTATTGGTGGATACTTCTACTCCTGTTGGATTATTAGAACTGTCTGTGTACATTACTGTGTTATACATAAAGTCTCTCAGTATAGATTATCCATTGTTGATGATTATTCTTCTATTTTTAATATTGCAACAGTAAGTTTAGTTTAACTATTAATAGTATATTTTAAAATTTTATGTTCCCGACAATGATAATGTTAAAACATTTATACAGTTCATTGAATTAACTGTAAATTTTAAAGTGAATAAAACTTTCTAGTTGGGTTATATTAACCGATTGTCGGGCACAATCCCAAAGTTTCATTGTAAGCGTACTAAATCTAACCTTTCTATAACAAACTAATCTAATAACTATATCACACCAACCTTTCGCATATTATTTGACCATGTAAAGGGCAAAAAACTTACTAGATAATTTGCAAGTACCTCTGTCCCTGTTTTTGGTGTTCTGTACAAGAGGCGCATCTTTTACGTTTCTGTGATGCTGCTTAATTTTTTGGTAACTTATCTTTAAATATTAATTGTATTCTCGTGAGCTTTTCCTTTTTTTAATTAATTTTTTCTGGTCTTAGCTGTATGTCTAGTAGCCTTAAAAGTTTTGGTTTATTTGTTACGTTGTCACCATTACCTTTATTTATATTTATTTATGAGCTTATGATCAACTTTTTGATCTTATTCCATACTCTCTCAAAGTGCATTGTCAAAAATTATATTTAACATTAATAGGACATCTTCCATTGTTCGGCACATAATATACTATATAGATGCCATTTTTAAACTCAAACAAACTTTAGTGTTAAAGGAAAATTATTGTTAATCTTTTTAAGTGCCAATGGAAAATTTTTTTTGATTAAAGAAACTTTATAAGTTATACACCACTAAACAAAATAAACCACAATTATACTTTAATATAAGTTTATGTTTCGATTTACACTTAAAAAAGTAAACTGTATTAACATGCCACAAGAAAATAGCTTTAAAACAATACTAATCCAATTGTAAGCTTTTATGTAACGTCTTTATTGTAAATTAGATTTGCAAGGCTCTTAATAACTTTCTTAACAGCTTTAAAGCTAGTTTTAAATATATGTGATATTACGTTTATATAGCATTAAGCAACAATAATTAATTGTAATGAAAATTTCATATTATAATTGACGTTTTTATTTTCTTTTTTGAAAATAATTTCTTAAGTAACAAGAATTAAAAAATGTTATTTTCATTACAATCAGTTGTTGCTAAATCCCATATAAACCTAATATTTAACTAAGACATGCTACAAGGGACCAGATTTATAACCTTTTTATAGATATATGATAGTTGTCTTTGAGGAAAAACTTTTAAATTACATATATTGTCTGAATAAGCACTACCTTCTTAAATAAGATAGAATTTTATTAATTGTAACATTTTGTTCTCAGAAATAGCTCTCTTAAACAATTCTTGTACCTATATACTTCTAGTGTCGGTGCAAGCTTGTCAACTTTTTTACGTTTAGTTCGAGTAGGTGTATTGGCAAAGAGCATATACTGACGAAATAAATATGAACCGGTTCCAATATTTTACCATCGGACTCAACGAATCTATAAAATATGTCACAATAAAGCACAAATAACCTAACCAATCTATCTGAAAAAAAAAATTGTCGATTTTAAGTAAAAATCTTAAACTGTCTTTAAAGGGTATATTTGGGATAGCCTGATTACAAATCCGTAAAAGACGTAGCGCTGATTTTGCTTTTGTTTTTTTTTAACAAAAAATGATTTAGATAAAAGTTAAAAATTCAATATAGCTATTTGAATTTTAAACAAATTTTGAAAAAAATATTTTTGTACTTTATATAAATAATTAATAATTATGATTATATATTTATATTAATAATATACATTAATAAAATTTAAATATTTTTTACAAAATACTTAATAGTAAAATTTAATTTTTTTTATGAAAAAATAAGTAGGTAATTGATTTTTTCGGGATTTTAAGCATCCGGTGAATATAGTAGATATTTTTGATTATATTATCGAGTTACCGGCTTTAAAAAAAAAATACCAGGCTTCTCCGTGCCAGAGCAACCAAAGTATTACAATTTTTTTCAGCAAGCTCAAATTTAAAGTAGCATTCAAAAAACGGACTGGCGGTATTTTACATAACTTGTTACTTGATATATGCCATCTATAAACTGGATCAAACAATTTAGATCTTCGTTTATAATATGTTTCATTTTCAGCTCAAAATGTTAATAAACAATGGAAATATGATTCTAAGAAAAAAATACCGTCTTGGTTTCTATTGGTCATACAAGGTTCTTTTTTTAAGATTATGTTTTCCCCATATTTTCAGTGAGCCTACTTACAAGCACATGGCATAAAAAATATCAAAGTTATCATAAATGTTTATAAGCTATAAAACAATTTTGACAATATGTTTATTTTTTTAATACATCTTAAAATTGACACCTCAGAGAATCCTTTGCGATCTGCTAAATATATCTATAGTCACTGTTTAAGTAGGTATGTTTATTTAAATAATCGCTAGTCGAGAAGAACGAATTAAATGACATACAAACTATTTGGTGGATCTAGCTGAGATTTAGCACACTTCAATATCCCCTTAAATGCCATAATTTAAAGTACATACCTAAAGTATACTACATTATTTTATAAAAACAATTTTTTTTCATTTATAAATTTCTACAAAAATACGGGTTCTTGTAATTACCTCGATCAGGTGTTTATATATTTTAATTTAGAAAGTCGAACGTTAAAGAATATTTAAGATCTACAACTTTTATTTAAAATATTTTTCAACAAAATGTATAACAAACTTTGTATAAGCAAAAAATGATTTTTTGACTCTTTATGATTGTTTAAAAAAATTAAACCAAAATCAGCTTAACTGAAACCTCAAAAAACCTGTATTAAATTTTTTTAGCTGTATTTTTTTTCTCTACTGCCCTATATGGTTGCCATTATAACAGAAAAGTCCATAATTAGCAAATATTAATATGTCGATAATATTAGAACGGTTCCGGCCGACAAAGGGTTGATATTATTGATATTTTCTATGACGATTATTATGATTGTTCCGAAGATATATATATATATATATATATATATATATATATAAGAATAAGAAAAAAGATATATATATATATATATATATATATATATATATATATATATAATTTCTTATTTCCTGATAGAGAGTATTTAAATGGAAACTTTGTTATTTCCTGAGTTTTTGATTCACGATTTTTGTCCTTATAAATAGATAGTTAGGTATGTTTATTACAGACCAAAATAATCAAGTACTCATATTTTATTGTTAGCCTAGAACAAAGAGATCGGGAAACAAGTAATTTAAGTTTGGTGATGTACAAAACATCGATTGCACCAGAAGCCTAGTACAAGAGATTTTATCGATATATCTAGTTGTCATCTTCAAAATATTGAGGAGAGAAGGTAAGGTTCAAAATTTAAAAATGGATATAGGTACTCATTATAAGCGAAGGGCAAAGTAGAAGCAGTTCTAGAATAATTTACAGATTATAAATCTTCAGATCAGCTGACATACCTAAACAAAAGTATAGATTTGTTTATAAGAAATAGTAAGTGGATCTCATCAATTCTAAAAAAAAGTTCTAAAAAAAAGAGATTTAGTCACAATTTCCATATACATATACATATATATATATATATATATATATATATATATATATATATATATAGATATATATATATATATATATATATATATATATATATATATATATATATATATATATATATATATATATATATAAAGTACACTTGTAAGTGAATGGGATGTTTTCGGTCAATTTGGAGATAAAAAAGGCAAGAGTTGTACTACTTTAGCTATTTATTGAAGACGTTTCGCCCACTGTTCAATGAGCATCATCAGTTCATCTAAAAGAGTGTTATTAGCGATACATCTAATATGAAAAACAATTAAGTAAATGATCTTACCTTTAAAAGGTCTGTAGCACTAAAATGTTATTATTGAGAAGAAACATCAAAAATTGATCTACTAAATACATCAGCAAAAACAAAGCAACACAGAACGCCGGAAGATTCCCAATTTAAGTAATTTTATATTATTTTTTTTTTAATTCCACTTTTGAAAACATTTTTTTTATATTAAATTAAACGGTCATATTCCTTAAAGGTGTCTTTATATTATATATATATATATATATATATATATATATATATATATTTATATATATATATATATATATTTATATATATACATATTTATATATATATATATATATATATATATATATATATATATATATATATATATAAATACACAATCACTAAAATATCTTTATCTTAAAAGAAAAATATAAAAGTATGTAAAACTCTAGCCATGTAATTCGTTTTATTATAAAAAGAGTAGTAGTTCGTTGCAAGATATTTCAGATTTAATCTTCTAGGAATAGTTATATACTGATACATTTTAACAAAATTACGGCAAACACACAAAATAAAAGAAAAATACATAAGTAATACTTTTATATTAAAATATATTTAACATAGTGAAAGAATACAAAAAAAATTTAAACTTAACTATCGTCTACATTTAAATCGATATCATCGCTCTCGTTTAAATCTATAAAAATTCTATTTATCATGTTTTGAAAATGTAAGTATTTTTTTTTTCTACTTTTTTGACATGCTATATACATTTTTTCCAATTATCTGCTATAATATTATTACCTTCGGTCTTAATTAAATCTACAACAGTCGAGAATAATTAAGGAGAATTATTATTTTTCCTCGCATTACTTTTTAATTGATACCACAAAAATTCTATTGGATTCAGTACACAATAGTAAGGAGATAATCTTAATACTTTATTGCCATAATTCTCAGCTAGTCTGTCGATAACATAATTTTTTTCACATTTAACTAATTTTAATAGTTTTACAAGTTTTTTTTTGTAAGTATCCATAAAACATATTTCATGATTTGATAAAAAATTTCAGCTTTGTTTAAATTAGTGTTTGGAATTTTACTCTTTAGTCTACAATAATACGGAGCATTATCCAAAATATTAACGCTATTTCTTTTTAATTTAGGTAGTAATTAATTGCTGCTTAAACCACTTTTTAAACAAAGTACTGTCCATGTCCATATCTTGATGATAATCTAAGCGACAATCACTTACACTCTTAGCAGAGAGTAATAAAACATCTTCTACCTATCCTGATTCTCCACCACAATGTAAAATAGAAATTCTCTTCCCTCTAGAGGAAGGAACATTGATGGCGCAATTTTTACTACCGTCGGTCCAACATTTTTTAACTATATCGTGGGTGTCGAACCAAGTTTCGTCCAAATAATACAAGTTCTTCCCTTCACTCCTAAGTCCTAACAATCTCCAAATAATCGAATCTCCACTTTATTAAACGGCTGGATTCCATAATTCCCGGCCGTTTATTCACTGTTTTAAACATCAAATCATTAGATTTTAAAAACCTCAAAAAAAAAGTTTTATGGCACTCGGGGATTATTTCTTTGTTTCTTAATTCACTCAAAAGTTTATTTAAAGTTGGTAAGTTATTTACTGAATACATATGATATATTGTTTTCCTTATAGCTGATAAATGAAAATTCGGTAATACTCGATGGGCACCATAATCCTTTCTTTTTTTTTCGCAACACTGGACGGTCTTTTATAAGTTCGTGCACAGTGGATCATGACACTTGTATTAAAAAAACCGTCTTTTTGATCGATTCTGATTTAACCATCGACGAAAGAGGACCTAAGAAAAAATATGTTATATGTTACTTTTTAAGGAATTCTGCTCGGAATTCTGTGTTTTTTATGAATTCATTAATCGGTAAATATGATTAACCTTCCTTATACCGGGTGGGTCGAATTTTCGCCCCAGGTCTAACGTCATTGGTAGTTAATGTATTAAGAGCACAAAGAATTAGTAAAACCCAAAATACCGCAATCTGAAAATTAAATATTCTCGTCGGATTTTGCGGACATGTGTGTGAGCGAGAATTCGCCCCATGTAGTATCGAGTGTGTTCACGTTCTACAAATCTGATTTTATCAGTTTAGACGAAAGTTTTGGAAAATGGTTATTAATGACTGTACTAATTACTTGCCATGATGTGCAGTCGCATTCTTTACATATTAGCAGTTGATTTTAATGTGTTTCCCTTATGTTTGAAATTCCATTCTGGCTATTACACGGTGGCAACTTTTATAATTCCCTATTAACATATTTTTGGCTAAATTCTTCGAAGCTTCACTTTTTAATTGGGATTGTCTCTCTAAGAATTTGTAAATTGCAATTAGCCAAAATACGTCTGATATCTGATAACTGCTAAAATTACCTGTTTATTTGGTGAGTTTAAGAATGTGACTGTCTTCTGTCTTCGATTTTTAATTTGTTCAATTGGTACTAAACAAAGTATACAGATAATAAACAGTTGAAAAATGGTAACATTAATGAGAAACATAGAATCCTTGCGCTTAAAGTGAACCAAACTACTGGGGCGAGAAGTCCCCCACCTGGCACTTGTCTTTTTAAAATTTACCGGGTATTAGGAAGGTTAACTAAAGAGTATTTTTAACTAGTACATACCTTTGTAAACGTTAAGCAGGATTTGTTTTGCATCGTGTGTAAGGTGAATATAACCTGAACGTTTTTCAGGTTCAGGCTCGTCTTCACTCCCTGAAATAGTGGCAGGAATGTACAGGACATCGTCGCTAATCATTTCCATATCACTCATATTTTATAGTTATTACACTGACTTCTGTTCTGAATGAACGGCAAAACAACAATGAAGTTCTTTTCAAATAAACTTTCTTCTCACAGAAGTCCATTTGGTGATAATTTGATATTAAGTAAACATTATCCTTTTACCTCAATAAAATTCCATGAAATTTTCTAATCTCTTATAAATACTGGCTTTACGTACCTAGAAATTTGTAATTCTGAATTCCACGTACAAATGCAATTAACTGATTTAATTTAAATAGGTACACAAAATTATGCTTAACATTTTATTTACCAATCGTTAACAACTCAAAATTGAAATACGTACCTGGCTTGACCTACTTTATATCATTTAGCAAAGTACCTTTAAATAAGGAATACCTTTTAAATAGGATAGAATTTAAAATTGTAACGAAACCTAATGTAACTAAAGAATAAGGATGACTATTCGTTACAGCATTAAGGGAGTACAGTCATTGTGTGCTTGATATCGGTTCAGTCTCTTAATGTGGGGAATTCCATTCGAATTATCTTGCAACGGATAGTACAAAAAAAAACAGTTCCACTGTTGCATAAACATCGATAGAAACAAAATATTAAAAATAGCATTAATTATTTTATTAATATAAATGTATAATCAATTGAAAAAACTAAGATTGTTTCTAGGGACTTCCTTTTTGTCTTCAAAACATAAATAACTTCAATTTTTTCAACTTTATTGAAATTGGTTCACCCATACTACTATATTAAATAAGAGAATTAACTGCCTGGGTAGCTCATAGATCGTTGTAATGAATTTAGATTAACACTCGAAATATAAAACTAAAAAATACACGACTAATGAAGACGTTACGTACAACTTTAATAAAAGTATTGCCAAAAAATTAAACAAGATATTGAAATATAAAATGTGTCTTTTTTCGGAATTTTTTGGTAGTTTTTGTGCAAAAATCAGTTTAATAAAAAATTACATATCAATTAAATAACGCATAAAATAAATTATAATTAAGTACTAAAAATATGTTACCAATGATAAATTATTATTTATGAGCCAACCCTATTGATCTTTCTCCTTTCTATCTTTGTCCTTGTATATTTTGAAGGACAGTGTGTCCAATCAGCTTCCTGCGGAATTTACTTCTCCATTAGAATAACCAATTGACTTTGACACAAACAGCATTTACACTTCTGAATCTAATTACCGTTTCCTAAATTCTGTTAACAGAGATTCGAGTAAATCAAATAGTGAGTGACTGGAAGAGACTTTCCTTTTAAATAAAACAGATTTCTCTTGAAAATATTGACGTCAAGAATAGTCAATATTATACACATAAAAAATATTTCAAAAACTTTGAACATAAATATATATATATATATATATATATATATATATATATATATATATATTAATATGATTAGTGTTTAAAAAAAATAATTTATAAATTATATACTACATAATATTAGATATGAAAAGTATTTGGTGATTTTAATAAGTTATATACTAGAGAATTTTATAAAAAAATATTTATGTGAGGGCATTTTTTAAGAAATTAGCATATAATAATTGTAAAAAGTTGTATTTTAGTATTTATAATGTGGTAGATATATTTAAGTGAGCCATGTGACTAGGCAACCAACTATACATATGTGAGTGACAGACAGATATACTTATTCTCCAAGTGACATTTTAAATAATTAGGAATATAAAGTGGGGTTATAATAATAATGTTAGTTTAAAATGTTTAATTTATATATATATATATTTACTGATTTAAGTGTTTATTCTGATCTGAAAAGCCTAAATGTCAACAAAATTATCAATAGAACATTAACGAATTCTCCAGAATGCAGAATTTGACCTTTGTTTATGTTGAAACATTCTGGAATAATGATTATGTCGGTGGATCGAACAGATACTTTTTTCGAGAACATCCATATAGAAGAAATAGAACTAAATCGAACATGATCTCTTACCAGATGGTTCTGGAACATCCAAAAAGATATAAATACCCGTGATTTGGATTTAAGATGGCAGTTTTAGTAAGCAGTCAGGCAGTTTAGTAAGAACATTACATATGTTCATTTTTAAAGGCCCTTTGATAGTAATTGCGACCGCTTCAAGTTATGTATTGATTTGAAGAATTTCTACATCGATGGATGAATGAGTGTAAATTGCTACGCCACCACTAGCACGGTCTACATTTTCTCTATTTTTATATGTGCATGTGTAGTCTTTTAAATTATGAACTTTAGTATTTTTAAAATGAGTTTCCTGTAAAAAAAGTATGGATGTAGTAAGTTTTTTAATCATTTGTTGTAATATCTCAAGGCGAGTGTAATATCCTCGTAGGTTCCACTGGATAATTGAGAAAGCCATTATAATATATCTTTTACAACTTCATTATCGGATTCGCTGTTAGTTTCTGCTTGTATGGATTTAAGTATTTTGTTTCAAAGTCTAGTGCTTCTGTTTTTTGATTTCCTATTTGATCAATTTTCATGTAGCTGATTTAAAAGTTTTAATAGGTTTTCTAGATCATTTGTATAAGTTTTTATTAAGCTTACTGGGTCAGGGGTACCATGAACATTTTACAGTATATCTACTAATGTTTCATAAGATATTGAATGGTTTACTGAAGTATCTTCATATGTTCGTCTAGCTGAATTTTTTATATAGTCAGTTACTTTAATGGTTCCTATGTCTGTGATTAAAGACTTTGGCTTTTTTAATTAAGGGTCTGGAAAGGAGTTATTTACTGGAGTATCATTTGGTGGAGGGGTTATAATTTCAGAGCTATTTCATTTGTTTGAGGGAGGATCATGGGACATTTGTTGAAAATCAGTGCTTTTTGTAACATGAGTAGATTGTAAAATATGGATATCCGGTTTAGTAAATAGTGTAGGAGCCAAGGAAGATATATTTTGTGTTAGGGGAATGTATTCGTTGTCTATTGGATCAGTTGAAGTAGTTGGAGCAGCATTTTGTGTTTGAGATGTTTGAGTTTCCTTAGTAGTTGGACAATTTCCAGCCGAATGTCCCGCTTGCCTGCAATTAGTACATAGATCCTTCTCCATTACAATAAATATACGATATGATGTCATTTCGTAATTCACAATTATTGAGTCGGGTATTGATGAGACTGGGGAAGAAATAAAAGTATGCCTTCTGAAACTGAAAATGTGTTTGCATATACTGTTTATATAATTCAAGTAATAAAACACTAAAAAGTTTTTTTTTATTTTTTTATTTATTTATGCCTCAACCTCAGGTTATTTAGTACATTTATGGAATATAAGTATGATGTCAAATTTTTCATATCAGTTCCGTCACTTAATATTGCGTGTAAGGTATCTTGTAATTTATATTGAAGTCTCTCCATGCAATATAAAGGACACTTCAGTAAAATATAGCGAACACTGAGCACAATATCACATACGTAGGACTGTGGTTTTAATTCAATTTCCCAGCAGATGTTTATGGGTGATGGCGGTGTGGCCTATTCTCAGACGACATAGGATGGTTTGATGTATACGCTTATTTCGGGTTGATTTCCAAGGTAGGTAATATAGAATGTTTTACTTCTTGTAGTTTGGATGTTGAGTAATTCCACTTGGTCTTCCAATCATTGATTATCAAGTTCTTGATTATAGGTTTTATATCTATATGTGGAATGCTTTTGATTTCTACAGCTTCCGGTCTCAAGATTGCTAGTTTTGCGAACGAATCTACTTCTTCGTTACCAGCAATTCCAACATGAGAAGGAATCCATACAAAGTTGACATTTATGTTTATAGTTTGCAGTTGGCTTAATGCTGATTTAATAAGTAGCAGACTTGGATGACTAGGATATAAGTTATTTAGGGCAATTACAGAACGTAGGGAATCCGAAATAATGACAGGGTTTTTGATATTATTTTCTACCACAAAATTTATTGCATTGAGAAAATGCCAAAATGCATTGCGAATAGCGGTTAACTCGGCTGTGGATGTTAATTTAGGGAGTTTTATTAATATTTTTGTTTTATTAGACATAAAGGCTGCTCCCACCCCATCTATAGTTTTGGAGGCATCGGTATATATAAGATTATGGTTACTGTATGTCTTGAGTTCTTGGAGGACATATTGATATAATGCTTTGGGATGGTTATCTGCTTTTTTATATATGGAGAGTTTGGTATTAATAGATGGGATGGAAACAGTCAAAGGGGGAATAGTGTTAATATCGGGTATACTGTTGTGAATTTATTAAAAGGTTCAATATTTATAACACTTACGGATTTAATTTATTTCTTTATTTATATTAACTTATCTGACAATAATTTATTATATCCGTACGTAACAAATTCGCGAGCGCGGGTCTTGAGAATTAACTGGCCCTCCATATAAAAATGTTGTATTTATATACGAAATCCTGATATACTAGAACAGCATCGAAAGATCGCATTGTCTTGCATCGAAAAATCGAGAAGCATCTAGTTTTGGAGGATTCACCATAATTTGAACCTAGATCCTTCGCCAAATTTCTACAACAAAACAGAATTATTAGTCATCATATATTTAGGCCAGTATATATTTATCGTAACATTGCCCCCCTCTTAAAAGATGGTTCCTCCTGGAACCTTGTCGGGACTGGAACCGGAACTGTATGCTGGTATCGGCAACTGGACCCTCTTTTACAACTTCCAGTTGTATAAAAATGACAAGGGACGGTTTTCTCTCCGCACAAGGTACTTAGCGGATTGCAACAGACTAACACCTGGACTTCGGTGTCTTTGAAGATCTCCTCCACCATATTTCGGATAACCCTCCAATCTAATTGGCGGCACTCCAACTTTGGCATGGCTAACTTTCGCACGTCGGACTCTAGTACGTGCTCTCTCAATTGAAGTAAGGCTTCCCATACATCTCGGTAGGTAGGTTGGTCACGGGCAGTGTCTTTTGTTACCAGGTAGAAAAGGTAACGTGATGCATCTTGGAGTTTCAAGGTTTTACCGGGAGCTGGCACCTGGCATTGCAGTTCTGCAACTCGACCAAACTTCCTTCGAAAGACGGATGCCAACCCTGGTGCGTCTTTGATACTGGCCGGGATGGTAAGGGCCAGCGAGTAGTCATCGGGGAGCGCGAGTAGATCTTGCTTTTCTTCAGTGGTAATACCATGTCTTGCTTTACCGGTACCTCCATAGGCACCCATGAATTCCTCAAACGTGAGGTTAAACACATCTTGGACTTGGTTTACTTCCACTTCTTCATCTACGTCGTGGTCACCTTCGAAAGATGCCAACCGGTTATGGTGTACTATCATCGGCTTTCCCCTCGGAATCTTGCTTATTCGGTAGATGACATCGTAGATCTTCTCCATGATGAGGTATGGACCTTCCCAAAACTGCTGCAATTTGGGAGAACAACCTTTTTGCTTCTTGGGATTATACAGCCATACTTTGTCGTTCTTCTTAAAGCAACCCTTTTCGGCTTGTGTATCGTACCGTTTCTTCATTCGGTCGCTAGCGATCTGAAGGTGGGAACGGACCAACTCATGTACATCGTCCATTCTTCTTCGTAATTCGATCACATAATCTTCACCTGCTACATCTTCTCCAGGTCGACACCCAAATTCTAGATCACAGGGTAGTCGCATTTCGCGTCCGAATAGGACTCTGGCTGGTGTCTGGCCCGTTGATTCGTTAACAGCAGATCTGTAGGCCATTGTGAAGAACGGAAGGTATTGGTCCCAGTCTCGCTGTTGATCGGACACCATCTTTGTCAAATACTTGCCAACTGTCCTATTCATTCGTTCTACCATACCATCCGATTGCGGATGATACGCGGTAGTTCTTGTTTTCTTCATGCCTAGTCTATCACATATTCCTTGGAATAGATCACTTTCGAAGTTCCTGCCTTGGTCACTATGGATCTCCAAAGGCACTCCAAATCGGCTGATATATTCTTGGATCAACTTATCTGCAACGGTGGCGGCCTTCTGGTCTGGAAGTGCGTAAATCTCGACCCACTTAGTGAAGTAATCCATTACTACCAACATGTACTTGCCCCCATTTTCACTTTCTGGAAATGGCCCTGCAATGTCCAAAGCTATTCTTTCAAACGGGCTTCCAACATTATATTGTCTCATAGGAGCTCTCCTTTTCCGGTGAGGCCCGTTACTCGTAGCACAAATAGTACATTTCTTACACCAGTCTTTTACGTCGTCGGAACTGTTCATCCAATAAAACCGTTCCCGAATTCGCTGAAGGGTTTTCCTTACACCAAAATGCCCTCCCGATGGACTGTCGTGTAACTGACGAAGTACTTTGGCTATTCTGCTCTTTGGGATCACCAACTGTCTTCTCTTCTCTGAACCGTCATCATTTTCCAGGACTCGTTTAAGCAAGCCATCTTCGATGATAAATGAGTCCCACTGGGCCCAATACGTCTTAAGTACTGAGCATAGGTTTGATATTTCCTGCCAAGGTGGTCGACGGTTTTCCTCTTTCCATTTTCGGATTTTCTGTATAACTGGATCTCTCTCTTGTTCTTCCCTTATCTTAGTAGGCGTCCAGTCGTCGTTGACAATCGTCGTTCTTAGCACTGCTGCTTCCTTGGATTCCGTTTTGTTGCAGTGGGGACACTCTGCTGGGCATGGCCGTCTGGAAAGAGAATCAGCGTTTCTGTGGCTAACTCCGGCTCGGTGCTCAATCTTAAAATCGTATTCTTGGAGTCGTTCGATCCACCTGGCTATCTGACCCTCTGGATTCTTAAACTGCATCAACCACTTAAGGGCGGCATGGTCGGTTCGGATTAAAAACTTCCTTCCATAGAGGTATTGATAGAAGTGCTCTACTGATTTCACTACTGCCAGAAGTTCTCTTCTCGTGACGCAATAATTCCGCTCAGGTTTTGAAAGAACTTTACTAAAATATCCGAGGACTCGTTCCTGTCCTCCTTGAATCTGAGACAGCACTCCTCCAATTCCCACATTACTTGCATCCGTATCTAAGATGAACTCTCCTTCTGGCAGTGGATACCCCAAAATTGGTGCTGTTATTAAATGCTTTTTCAACGTTTCAAAGGCATTTTGGCAGTCTATATCCCAGCGGTATTCTCTTGATTCCTCTGTAAGTCGCGTTAATGGCTTAGCGATATCTGCAAACTTCTTAATAAACCTCCGGTAGTAAGTACATAGTCCAAGAAAACTTCTCACTTGATGTTTGTCAGTTGGTTTTGGCCATTCCTTAATGGAATCGATTTTTCCCTTATCCACGGCCACTCCTTCTTTACTGACTATATGACCCAGATAATTGACTTTACCCTGAAATAGCTGGCACTTCTTGGGGTTTAGCATCAATTGGGCAGCTTTAAGTCGATTAAAAACGTTTTCTAAATTCCTCAAATGATCTTCGAATGTCTCCCCCAAGACGATTATGTCATCTAAATAAACCAGGCATGTTTTCCAAGATAACCCTCTCAACACATTTTCCATAAGCCTCTCAAATGTCGCAGGAGCATTATAGAGTCCAAATGGCATAACGTTGAATTGCCACAATCCAGATCCAGTGGTGAAGGCTGTCTTTTCTTTATCGACTGGGTCCATTTCTACCTGCCAGTATCCAGACTTCAAATCCAAAGTAGAAAACAATTTACTTCCAGCCAATGTGTCCAATGTGTCATCGATCCGAGGCAGAGGATAACTATCTTTCTTGGTAACGTTGTTCAGCAAACGGTAATCCACACAGAACCTCGTCGTTCCGTCTTTCTTCTTAACCAGGACCACCGGAGAGACCCATGGGCTCGTAGAAGGTTCTATCACCCCGTCTTTCTTCATTTCCTGAACAATCGTTTCAGCTTCCTCTCTTTTCGCCTGTGGTAATCGTCGAGCTGTTTGACGAATTGGCTTAGCATTACCAGTATCAATTTTATGCTTAACAACCGTAGTTCTTCCCGTCTTTCCTCCTTTCGGTACGAAAATATCACGATACTGCCGAAGAAATTCCCTTAATTTCCTTTTCTCCATCTGATTTAGAGACTGTCCTGCAACTGCAACCATTTGGTCGAATTTATCGTTGGAATTATCAGATGTTGTCGCCTGACGGATTATGGATGTCACAGGTACACAAGTTCCTACTTTTGTCTCTTTCTTTATGGTCACTGGGTAGTCGTTGACATTGATAAGTCTCACAGGAATTTCCTTAGCCGAAGTCACCAATTCCTTTCCAATTATGATTCCACGGCCAACCTCATCGTCGTGGTTCCAAGGCTCCATCATAACAGGTCTCCCTTCGTCCACAAATCCCTGTAGCCGCGCTACTATGATCGTTTCGCTTCTCGCAGGCACGACTGTATCTTCTGTAATGGCTGCTTGCACAGTGTTATCATTATGTGGATGGAGAAATACCTCCTCGTTGCCAACTTTGATTACCTTATTCTTAAAATCCAATTGGAATCCATGCATATTCATTACGTCCATTCCTAATATAACATCCTCTTCGATGTCAGCAACTATAACAGTATGGACGAACTTTTCTGCTCCAATTCCCAATTGTACCTGGATTTCTCCATGAATGTTGGCATTTTCACCTGTAGCGGTCCGAAGTCGCAACCTCGTTGGTAACAGTTTCTTTCGGCTGTTTATAACTGTCGGGCGTATAATGGTTCTGGTCGCTCCGGTATCCACCAACAACGTATGCTTTTTACCATTTATGTCTCCATCTACATATACACTATCTTCACGACATTTCAAAGAAGCTATTAGTATGAGAGGGTCTTTGGAAGAGTTCCGGGTCGAAGCTGCCTCCCTAAGGTTGACTCGTTCTGGTTTTCCTGATGGTGAGTTTCTTGATTTTATGGTCTTCTTTTTCTTGCATGTCATGCTTTTCATCAAATTAAAGAGCTGGTCAAGTTTATCTTCGTCTCCTTCCTCTTTTACAGTCCTAACTTTACTGTACCCGCCAGAGGCCTGCGTAGCTGACTCGTATTCGAGGGCGGCGGATAAGACATCAACCAGCGTTTTGTGACGAGCTAATCGCAGTGTTCTCTGCATTTCATGATCACGAAGACCATCAATAAACGTTTGAACGGCCAATTTTTCCATCATGTCTTCGGGAGCTGTTGGATAAGCATATCGTACTAATCTGGCAATATCTACCTCATATTCTTGAAGAGCCTCATCTTTCTTCTGTCTACGATTTTTAAGCTGCGACTGATATACATGCTCCAAATGTTCGTGGCCATATCGCATATTTAACCTCTTCTTCAGTTGTTCGAAATCATCGGTCTCCTCTACGGCTATGGTCTGAAGCACATCTAAGGCATCTCCTCGAAGAGCGATAGTCAGGTTTACCGCCTTTTCTTTTTCAGACCATCCATTTGCTCTTGCGGCTGATTCGAACTGTTTCATGTAGCTGTTCCATGACGATTTTCCATCGAAAGTTGGGACTTTAACATGAATAGAACCTCCACTTCCTTCAAATTTCGGCCGTGTCTCCAACTTACATTTCGTCTCGTCTTCTTTTATCTCCACTGTAATCGGATTGTTACCTCTCTCTGCTGTCCCTGTTTCCTCCATCTTCCTTTCCATCTCTTTCCATATCTTTTCTTCGAAGGCCAACATATCGGCAGCAACTTGGTTTTTTAACGACGACACTCTATCGTCAAGAGCAGATATCTCTGAAGTGACTTTAGAGATGTTAGCAGAAACTTTGCTTTCCAGAGAAGAAATCTCGTTAGAAACTTTGCTTTCTAAAGAAGCGATGTCGCCGGATACTTTGTTCTCCAATGATGCGATGTCGCCGGAAACTTTGGCTACATCACCAGAAACTTTGGCTACATCAGAAGAAACTTTCGAAATCGACGAGAGGACAGCATCATGCTTGTCTTCAAATATATAAGTTTCTGGATCTAGTCCTTCTTCTAGCAAAGCGTTCTTTAGTCGTTGGACTAACTCAGCCTTTTTTCCGGTAGAAGCTAATTCTCTGTCTTCAAGATGTATTCTTAAATTAGTCACTGTCAGCTCATAAATCGTAGCCATTTTCACAATTTATTTTATATTCACTTGTATTATTATTATAAGTCTAATTTATGTTCGATCTCACTCTGACACCATTTGTTGTGAATTTATTAAAAGGTTCAATATTTATAACACTTACGGATTTAATTTATTTCTTTATTTATATTAACTTATCTGACAATAATTTATTATATCCGTACGTAACAAATTCGCGAGCGCGGGTCTTGAGAATTAACTGGCCCTCCATATAAAAATGTTGTATTTATATACGAAATCCTGATATACTAGAACAGCATCGAAAGATCGCATTGTCTTGCATCGAAAAATCGAGAAGCATCTAGTTTTGGAGGATTCACCATAATTTGAACCTAGATCCTTCGCCAAATTTCTACAACAAAACAGAATTATTAGTCATCATATATTTAGGCCAGTATATATTTATCGTAACAATACAATAGGTATCTTGAAATTTGAATTCAAGTTCATTGAAGTATCTATTTACCCTTTCATAAAAAGGAAGGTCAATCCTAGCATGTGTTTTAAAGATATTCCTAAAACGGTCTGAATTTACATAGTGGCTAACAGGATTCATAGAATTTGCCTGAATTGATGCCGCATATGTTAGTGAAAGTTGTTTTTTTCGGAATTCCAGGAGGACGTCCACAGCTTCACTGTGTAAACTTTCAGTAGGGCTAGTATAAAAGGCAGCTAGTATGGTTCGCAAAGCACTATTTTGTATTCGATCGAGTTGTTTTATGATCTATGGTTTTGCTGAATCATAAATAATACAAGCGTAGTCGAGTTTGGACCTGATCAATGACTTGTACATAAGGGTCAGTGTTTTACTATCTGCTCCCCACGTGTTTTGTGCAACAGTTTTTATAATGTTAAGTGCAAATTGACACGTACTATTTTGGTCATGAATGTGGTGGTTCCAGGATAATCTGTTGTTAAATGTCATGCCTAGTCATTTCTCAACATATTTTATTTCTTTATTAAATAGCTTTAATTCTGGAGTGATATAACTTCTTTTTTTTGAAAATAACATAGCCTTTGATTTTGTTGTTGATAATTGAAGACCTGTGGAATTTGTCCATAATTCGAGACCCCATAGCACTTTCTGTAGATGAGTCTGAAGGGTTTTATCATTTATCCCCTAAACAAAAATGATTAAGTCATCTGCAAAGAGTCTAGCTTTTACTGGTAAGTCACAGGTGGAGATAATATTATTTATTGAATTTCGTTTTTTTGAATTTTTGTATAAGATAAAGTACCGTTAACTCGTAACTTAAAAATTTGATAAGATAGGAAATTTGTTATAAATTGTGCTATATTACCTTTTATTCCCCATCGACTAAGTGTTTGAATAATACCATGTCGCCAAACTGTGTCGTATGCTCTAGATATGTCAAAAAATACTGCGATACATTTTTGTCCATATGCCATTGCTTCATGAATCTCATACTCTAAACTAATAAGATTATCCAGTGTTGAACGATTTTTCGGAATCCGCTTTGTTCTGCGCAAGTAATTTATTATTTTCTAACAACCACATTAATCTGTTGGATATGATTTTCTCGAGAACTTTACACATTACACTAGTTAGAGAAATAGGTCTATATGAATGTGACAGAGTTTTTGGTTGATTTGGTTATAAATAGGGATGACGATAGATGAACTCCAGATTTTTGGAAACTTGCTATGTCTCCATATATTATTATAGATATTCAGCAAGTGTTTCTTTGCAGATGAAGGAAGTTTTTGAAGAAATATTGCAGGGATGTTATCAGGAACGGGATAAGAGTTTTTAGTATTATTGAGTGAGTATTCTAATTCATCCATGGTTATAGGATAATTTAAAGGATAAAGGTTATCAGGCGGTATATCAATACATTTGGATTCCTCTCTTTTTTTTTTATCAAAAAATCTGGAGTCATAACATCATCACTTGAGAATCTTTCAAAACTATTAGCTAGCATATTGGCTATGCCTAGAGGGGAAATGTATATTTTTTGTTTTTCTTCTAAGAAGTTAATGTGGTTTGGGGTATTTTTTTCCGATATCTTTCGTACCATTTGCCACACTTTATTAATTGATGTAGATGAATTTAATTCGAAAACAAACTTTTTCCATGATCTACGTTTACTTGTTTTAATAATAAATCTAGCTCGTGCTTTTAGTCGTTTGAATTCTAATTTATTTTCAAGTGTATTATAGTTTCTAAATCGATTTAATGCTGTTTTTAGCTTTTAGCTAAGTTTAATAGCTTCTTGACGTTCAGAATTCCACCAAGGGACTGACGAATTTAATTGTTTAGCATTCATTTTACCAAGGCTTTTTCGACGATATTTAATAATACATTGGAAAATTCTTGAATTTGACTTTCAATATAATTATTTGATTGTAAAATTTCATGTAATACATTTATTTCATTTAAAACTAGATTAATACCCTTGCCAATTTGCATATTTGTTATTCCATTTTTCAACATTACAAGAGTATTGTATCCTCTCAGGATTTGTTATTACAATCGAAAAATGGCCACTATCATTTAAATCAGAAAGTACATTCCAAGATAAGGTAACTGATAAAGCTGGATCACATATTGAAAGGTCTATGGCAGAGGATTTACCTGTAGAAATGTCAAAATAAGTATTTGCTTCTATCGTTTAGTAGGTTTAACTGAAAATTGTCCAACATTATTTTGATTCTACGACCTGATGGAGTAATTATTTTTAATCCCAATATGTAATTATGTGCATTAAAATCTCTAATTATTAGACGAGGTGAAGGTATTTGTTTAATCAAGTCTGAGTCATTATTGCTTGAGTTTTGTGTAGGTGGAATGTATACATTACATATGTTCATTTTTAAAGGCCCTTTGATAGTAATTGCGACCGCTTCAAGTTATGTATTGATTTGAAGAATTTCTACATCGATGGATGAATGAGTGTAAATTGCTACGCCACCACTAGCACGGTCTACATTTTCTCTATTTTTATATGTGCATGTGTAGTCTTTTAAATTATGAACTTTAGTATTTTTAAAATGAGTTTCCTGTAAAAAAAGTATGGATGTAGTAAGTTTTTTAATCATTTGTTGTAATATCTCAAGGCGAGTGTAATATCCTCGTAGGTTCCACTGGATAATGGAGAAAGCCATTATAATATATCTTTTACAACTTCATTATCGGATTCGCTGTTAGTTTCTGCTTGTATGGATTTAAGTATTTTGTTTCAAAGTCTAGTGCTTCTGTTTTTTGATTTCCTATTTGATCAATTTTCATGTAGCTGATTTAAAAGTTTTAATAGGTTTTCTAGATCATTTGTATAAGTTTTTATTAAGCTTACTGGGTCAGGGGTACCATGAACATTTTACAGTATATCTACTAATGTTTCATAAGATATTGAATGGTTTACTGAAGTATCTTCATATGTTCGTCTAGCTGAATTTTTTATATAGTCAGTTACTTTAATGGTTCCTATGTCTGTGATTAAAGACTTTGGCTTTTTTAATTAAGGGTCTGGAAAGGAGTTATTTACTGGAGTATCATTTGGTGGAGGGGTTATAATTTCAGAGCTATTTCATTTGTTTGAGGGAGGATCATGGGACATTTGTTGAAAATCAGTGCTTTTTGTAACATGAGTAGATTGTAAAATATGGATATCCGGTTTAGTAAATAGTGTAGGAGCCAAGGAAGATATATTTTGTGTTAGGGGAATGTATTCGTTGTCTATTGGATCAGTTGAAGTAGTTGGAGCAGCATTTTGTGTTTGAGATGTTTGAGTTTCCTTAGTAGTTGGACAATTTCCAGCCGAATGTCCCGCTTGCCTGCAATTAGTACATAGATCCTTCTCCATTACAAGAAATATACGATATGATGTCATTTCGTAATTCACAATTATTGAGTCGGGTATTGATGAGACTGGGGAAGAAATAAAAGTATGCCTTCTGAAACTGAAAATGTGTTTGTAATTAGAATTTGATGTACAAATTTTTAAAAAAATTATTGGAGTTACCAAAGTTAATCCCAAATTAAAAAGTGCATTTTCAATAATTGAAAGGACATTGAAGGAACTGTGGGATTGAAGGACAAACATTTGATATCAATAATCTTTTATTTCGTGACATTAATTTATGAGCCTGAATTTTTTGGTGGTTTACATTTATTATTCCTTTGTTAATTTATATAAAATTTTTAACTGAAGTTTCGCTTGTTAGATAAATGCAAATTCGACCATTTGACATTCTAGAAGAGAAGAAAATATTTTTTGGATGGAAGCTTACTAATATCCCGAGCGCGCCTACGAATAGCTAATACGTCTCTCGCTTTCAAAAGTGGTCACAACGTGACTTGTAACCCAGGCCCATAAACTCAGTCAATATTTTCGTACGTCTACTTGGCTTTTTATTGAATTACTGTTAACACATATTTCTATTGGTAAAAAATATAAATGAAATTATTTCACACTAGTGACAAAATATTTATTTGCAAGATTTTTTAACTGTTACCAATGGTAACAATGGTTACGTAGACTCTTCGCCAGTGCAACACAGTAAGTTCATTTTATTTGGATCCCATCTCGTACTAGTTTGCAAGTCAACAACAAACCTGATCATCAACACAAGCAATGTAAAGGGCGTCATTGGTGTTAGTGAATGCAGTATCGGTAACAGATTTCAAGTGTTTCGTTACACAAAAAGTGCTAAGTGTGTGGGGAAAATGAATGCCACCAGTCACAATAGTTTCTACACACTATTAAGACTACAATAAATTCATGGTTTGAAACAAGAATTCATATTCAGTTATACGCCAAAGTTACACATACTATGGTAGATTGACCTAAAAATAATAAATTAGTTTGATGTTTCATAAGTATTAATATTAAAGCATTATTATAACTAAGCTATAAGCTATATTATAACTTTAATTTTAGTTAACGTTACAGTTAAAATGGTAATTTACTGTGTAATTTTATATCATAGTTATTTTTTTTTCCTTTGGCTAATAACCCTCAGTGGTTGACGCGGTTAGTAAAAAAGTACAATTTTTTAATATTAAAAGCTGAAGTTATCTATGTTACTTTCAATAAAATATACTTATTTCGTGAAAACCATCATTTATTATAAATATATTACCATTTTAAATTAATAGTTACTACCTTAAATATCTAAAGAATATCAACCTGTATTTGATTTATCCTTTGAAATTAAATTAATTTAATTTTCCTATCATAAATCTATTTTATTCATACCAGCAAATAATCCGCGGCTATGCAATAACCATATCCTGAATGGAATACTCGATATCACGTACTTCCTTTTATACCTATTATAGCTAGAGACATTGACATATTGTCACTACGCGTCTGGCACTCGATGGGAATTCAATAAAAGAGTCAGGTCAAGCTCTCACGTTGGCTCTTTTAGGTCACTTAGAGCAGATAAAGCGGTGATATATGCTTGTGTTCGTGCTGTTGCAATTGTTTACAAGCAGCTTAGACCTAGATGCATGTTGGCCGCACATTATATAGACGAGAACTGCGATTTTATCTGGCGATCCATTCATAATTTATTCTATCCGATACTTGTTACGTGATATAGACGGAAACCATAGAGCTGAGACTCAAAGGAGTAAACGTCTACTGATAAATAATGTGATACAACATATCCTTTGTGAACAATACGGCGCTTTAAATAAATAATAGCAGTAAACCTATCTGTTTTCTCGTCGAAAGAGATTGCCAATGGTAGTCTTAATGAAGTACTAAAAAATTCATTGCTGAAAGTAGTAATCGATGTAAATAAATAAGATTACGATGGGAACAGACACGTTTTTGTTTTAATAGATCTAAAGGAGGTTTTATTTTTTTAAAATAATACCATTAGTTTGTTAAAATTCACTGCTTTTAATGTTATTTCAACACTATAATTAAAAGAAAAGCGAAATATATTAAAAATTAATTTTTCTTGTTTGCCGTTTTTCTCAACTTACATTAACCAGTTAAATTGGAAACAGATCTGTAAAATTGTACTGAAGTAGTAATTATATTTCCTCATATAAAATGATTGACATTATGCAGATTATCACTGCATATTTTAAACACTTTTTTTAGATTTAAATTTACCAGGTTATGTTCAATTCAACCAAATATTATCGCATGTAAAAATTAATTGTAATAATTACTCTAATAGTAGAGGTCTTAAATCAAGTAATATAAATAAAATTCAATTATATTACATTCGTAAATGCATGATAGCACAACGTTTTTTTTATACAAAACCATTCAAAGCAGAAAAATTGATAACAGCTGTTCTCAAAAATATATAAAAAATAATAATATGACAATTCAGAAAAATACAGGATAGAATACATAAAATGCAAATAAGCTGTGGTATAAACGCTATGCTATAAATAATTTCAAAACGAAGCATAAACGTTATGTTCTAATATTTTTGAATACTACAATTTAGATTTGAGTCTCACTCGAACATTCGAAAAGTAAACACGTTGTTATCATTTCGTATTAATTGATTTTTAATATTAATGAATTTTTAATTATAATATTAGAACAATTTTTTTGGAAAAAAAGTGGTGAAGTGTTAAAATAGTACATCACACATCATTTCTGAGTATTTAATTTACATCATAATATTATGAACATCAACCAAAAATCAATAATATCTTTCCATTTACCTGTTGTGGGTGCTACTCTACCAACTGGTGGTTTTTTCCTCAAATTCTCATTTGTGGTTTTCCATCGCCAGAGGCAGACTTAGTTTCAATGTTTTGGAAGAAACTCCGAAAAAAAGCAAAAAATGGATAATTTTACTCAAAATTCTTCAAATGTCAATATTACTTTACAGAATGTCAACATCACGGTTAAATCATACTCAGCAGCGTTAGCTAAAAACTTTACTCCATTACCAAATAGAGATCAAGCGATAGTTTTCCCATCGAGAGAAGGTTGCAAAATTCAAGACTATTTCTTACAGATTGGAGCAATAGTTAACCCACAAAATATAATCTGTTGTTCACGTATATCTAACAATCGAGTTTGTATATATTTAAGAGATAAAAAAATTGTCGACGATTTTCTTAAAAATAATGAAACCATCACAATTAACAACACTCGTCTAGTTGCTCGGTGACTAATTACCCCACCAGAAATATTGCTAGTATCTAATGTAAGCTTCAAAATTCCTAATGAAGATATTACACGACATTTACAAAACTTAGGTTTACCATTGTTATCGCCAATGAGGAGAATTGGAACTACTGATCCAGCTTACAGCCACATATTAAGTTTTAGAAGACAAATCTACATTTCTTCTCTAGTAAATACTCACATTCTGGAATTTATTAAAATAAAACAAGATGGAGTAGTAGGCAGGTTATTTTTAACATTAGACAGCAGTAATTGTTTCAAATACACGCAAGCAGGACATAATGCTTCACAATGTACTGTTTCTTTTCCACCAACTTTGAACATAATACCTACAGTAAGCAATACTCAACTAGGTAGCATATCTCCTGTCCAAACTTCCACATATATCTTGCCCAAAATTCACAAACTCCTATTGCTCGAATCACTACAACTTCTTTTTCTAACAGCTCACAATCCGCCAACGTACACAGCTCGTAAATAAATCAAAAATTACTCACATCTGTTATCTTCGACCCAAAATCCAGAACTGTCAAATCCACCCCTCTCTCAGCTTATCAATACCCCTATGAATTCTGAATGAATTCTTAATCGAAAACGCCTTGGTTAACAATACAAAGTCTGATCCTTCCTTAACACAAAATATTTCACATAAACGTACTGCTTCTGCTGTTTCATCTCCTACTTCTGAGGATGTCCAATTTGCAGTTCCAACTTTAAAACAGAAAAAAAGAGCAAAAAAACTTTAAACCTAAAACATAACAAAATATTAAAATATACGTAGATAAACACTCCCCTTCCTTTTGTCTTAACAGTCAGCAAATTGAAAGTCTACTTAAAAATTGCTATTGGCGCTCTGATGTACTAATGGTTGCGAATGATTATAATTTATACACCGTAGCTCTTATTAATATGTTGGACGAAATACCTCCCCATTTAGAAGACAAAACAACAAAATATCGCTGCACAAATTGAGGAAAAAATTGGCTGTACAACTTGATTTAGCCACTTTGGATACTGAAAGCGATTCATCCACTTGTTAACCCTGAATTTTTTTTTCGCTTAATTAATATATAATAATTTATGTATAATAAAATTTTACAGTGGAATATAAATAGCTTTCAAACTCGTTTATCTACGTTACAACTATTAATCAATTAATACACACCACAAATTATTTATCTTCAAGAAACTAATTTTAAATAATTGATGGATTCGACCGTTACTTGATGGAAATTCACATTATGTAACAATAAAACACTGAAAACTTTGTTTTCAAACTTCCACAAAATTTATTTTAAATTCTTATCACTACAGCTGTTTCGGCTGATTGCCTTTCTCAAGTGATCTGTTTTTGGAATGGGTTTACACTTTATAGTCTCTAATGAAATAGGTTGAGGAGGGGAGAACTGTTTGTCTCAAGCTGGTCATTCAGAATTATATCTGCGTTTTTGTAATTTGTTGATTTCCATAGATTCTAACAAAGATAGCTTAAGGCCTTTATTTTGAATGTGGAGAATTTTAAATTCGTCATTAAAAGAATGATTATAATCTAGAAGGTGAAGTGCGTATGTAGAATCTGTTTTTCTATTATTGAAAGCCCTTTTATGTTCTGCTATTCGTTTATTAAAATTTCTACCTATTTGACCAATGTAAGTTTTTGGGCAGTCGCCACATTTAAGTTTGTACACACCACTGTGTAAGTGTTTTTTATGTTGGCTCTTGTTGTTTTTAATATATTTGCCTAGGTTGTTATTTGTTCTGAAAGCTGGTGTTATTCCTTTCTTTTTTATGTGTTTGGCTATTTTTGTTGACATTTTTCCTGTATATGCATATGATTACACAGATCACTTGAGAAAGGCAATCAGCCGAAACAGCTGTAGTGATAAGAATTTAAAATAAATTTTGTGGAAGTTTGAAAACAAAGTTTTCAGTGTTTTATTGTTACAAACTAATTTTAAATATTCCACGTGCATGAATCTAAAGTCCTTCAATTCATATTTTAAAAACAAAGATAATGCAAATCACGCATTAGGTGGAGTTGCAATATATGTAAAGGAACAAATAATATCTAAAGAAATTTCATTAAACACAAATCTTGAATCTGGAGCTGTAGAAATTGGCACTACAGAAAAGATCAACATATGTAATATATATATATATATATATATATATATATATATATATATATATATATATATATATATATATATATATATACCTCCAAATTATAACCTAGAAGAACAAGATCTTGTAAACTTAATAAACCAGATTCCTAATCCGAAATTCATTAATCTCAATGGACACAATACTAACTGGGGTTCCTTTAAAACTACACACACGGAAAAAGATTGAAAAGATCATAAACACATTAAACCTTGCAATAATAAATGATGGAAGCAGCGCACACTTAAATATATCGACAGGGACATTTTCTTTTATAGATATCTCACTCTGTACGTCAACTCTTCAATTAAATCACAATTAGCATGTAGAAAAGGATTGAGAATCAAATTCTAACTATGATAAAGATTTCTTAACATATATAGAACAAAAAGAAACCATCCCTATTAACGTAGCAAACAATAAATGCACTTATCACAATCAGAGAACTGAGATAGATTATTTGAAGAACACATTCCCTGGCCCCGATGATATCCCAGCTTCTTTTTTGAAACACCTACCTACCTGACGAAGCAGTAGAAATATTATTAAAAACATAAAATCCTATATGGACCAAACATGAATTTCCCAATTTATGGAAAACAGCTATAACTATTCCCATCTTAAAATCTAATAAGCCACAAAAAATAGCAGATTCTTATTGTCCAGTGTCTCTAACTTGTGTAATGTGTAAGCTTTTAGAAAAAATTATAAATAAACGTTTATTGTGGTGTCTGGAAGAAAATAACCAACTGATTAATGAACAATGTGGATTTCGTCCTTTAAGTTCGACTATCGACAATTTAGTAGATATAAAATCACATATTAATAACGCATTCTACAACAACCAGAAATGTATTGCAATTTATTTTGATTTGCACCAAGCATTTGATATGGCTTGGCATCACAAGATAATTTCAACAATGGAATCATGGGGCTATCAAGAAAATATACTTGCAAAATTTTCTCCTAAATAGAAATTTCAAGGTAAAAGTAAACGGTCTTCTATCTAATGTGAGATATCAAAAAAATGGTACACCCCAAGGCTCGGTAATCAGTCCGATGCTTTTCCTTATAGCTATTAATGATAAAATCAAATAAATGAACAAACCCATTCAAGAGAGATTGTACGCGGATGATCTTATAATATTCTTAAATGGATACAATATGCAGAGTATGGCCAAATTCCTACAAGATCTACTCGATAAATTGCAAAGAGACCAAAACAGATAAAAGAAATATCTAGTTTAAAACTTGGGGGTCAGACACTTGAACATGTAAATACAATTAAATATCTAGGTTTAATATTTGATCAAGCTCTAACCTGGAAGGACCACATCAAATATATATCAGCTATATGTCAAAAAAGAATAAACCTTTTCAAATGTCTTTCTGGTACGAACTAGGGAGCGGACGGTAGAACTCTACTCATATTATATAAAAATTTGATCCGCTTCAATATCGATTATGGTTGCCACGCTTACTCGTCTGCTTCAACAACAACTCTAATAGTTTTAGACACCATTCAAAATAACGCTTTTATCTTGAAAAGCACTAAAATAGAACAATATTTGATAACCAGAATTTACGATCAGTGTAAATACTCACGTATGGTTCACAGACGTGGACACCTACTAGGTCTAATATGCATAAAATAGTAAAAGCACAAAGAGCGATGGAAAGATCCCATGCTCGGAGTGAGACCTATAGACAGAAAAGCAGACAAATGGATTGGAAGCAAAACCAAAATAAAAGATGCAGGAGAACATGCTACCAAATTAAAATGGAGCTTCGCAGGATACAATGCCCGACTAAAGGATAAAAGATGGAACCACGAAATACAACAATGGAGACCATGGTTAGAAAGGAGAAGCAGAGGAAGATCACAAATGAGATGGGCTGATGATATTAAGAAGATCGGAGGACACAACTGGAAGCAAGTGGCGCAAAATAGAAAACACTGGATTGATTTGGGGGAGACCTATGTCCAAAATTGGATTACTTAAGGCTGAAGAAAAAGAAGAAGTATTTAGAACAACCCCTAGGTATCTTAAGTTTTCAGGCTAAACCCGGTGATCTATCATTAGATTTAAGAAGACAGGAATTAATGCTCTCATATGCATTGAAGCGGTACTCTTTACAATATCACCAAATCATTCGCTGCTCGAATATCCAGCACGCAAAAACCCACATTTCCTTTTACAAAAGATGCAGATGAATCATAGATTAATTAAACCTTAAATTCCCCGAAATCTATCCTAGCCAGATGCCAACTTCCCCTCTCATAAATTTGGATCTATTATCAGAAAATAAGAAAAAAGCAATCGTCATCTAATAAGTTTTAGATATCAAACCTTAATTTCTCAATTTTCTTCCTGCAAACAGTTATTCACAGATGGATCTAGAACAGAACGTTGTGTAGCATCTGCCTTTGTAACAATAGATAAATTAAAGAAATATAAACTAGCGGAGACTCATACTATTTTAACAGGAGAACTCTTTGCAATATATGAAGCCATATGTCACGTTACAAAATGTCCTGAAACTAACTTTTTAATAATTACTCACTCACTAAGTTCTCTAGAAATCATTTAAAAAATCTATTCTTCCCATTCTGTGACCAAACTTATTAGACAAGAAATGCACAACCTAAATCACAGAAACATTGCTTTCGTGTGGGTGCCATCTCATATTGGAATCACGAGGAACGATCTGGCGGATAAATATGCACGAGAAGCCTTAGAAGACACAACTATTAAGTTCTATCCAAAAACTCCAGCAACAGATTTCAAATCATATTTCCACAGCAAAATGGTTAACATATGGAATAGCAGATCGCACAAAAAATAGGCAAAATTACTTGAGGTAAAATCAATATTCCAAACATGGTCTGATAGTTCCACCAATCATTTTTCTCAGGTTATCACACGACTGCGGCTTGGTTATAGTCGCCTTACGCATGGACATCTGGTGACAAGGGATCCCCAACCAGAGTGTTATGCTTGCGAGACCCCGCTAACAGTAAAACACCTTCTAGTGGAGTGCCCGTTACGCAGTGCGGAAAGAAGTAAATTCGGTTAAAGTGATTATACAATATCTAAAAGCAATAAACTATTTATACAAAATTTAATTGTTACGCTATTCAATTATTGTTAATACTTTTTCTTTTTTCGCTAATAGACTTACAGGCTGATGCGAGTTTGTAAATAAAATTTACAAGTTTTTTTTTTAATGTAAGTAAATTCTACGAAATTTTTACATAGTTACCTGTGTATTTTTTAAATGATGTAGCAAAGTAGTATTTGATATAAAATAGGTGTTTTTTGCAAATTTTACATTTTTTTGTAAATACCGCATATTAGTGCATTTTTTTAATTGTATGGTACTACCTATAAAATTATTCATACTACTATTGCAGTACATTCAACTTACTTACACCTCTAAACGATTCACGGAATTCGCAGAAAACCTTTCGTTGTAGTAAAAGGTACGGTAAACTGCACTGGTGTTCTCCATAATGTTTGTAACATAATAAAACGCTTTGCTAAATTTTAGGTATAAAATAAATATATGTGTCATTAACCCATTGCTCATGGTTTGGCATATTTTGTTACATTTTTTTAATAAATAGTATTCTTGTATAATGTTATTTAAAGTAAATTTCTTTCACCTACTTGTTTAATATTTTTTTTTCTTAAACAAATACTACCGTCCTAAGCATAATTTATATTCAAAGTAGATATACAAAATACTAAAATGTCACTTTTAATTTTTGTTAAAAAATACTTTGGAGTAAACTAGAATATTGTGTCAAATTAAATGGTGGTGGTTAGATTGACCATATGTCTGTTAGAGTGTACCGTTTTTAGGACGTCTGCGATTACGGGTTAAAGTTAGGATTTTGGTAATAAAGTTTGGATTTTAATTTGTTTATGAACGGTTTCCAACCATTTCTAAACTTTTTATCAAACATAATTAAATTACAATCGGCATTCCTAATAATCATTAGGCTAATTTGCTTAATGTGTTTAGAATTTTTGTAAGCGGTTATATTATATTTTACCTCTCAAGCACAGCAGTTATAAAGTTTCTGTCATATTGATCTAAACTTAATATATTGTAATTCAATCGTGTAGTTTCAAGTGACCATCATGCCTAGACGTAAGTTGAAAATTGACAGATTAATTGCAAATGCGCATAAATACTTTACCGTGGAAAGAGACAATGGTGGTCCTTTAAAGAAATAATTATGTATAAAACAACGCATTTGTTACGCACTTAGGATAAGTGAAAGTAAGCCAAAAACTGCAATGAAGACTGTCAGAGATTCTCAAGAAGATCTTACTGTGACTGAGTATCACAAAGACAAGAAAACAGATCGTAAACATTCTATTTCAAAAATTTGAAATTCGCAATATTTTGTATCGAATGCGTAAAAACAATCCACATGTCAGTTGAAATACTGGCTAAAATAAGAGAAAGACAAGTTTCTGAAATTAAGAGGACTAGCCTTTAGAAAGTGTTGACAAATATTTGGGATTTAAATTCAAAAAAGAAAATAATAGGTTACATTTATGCGAAAGGAGTAGTGTGGTTCACAAAAGAATTAAATTTTTGAGAGACTTAAATCTGAAAATGCAACATTTGTATACTTAGATGAGACATGCATATTTGCAAATGGTGGAATTAAAAGAATTTGGCAAGACGACAGCTTCAAATTAATAAAACACAGATAGCCAAAACAAAAGATACATCATTCTGCATGCAAGAGGGAAAGAAGGCTTTATAGAAAACAGAGATTTGATTTTTTCTTCAAAATCAAAATCTGCTGATTACCACGGAAACATGAATGCAGATATGTTTATTACATGGCTTGAGAAGAAACTGTTACCTAGTTTTAGTGAACTATCGGTTATAGTTTTAGATAATGCACCTCACCATTCGGAGATTTTGGAGAAACAACCAAAACTCTCGTGGAACGTACCGAGCATAAAAAATTGGTTAATTAAAAATAATATCAATTTTCCGGAATACGCCTTCAAATTCAAATCAGATTGACTGGAAATTTCGAAACGTAATGAAAAACCAACAGTTTATATAGTTGACCAAAGTGTATCAAGTTATGGACATCAAGTACTACGGTTACCGCCGTATCACTGCCAGTTTAATCCCATAGAACACATCTGGGCTATATGTAAAACGTATTATGATAATCACGTTGGATGCAGTGGATAAAGTGACGATGCAGTTAGAAAAATATGGCAAGAAGCTCTCAAAACTGCAACTCCAGAAATATGGGCCGAAACTGTAAATAAATGTGAAAAATTAATAGAAGAGTGGTGGATACAGGAAAATAAAATTAGTGAAATTAATCAAGTGATTATAGATTTACATAACGATAGCGGTAGTGAATTTAGTGACGATGATGATGATTTATAAATTCAAATAATCAGTAAGTACACTATTAAAATGTTATTTACAAAATAATTGTACAGCAGGTTGACTATTCATTATTAGCCAAATAAACAATAATATTAAAATTTCCATTTGAATTTTTGCTCCTCATTTTATACAAATTAACTCTAACTGATAATGCAGGCAAAAATATTGTAAGTAAAGTAAGTAATTAAAAAAATTATGAAGAACTCCAGTGTAGTTTACCGTGCCTTTTACTACAACGAAAGGTTGTCTGCGAATTACATTAATCGTTTAGAGGTGTAAGTTGGTTGAATGTACTGATTTAAATGTTTTTATACTAAACTTTCCTATAATAAAATTTTGGGTTAGTAATAAAATAAAAATGTTTTGTTCGCCCTAGATTTCTAGGAAAATTAAAACCTGATTGAGATTTAAGGTCCAACAATTAGGAAGTCTTTAATCATTTCCCCTTGTGTTATAGAAAATAATAGAAAATTTTAGTTGTACAGTCGGCTACACAGGAACACACATTTTAAAAAGTTTTAAACGTTTGTTTAGATATATGATATTGGATGTTAAGTGCATGGATAGGACGATATTCGACACTCTCTCTAGAAGGAGATGAAGCTTTTGTAAACCGTGCAGCAAATCGGCAAGTTTTATTTTTTTAACTCTTTCTCATCCCATAACTAAATTCCAAAGTGGCACTAAAATTACAACTATTGGTATTCTTTAAACTCTTAGATTTCAAGTAGTAAATGGTACTTTGGTTGTACTTTATGAACCAGCATTGCACAACCCCAGTTCATAAACGTAATTTAGAAAAACTTATTCCTAGAAGTTAGTCTAAATGTTTCTGCGGGATAGTTTAAGCAGTTCAAAAAAAAGGAATGTACATTTAAATTTAATTTATGGAAAATGATGATTGCATTCAACATTGCTATGTATAAAGTTAATCACCCTAGCTGTAAGTTCTTTTTTGAAAAATATTCTAATATATCCTTGTCAGAGTAGAGTACATTAAGAAAAAAAAATGGAAAATGTCGTGTGAAATGTTTTTCAAAAATTAAGCGGAAGTTATGGAGTAATTTCATAACTGAAATGTAAACCAAAACTTTAGAAGAAACGCTTTTTAGTTTCTGTTAAAGAATTGGAAAAACAAACAATTACATACAATCAGTAGATTTGTAAAACATAGTTTAACAAATCCCTTTTTACCCAACCCTATACCGATGAATAAGATAGTTTGCTCTCAGATGCTGCGGCATAATATATGTTAAAAGCTGTTGTTAATTTAAAAATTTGTCATCACAACTTAATTCATTGCATTTGTGTAGCCCACGGGGTAAATAGAATTGCAGAAAAAATACAAAATCTGTTTCCGTTGGAAAATGATTTTATAAATTTTGCAAAAATGTTTTCGGACATGCTTCGTTAATGGTACAGGTATATAAGGAAAGACTTTCCGGTGTCCCATTGCCACCTAAACTAGTAATTGCAAGGTGAAAAACATGACTCAAAGGATGGTGGTATTTCCGAAGCCATGCGAGGAGGTAAACAAAAATATTATGATTTATTGTCTTTATTGATTATCAAAGGTTCTACACTTATAACACTTACAAGTTTGTTTAAAGTCTTTATTTGTACAATATAACTAATTTATTTCACACTAATAATTATATAATTTATTTACATTTATTACAATACGTGCGTTACATTTTAAAAACTCGACGCGATGTTCAAAAACTCCCTGTTCTCAATAAAATTCCCTCTTTAAATATAAAATGCCGTTAATCGTGAATTCCGGCGATTCCCTTCCAACAGACGAGAAGGTCACTCGGAGTGGTTTTGTTCGGAATGGTTTTGTTCTGGAAACTTCCTATGCACTTTTTTGGCCCGTCGGTACCCGGACGTTTTTTTATGTATTTTTGAAGTCTTCAGGCTGAAAAATCGTCAGATAATTTGTTAATAACAATTTAATTGTTTAAATAATTGTATCTCCTAAACTATTACAGATATTTGAAAAAACGACAATAAACAAATTTTAAATTTTACTTATAATAGAAACCATATACTTTATGGTTAAAATCTATTTTTTCTTTATCGATTGTCCTAAATCGTTTAATTGGGAAAAGAAGAGAAAGGTACGGTTGGTCTTGAAAAATATGGGTGTTACAAAAGATCTATCATAATCAAAATGAATGATAAGTGGCCAAAATCACTAACCTTAGATACGCGGAGGGTACCATAATGTTAGCCACCTCAGAAGAAGAACTGGTCCAAATAATGAACAAGTTGATCACGATCAGTAGGGAATAATATGGTCTTATCCTAAACAGAAAGAAGCAAAAATGCAAAAAAAAACAAAATCATGATAATACACCAAAACCTTTAAAAAAAAAGAAATAGGTACTGATTATTTTGAGGTGATCGATAGGTTTAAGTTATATAGGTTATTGTTATTTTTTTTAATAATTATTTTACTTTAATTTTTTTTAATGTTATTCATCTATTATCTATATCTTTTATTTTCTTATCTTTATTTATCTATATCTCTTTATCTATATTTTTTAATTTCAATCCTTATTTATTTCAGTTATAATTTCTGTAGTTGACTCCACTCTGATAGTTGTCTCCAGTGTATAGGTGCCAATAGATACACCTCTCATTGTAATTTTAACTGTGGCGGTAGATTTCATTATTTTATATTGTCTTTGCTTATTTTAAGCTGGTGCTTGGATTGAAAATTTATTTGATTTATTAAATTTTTTTCCTTTGATGAGTACTAAGATTTCTACTTGATCAATTTGTTTATATATCTGTCTTTTTATAATTTCGTATTTCCTCTAACCTAAAACTATAACCCCGTTTTATTTTTTAATGGATTATTCCCATATGAAGTGAGTATACCTTTGTTATAATTTAACTAATAAATCTAATAATAATTACGTTCATTTTATCCTTGCCAATTTGCCATTATTTGTTATTTAATACTGTAATTATTATTTTCAGTTTTCATATAGCAAGTAAATATTTTAAAACACATGCAGTAACTAACACATGATTAATTTTTTAGTGTTCGGCCTAATTTTTATTTGACTTTTTGGCTAAAGAATTCTGCAGCACATGGTCGACCATGACACAATAAGTGCATCAGCTAAGTAGAACCCAAAGGTCATCTGAAGATGACAAATATCTACAGCCAACATCAGCAACTAACCACTACATTCTGCTATCCAGTGAAGCCAACATCAGCAACTAACCACTGCAATCTTTTGAAGCCAACAACAAGCTGTCCAGTGATACCATGAGTATTAGGTTATATTTGTAAAGCTTATAGGCAAGATTTGCTTTGCGATTTGGTTTAATTTTAATTTATAATTAAAATTTTCATTTTTTAGTGATTTTTGTACAATAAATATGACTAGCTATGAATAGCATAGGTAAAAAATATGGCCTCAAAATCAACATTTTGAAAACGAAATATATGGTCATTAGCAGAAACCCTCCAGAAAACCCGATAATATGCATAGGTGACGATCGCATAAAACTTGTGAAAACTTTTAAATACCTTGGCACCACAATCAATGACCAATCGGATCCACAACAAGAGATAAAAACCCGAATACAAATGGCAAGACAAGCTTTTGTGAAATTCAGACCGCTCCTATGTAATCCTAAATTTCGAAATACGCTACAGAATAGTCAAGTGCTACATATGGTCCATCTTGCTTTATGGCATGGAAACGTGGACTTTGAAAAAAACATCTATCAACAAACTTGAAGCATTTGAAATGTGGTCATTGAGAAGAATCTTCCTTAAAATCTTCCTTTGAATTAATTGAATTGAATTAATTAAAAAACGCAAGATTGGTTACCTTGGGCACATATTGAGAGGAGCAAAATATGAAATACCACAGTTAATCCTACAAGGGAAGATCGAAGGTAGGAGAGGAGCCGGCCGCAAACAATTATCCTGGTTAAGGAATATTAAAGAATGGACAGGAATACACAATACAGGCGAGCTGTGTCACGCCGCCAAGAACAGAATTCTAGTAGTGAGATAGTCTCCTACGCACTTTGGTGTATGGCATGTTAAGAAGAAGAAGACTTCTAAGATAAGACGTTCATACACCTCAGAGATTGTGCTAAAGGAGGCCTAACAATTGGCTCCCAAAGAAAGTTGTGAGTTTTATTGTTCTACGTTGGCTCTCTACTTTCGGTGGTAGTTATATTGTTAACCTTTGACACACACCGTTTCTGATGGGTCGTTCTCTAATTACAAAACATCTCTAATCGCTCATCAACAAAAAAAGCTGTCATAAAGAAATTAAACACAGATCAGCAAAAGGACGTAACGGTACTATCAAACTAACTCGTACATGGAATGCAGATATCTTTTGTATTGGCATATATGCATCTGAGACATGGACGTCCAAGAGATCTCCAACCGAAAAAAAATAGGTTGCCCATGGCACTGTATCAGAAGTCTTTAGGCAAGCATGTAAGTAAAACAAATCTTACAGCCTAGGTCCATATACAGCTGTGTTTTAGGCTGAAGTTTTTACTTTGGTGACCTGCATTAATGAAATCCTGAACGTAGATGTCCAAGTGACCATTCTGGTTGTAAAAAATCTACTCACTAAATTATAATTGATGATTAACTACAATTTCTTTAATACATATTTCTTCAACAACCTGGCAAAAACAAAAAAATTTCTTTAACGTAATTGACGGGTCACGATTGGTGCATGAAATGAAGTAACTAAGTACACAAATACAAATATAAAGAAAACGAGCTAAGTATCTTCCCTGGTTGGGGACTCTGTCTTGCGTCAATTATCCCAATCCGGACCGAAAGGCGAATCTTCAGTACGGAGTCCAAAAGACTTGTGTTATACTTAATAGAAGATGTAATAATTATCTAGTGTACGATCGGTGAAGAACAGACGGCTTTCAAAGAATAAAAGACTAGTAGATTATCAAAAATTTGTTTAAGATCGATATAATTTTTTTTGTAAAATTATAACCATTTATAAAATAAAATAATAGGTATTTCCATAATTGAATGACATTTCTTCAAATAATTTTTTCTAAAATTATGTCCATTATATTTACTGGGCTATTGGATAAAGAATCATAGAATATAGAAATATATTTTGTTGTTTACATATTTCTTGATATTCATAAAATGGAAATTTTGAAGATAAACTTCTTTTTTACTCATCGATTCCAATTATCACAGTTTAGTCTAGCAATATGATTTTGCTACATTGACAAATATCTATTATTTTACTCTTTTTTGAATACAACAATTTCTCATTTATAAAGAAGTTAAAATATTAAAATTAAAAAAATCGATCGAATAAAGTTACCATACTTTTCTTTTGGTAGACAGATGTCAAAATAAAAATAAATCCTTTACTAATAAACAATACAATGTAACGTACCGATTATCCGTTTATGCATTCTTCTCCATTTTTGAATCGCTAACAGAGACCTAACTATCCGAAAAACTTCCAACATTTTTCATCTAGAAGGCGCCGAAGAGTGAATGTAATATAAAAACATAACTGTCAAGATTCTAGATTAGACACGTCCATCAAACATTGTTCAATAAAGAAGTGATGCAGAAGTGATGTTTCATCATGTTTTTATCTGTTTCCGTTTATTTCATATTTCCTTGAATAAAATCTCATCTCTCGCAACCGTTTATGAAAACTTTTTATTTATCTGTTTTCACTGGGTTCGTCTTCAGAAATTTCATTTAAGTCTTTTTCACACATTTTTATTATTAACTGTAATCGATCGATATTTAGCGTGCTGATATTATTTACTCTACAAAAGAAGCGAAAACAGAATATTTATTTATCCAATAACATCCAAAAAATTTTAATCTTTATATCGTCAAAGTAATTAACAACTACTTAGAAACTGGACAATTAGAGAGAAGATTTGCCAATAAAATAAGTGTAACTTTATTATATAAGTATATATATATATATATATATATATATATATATATATATATATATATATTATATATATATATATATATATACATATATATATATATATATATATATATATATATATATATATATATATATATCCATATACATATATATATATATATATATATATATATATATATATATTAAATAACCAGGGTTATAGATATTAACTAGCCTTACGTCCATATTTATTGTTAATCGATGTTACTAGTGGTGATACCCCAGTCTGTTTCCAATTTTAAAATTAGCGCTTTATTTATTGAAGTCAAATGACATGTCACTGCTTGATTATTTAGTGGTGGAAACGGTAGTTAGCAATTTTCGAACAACTAATCTTTTTGGTTCTCTTTCTTTCTGAGCCGCTGTAGTGGTAACTATGTTAAAGTTAATACAAACTTTTTTTGCTTTATATTTATTAACAACGTGGCCCTAATATGTTACCTAACATTCAAGTTATTTATTAGTGATTATTAAACCAGTCTATCAATGATTTGGGATTCTGTTTGTCCCACATTTTAGAAAGTTAACTGTTCATATATATTTTCTTACATACTTTTGTTCTCCATTACTTATAAAATAACTAATTCAATTCTGTTTTCTCGTAAACAAAATCATTTAACTTAAAATGTTTCAGAGTGACATTTTTTTATGCTTCACTTTTATAAAATTGACAGCTGCAAATTTTTATAGGTTATTCTTTGAAATTTGGTCTAGAATGATGTGTATGGATTGATATACAAAACATTTTAATTAAGGGATTAAGTAGCAAAATATTCTGTTTTTTTCTTTAATTTGTGAACCGATGTCCCTCCCACAGGTGTCCTTGTGCCCTAAATTATATATATATATATATATATATATATATATATATATATATATATATATATATATATATATATATATATATATATGTATATATGTGTATATAATCCCTTTAGTATTATTATTTACTGTTATTACTCCTAAAGAAATAACCACTTTACGACTAAAGGTATATAAATGCCATCCCTTTAAAAGTAATAAATACTACCGAAAGTTTTGATTATAACTATAAATTTGTTTTATGATGGCCTGCAGCAAATCACACAATATTCGAATTTCTAAATTACTATTTGGGGAAATATGGTTGCTGATTATACCCAATCCGTATTTCTCACTTGAAAATAAATCTTAAAAAGGATCTTCGGAACATATGACAGCTTTTGTTGTAAATTGGAAGTAGAGTGAGAAATTAAAGAAACTTTATAATTAGATGAATTATAATGTCATGCTTTTTTTTAGTACAATTTTTAAATTAAAGTAAAATTATATACTCTTTGATATTCATCTCAGTTTTTCTTCAGAATATATTGTTTTTTCTTGCTTTTAAACATTTTTTGTTGCGTGTTTTATGTTTGTTGGAATCTGTAATACCGCAGCCACCTTTGAACGTCTGATGAAAACAGTAGTACGGAGCTAACACTAAAATATTTGTCCCATATACTTAGATGATATCATCCTTTAACAAAAACGATTAAGGAGCATTTCCGTAATCTTATCAGTATTTTTAAGGAATTAAGAAGTGCAAATCTGAAGTTAAATGCAAAGAATTGTTAGTTATTTCAAAAGCAAATGACGTTCCTTAGGCATAGAGTTTGCACCTACGCGACGAATCCCGATAAACCATGAACAGTTGGCAATTACAAAATATAAGCATAATATAAGCATATAAATATAAACTAAGACGTTTTTTTGGGTTTATGGACTTTAATCGATTATCGTTGTATAGTGAAAAGATCTGCTGACCTTGAAAAACATTTGCATAAATTACCGGAAACAGACCAGCTAATTATTTGAGACAGGCAAAATGGACCAACAAGCATTTGATAGACTACAGGACTCCCTGACAACTCTTTTTGTACACCTCTTGTCTTATTCCAAGGTTTCTTTTAGTCTTGATACATATACTAGCAATGGGGGTCATGGTGTCTTTCTTTCATAAAGCACTATCGATGTTTGAAGCTCAGAATTAATTATCGGTTACTATAAAGGTCCTGTTTAAAGCAGAAAAAAATGATTGAATCACACGAAGACAACTACTTACTGTATGGCAAATATTGAATTCCTTAAACCACCGACTACGTCTTTCTTATATGTAGTTTAAAAATCTTGAAGTATAGCTTTCAATTATATGGCGTTAAAATAAAGCATTAAAGTGGCACTTAACATCATAGTGCCAATACTTATACTTAGCAGAACACCTTATCCGGAAGACTGCAGTAATTATACTCGTAGTAACTCGGAAGTAAAATAACTACCGGTCATATCCAATTGTGTAGGAAATTGGACTAAAAGACAGTCAAATCTCTTTTTTTTCTGACTATAATGACTTAGGATAAAGGCATTGCACCACTTTTAGTTACTATCAACCTTAACTTAACTTATTTTTCCGAAGAGCATAGTTAAGGAGGTGCTGCTGAAGTATGATGACGGTATCTTAGAAGGTTATTTGGGAATAAACAAGACGTTAGCGAAAATGGGTACTCACTTCTGGTGACTCAAATATTGTTTGGATGTTAAGCGTTGGTGCTGTGAATGCACATAATATGTGGCTAGTAAAGGCCCTAGAACGAGGAGTCAGTATTTGATGCTTATATCGTTTTAGAAGATTGCTGAAGACATTTTTGGATCATTTTTTCGTACACAATCTGGAAACCGGTATATCTTGGTGGTTATGGACTAGTTTAGGGAACCACCAAAGGCGTATTGACTTTCCAATCAATAGGTTTCGTAGAAGCTGAAGTTCTAGTTAACAATTGATTTTGCTGTTTTGGACTTTTAACAGAAATTCATTCTACGCAAGAACGACATTTTAAATCCAATTTGTTTGAGAAAATGTATTAAATGCTAGGAATTGTGAAAACTAAAACCACGCTTTTACATCCCCAGTCAGATGGAATGGTGGCCAGATTTAACCAATTCTTCATTTTTTAGTAATTATCCTCAATATACATTTATGAAATTGTAATCAAACAGCTATTTCTTTTAGCACATCGAAATTCGACCCACGAGTCAAGAGGACAAATGCTCTTAATGGTTTTGTTTGGCAGAGAATTGCGACTTCCTGAATATTTATTGTTTGGAATACCTGAACGTCGTGAAAAAATCAACAACTACATCCAAAGCCTAGTTTATATAATTAAATGCGTGCATGAGAGTGGCCGAGAATATTAACTAATGGAAAGCAAAAATATGAAGGCGAGATATAATACGCGAGTCACCTGCAGAAATTTAACGGAAGGAGATTTAGTTTAGTTATATTATGAAAATGGATATCTTCTCCATATTTTCTTACTATTACTACTCACCTTTATTGGCGATTAAGAACATCGCATGTTTTTGTCTCATGAGTTTAGTTATAAAACTCACACGATACAAAGGAAAGTTCCCAAAATTACAGAAATCATGAGACAATCTATACTCCGTGATAAGTCAGATCGACGATTTTTTGTACCATACCAGACGATTTAAGTCTAAAAACATTACTGTACATTTACATTGGTTGGTCAATTACCGAGGAGACAGAGGTCTGTCATCAATCCATATATACCCCATTATATGTTCATATTATGAAAATTATATATCTCTTTCATGTTTTCTTAATATTATCACTTACTTTTATTGGCTATAAAGAACGTCGCATGTTTTTGTCTCATTTTTTATACTCGTATCTTTTGTTATGTCCATTATATCTCCTTTTTAGCATTAGAGAGTATTTAAGGGAGTTCGTTGTTGTTGTTTTAATCGCTTTTATTATGCATTAATTTTCCTATTTTCCTCGCAATGATATACCCGTATTTGTATTTCCCTAGCTCTGAGTTTTCATTATTCTATTCAGGTTGTTTCTGGTACACGTCTTTATATGGACTCGCTATATTAGAATTACGGCATACGTATAGAATAGGTCAGTTGAATTTATCTAATATATTTTTATTTCCCTTTCTGTTTTTATGTTTTTTGTTTATTTATACTGTTTGGTTTTTATCTTCCCGATAGTTCGTCACAAAAAAATAATATATTCTTTGACGTGCCCTATATTAATTTGTGCCACATATACTAATTTCCAGCATAACCTCTACATTAGTTACGATTTTTATTTGCTTCAAGTTGTCGTTTAGTTCTTTTTATAGTAATGTTTTTTCTAGATCTGATATTATTGTACTCAATATAATGCTCTTGTTGATACTACTAACTTGGTTGTTACTACTAGTAGTAAATCATTAGCTAACCGAAGATCATTTAAGGCATATTCTTCTAGTATTTTGGTGTTTCGACTTAAACACTATTACAACACCTGATTAAATACTTTGAATGATATTGTATTCTCTTTGCTAACCCCATTACTAAATTTAGTTGGTTGTTGTTGTAAATTTCTCCCTGTCTAAATTTTTATAGTAGAAATTCAGAGGATGATCTGCAACCCTTTTTTTTCTGGAATCCTTCTGGTACATTGTACATGTTTCATCTATTCATTATACTCGTTCAAGAATACTGGAAACCTGTACCAGCTTTTACAGGTTTAGTCGACATATACCATATGTTTGTGGGGTTATTTGGTAATCGCCAAAACTTATTCGCCACCTACGATCTAATGACTTGCAGTCATGGAATACTAGATTTAATTTTTTAAATTTTATGTCACAGAGTTTGCAGTTCAATTAATTTTACTGTATATGGTATATTGACTAAATGTTCAGTAAGAAAATGTCTCTACTACGAGTCCCTCCTCTAGGCAAAACTCAAACACAGTCACAGCCGTTAAACGTAGCAAAAAATAAACGTTTTCATCAAGCGATTCTGTAGATAGAGCATTTTAAAAATATTTACCGAAGAGAAAAACAGTTTTTAGTATAACAGAAGGTTTCACTTTACAACAAGGCCGCACGGCCCAAGACACAGGGAAAAAGGTTAAAAAATGTTTCTCCTGAGTAGTTTGCCTGATATCGTACAAATGTTCGATCAGCAAGTGATAATTTTTAAGCACAAAACATAATGATGATATTTTATCAGCCAGCCCACTCACAAAGCGATGTACAACTCCCTCATTACCTTCTACATCTCTAACATATTCACCGTGCATTTAAGCTGCGCCCCGTTCACAAGTAGGTGAACAGGGTGGAGTGACAGGACTGCGCATTATATAGATGAAGAGACTGATAGTAATATTCCTCAGAAGTACTTCTACGATTTTAATATGATTGTTCATTAAAATTACATCCCTTGTATAAAATTTTAATTACATAGCTGAATATACTAAATTTACTTCTCTATACTAAATCACTCTTTATTTTGTTAAAATAAAGAGTGATTAGTATCCGTTCCTCAGCATTCACGCATTCACTTATGCTTTTATATTTTTTATTTATTTGCGGGAAAACTAATTTTACTATTAATGTACAACTGCCATTAGACATTCCATAAAAGGACAAAAATTTTAAAAAGCATTCACTCATGCTTTTATATTTTTATTTATTTGCGGAAAGAATAATTTTACTATTAATGTATAACTGCCATTATACATTCGATAAAAAGACAAAAATTTTGAATATTTCAAATTTAGTTTTTTGCTTTTCTAGCAACAAAGAATCTACGACTGAAATTTTTTTAAAAATACGGATGTAACCAAAACCTTCTTCTCGTACTATTTCTTCGAAAATACTACTACTACGGAACTACTACTTCATTACTGGAGTCGTCATCTTGTGATACCTCCATGACAAAACTAAAAATATACTGATATGAGTACAGTCTTTTCTGAGTAGCCATGTGTGGAGTGCAGACAAATTCAGTAAGTTACGAGTTAACAGTTTAGTTACAAATGAGTTTGTAGTTTTTACTGCGTTACCCCGAGTGTAGAGCGCCTTAGTGTTAACGACTACTTCCTTCGAAGCATGATGGCGGCTCAGTTAAGTTGAAAAGTGAAAAATTTCTGGTATCTACCGGCTTCGAACTTAAGCCGTCCATCTTGGTAAGCCAGTATTTAGCCACTTTTTTTTAATAACAAACGGATAAAATTTACTATAAAAAATTACGCCAACAAAGCTTTACCATATCTGGACATTGTAATTACAAAGGTGGATATATAATGTATAATTAAAATTTACAGAAAACCTACAAAGATTAAAAAAATAATCATACAATTGCTATATAACAAAATCCTGCTCAAACAAAAACGTCATTTTTAAAGGCAACACTAGGTAATATCAACTCTAATAAAAAAAATTATACATTGTCATTTATAAATAAAGAAATTTAAAAGATAAATCAAGCAAAAATACAATAAAAGATCCTGAAACACTTACAAGAAGTAATTTGAATAAACAACAATACCTACGTTACAGTATTATCAGAAAATTAAAAAAGATAATAAAAAAATGCAATATTACAACAAATAAAACAAAAAATAAAAAAATTTTTATTTTATCACAAACCCAACATTTTAATATGCAGGAAATGTCAAAGAAAAGCATGAATTAAATACTTTGTGTCGAAACGTCAAACAACTGTCAAAGTGTATAGACACATTTCAAAGTTTCTCCTAAAAATTTAAATATTTAAACGATTATTTCTTAAATTCTGAAAGTGTAAATAGTGAATAGTAGTAAAATCAAAATCCTACGAGTAAGACGTGTGCCAAGTACAATTAAAAGCCAGTTTGCCTTATCGATAGTAATTAGTGCTTAATTTAGATTTAATAGTGTCATCTCGAAAAGTGATTTCTGGACAAGTTTTGTACGTATTGCTTTTATAATATTATTAAATCATATAAATTATATTTAATTTATACAAAGTGCATACCAGAGACTGGTTTTACCAGTCTGCTGGTTCTTGCTGGCCATCCAATTCAATGAATTTTAAAATAAATTTGGATAGCAAAACCAAATAAAGAAGAGAAATAAAACGAGGTTACTGTCTGTATTTACATGGACAGTACAAATATAAACAATACTCCTACAGTTTCTACCTTAACCATGGCCCTTCAAACTGCTACAAATAACATTTCAGCAACTACATCTCTTTCATACGTAACCGCTGCAAAATTTACACCGAAACCATCTTTTCCAAAAAAAAGAACAGGCGATAGTTCTTCACGCAGAAGAAAACCTTAAACTTCTAGACTACGTTAAAGCCATTGGTGATATTATCGGACCAAAAAATATTTCCTTTGCTTCCAGAATATCTAACACTAGGATCTGCATATATCTAGAGAACTCAAATCTCGTTGATCAACTTCTAAAATCCCACCCAACCGTTCAAATCGGACGCCTTATTTTAAGTGTTCATAAACTTGTCTCCCCAACAAAAAAAATATTAATTTCGAACATATCTCCTTACATTCCCCATGAACTGGCCGAAAATGCAGTAAAGAGTCTTCGTTTCCAAATAGCCTCCCCCGTGTCCTTTCTTAAAGCAGGCATTCCAGGTGATGAATACTCCCACATCCTTAGCTTCTGCTGTCAAGTATATATTTTTCCTCCCTCTGATAATTTTGAGCTTCACACCTCCTTGTTAATTCCTTTTAAAGGTAACGATAATAGAATTTTTCTGTCTACGGACAAGATGGAATGTTTCTTATGCAAACAATCAGGACATGTTGCTTCTAATTGTCCCAATACTTTATCTGACAACTTATCATCTGAAAATCCTACTGTTTCTCATGACCTCCCAAGTCCCCCCACCGAATCAACGTCACAGCAACAGAATACACAATTTCCATCTCATTCTGAACCGACTCCCTCCCAAACAAATCTATTTTATTTGTCTTCCTCCCCAGAGAATTGCGAAAATGATACAATATCTGAAAAGGCAGATAAACTATGTTTAAGTTTTCAATTTCCACAGAAAAGACCACGCTCATCTGTATCATCTATAAGCGATAAGAACCTTCAATCTGGGGAAAACTCCGCAATAGAACAAACTATGTTTTCTCCCAAACAAACAGTTCCTAGTTCCTCTAGCACCTCCAGTACAAAAAAGAAACGAAAACGTAGTTCTTCTCTCGACCCCAGTCTATCCACTGACTCCAAGCAATTAATACACGAAGCCTATAAACAAAACCCAGAAGCTTTTGCTGTTCCTCCTGATAATATAATTGCCTTTATCGAGAACGCTTACGGCAGCTGTGACCCTGTCTCAGAAGCATTTAAATTCACAACAGATATTTAATCACTCATTATAACTTTGCAATCAATAAACTGTAATTTTAACGAAAGGTCTACAAAAATCAGAATTACACGCTTAATTAAAAAAATAAAAACTAAAATACATTCTGCAACAGATGATTCTGAAAGTATAAACAGTCTTGATAATTCCCAGGATGCTTGTGATAAAGAATACCTGTCTGATAGTTCACAAACCTCGCAAACATCCAAACACTCTACATATTAATTTCAGCCTTCACACTGATACAATGGAATTGTGATGGATTTTATCCTCGTCGTCCACGCCTTGAACAGCTCATATCTGAGTCTTCTCCTGACTTTCTATGCCTACAAGAAACAAATTTCACTGATAAATATTCCGGACAACTTAAAAATTTTACAGGTTACCACTATATTCGAACTACCCAACATCGTGCCAGTGGCGGAGCATCAATTTTTGTTTCCACTGATATTTTCCATAAAGAATTTCCGCTAAATACAAACTTCGAAGCTATAGCCGTTACAGCTTGGTGTCCTTACAAAATTACAATTTGTTGCATATACATCCCTCCAAACTACTGTCTAATAAGTTCCGATCTTGAAGATTTAACATCTCAGCTTCCTACACCTTTTATCTTAGTAGGTGACTTTAATGCACATAATACTATGTGGGGCTCCGAAAACACATTTGGAAGAGGTAAAACAATCGAAAATTTCCTAAATAACGTAAATATAAACTTACTAAATTCAGGAAGTAGTACATACTTTTACATCCAAACAGGTAGTTTCTCTTCCATAGATTTATCTATCTGTAATCCCGGAATATTTCCTTTACTTTCATGGTACACATTAAACAGTCTCTATGATAGTAATCATTTTCCTATTCTCATCTCTGATCAGTCAAAAATGCCTTCAAGAATTATAACAAAATGGAAAATCACTCAAGCAAACTGGGATCTTTTTAGAACCACTGTTTAGGGAAAAACCGATGAATTACTTTTTAACAATGATATAGATACATATGTAAAACTATTAAATATGAACTGAATCTGCTAAGGAATGTATTGGTAAATGCGCGATTGATCCTTCCAAGAAACCTGTCCCTTGGTGGAATGAGTCGTGCAAAATAGCTGTCAAACAATGCAAAAAAGCATTAAATAAATTCCGGAAGACTCGTACCACCACGGATTTAATAAATTTTAAAAAACTTCGGGCCAACTCCAGGCGTATTTTAAAAGAAAGTAAGAAAGCCTTATGGAATCAGTACGTTAGTTCTATCACAAAAGATACTTCTCCCGCGCAAATGTAGTCAAAGATAAGACGTATGAAACGTCGTAATACATCCAGCAAAATGGCCGCCATCTCCCTGCAGGATCATACAGTTACCGATGATCAACATATTGCAGATATCTTTGCCTCTCACTTTTCAGACAAGTCAAATATTCCGAATCTTCCCAATAACTCAGATACCAACATTTCCAGCCCCAAAATATTCTCTAACACTAGCTCTATGAATCTTCCTTTTAATCTCTTAGAATTAAACGAAGCCATATCTTCAATAAAAAACTTAGCAGCGGGTCCCGACGACATCCCATCAATATTCTTAAAAAATCTCCATCCAGACACACATCTTAAACTGCTAGAGTTATATAATAGGATCTGGTCTCAAAACCAGTTCCCAACGTTATGGCGACAAGCAACTACAATTCCTATCAAAAAGAATGACTCATCTCCAAATCTTCTAAAATCATATAGACCAATTTCTCTCACTTGTTCACTTTGTAAACTGTTAGAAAAGATGGTCAATAAACGCTTACTATGGTATCTGGAAAGAAATAATATTCTTGGCCCATTCCAAACAGGTTTCAGATCAAATCGAAGTACAATAGATAACCTGGCCACACTACATACTGACATTGTTAACGCATTTTCGAATAGAAGCGAAGTCATAGCAGTAACTTTAGATATCCAAAGTGCCTTCGACACTGTACAAAGACCTCTAATTCTAAGAAAATTAACGGAATATATTTTAACTGGTACTATCTATTTATTTTTAAAAAATTTTTTAACAAGTCGATATTTTGGAGTATTAACAAATGGAAAAATATCAAAACCACACGCTTTGGACAACGGTTTGCCTCAGGGCTCAGTTTTAAGCACTACCTTATTTTTACTTAGCATGAATGACTTTTCCTCATATATAGAACCACCAGTCAGGTATTATAGTTCAGATATTATAATATACTGCCAAGGTAGAGTCACAGCTACCACCAGCACTTTTGCTACAAAACGCAATAAACAAAATAGACACCTGGTCTACGCGTGCTGGATTTGTGTTTTCAGCTCCTAAATCCAAAGTAATTTACTTTACCAAAAAGCATAGACCTAATCCACCTTCTATAACTCTAAACGGACTTCGTTTACAAACAGTTAATTATTTGACAACTCTTGGTATCACCTTTGATAAAAAGCTTATCTGGAGACAGCATATTCAGAAACAGGAAACTGTATCCAAAGAATCAATTTACTTAAATCTCTTGCTAGCTTCTCTTGGTGAGCTGACGAAGAATCTCTTCTAAGAATATATAGAGCGTTAATTCGCTCTAAGCTAGATTACGGCAGTATTCTTTATATGGCATCTAGTAGCTCCCTACTAAAGTCTCTAAACACAATTCAAAATACATCCCTACGACTATGCCTCGGTGCTTTCAAATCAAGCCCAGCTAAAAGTATGTGCATTGAATCTTCAGAGCCACCACTTCATCTAAGAAGGCAGCAGCTTTTACTTTCATACTTTATAAGAATATCAGCAAACCCAAGTAACCCGGTAATAAATCTAATCAATCCCATAGATCCTCCCCCAGCAAACGCATCCAATCAGTCTCTTAAACTACCACAAATATTATCTCCTTTGTTAGATTCCATCAACCTTTACAATACTACTTCTATTTATACCCCCAAGACAGCTCCATGGATGCACAATCTTGCAATATTCAATACTGATTTATGCAGATTCAACAAAACAGAAACCCCAAAGTCAATTCTTAGAAAATCCTTCCAAAACATCCTTAACTTAACACAATTTGATGAAATGTTATACACCGATGCGTCCAAGTATGAAGATTGTTGTGACTCGGCTGTGTCCACACTGAAGACGACAAAGAGCTCTGTGCGATTGCCTAAAAGTTGTAGTATCTATACCGCAGAATTATATGGTATACTCCAAGCATTAAAGACTTCAATCCATCCTACTTCAAATGAAAGCATACAAATCGCCATTTGCACTGATTATCTTTTCTCGATTCATTCCATAAGATGCATTTTCTCAAAAAACCCACCAGTGCAGGAAATTCACACCATCTGTAACCAATTATATTCTGCTAACATAAAAGTCATAATGATCTGGACTCCATCTCATTTTGGTATATTGGGAAACGAAAAAGCAGACCAAGCCGCTAAAGCAGCATGTTCTTCTGACATAGCCTTCAAAGAGGTCCAAATCCATACGGATCTTAAAATATTAATAAAACAAAAAATCCTCAGCTCATGGGCGGACCTGTGGAGTAAAACAAAAACTAAGCTGCATGACGTTCAACCCAACTTACAATATCTCCTCTATGAACAGAAAAGAAAAATCAGTTATTCGCCGACTACGAATAGGGCATACACGTCTCACACATGGATACCTTATGGCATCAGAAAACTCTCCAGTATGCCACCACTGTAATAGCCTCCTTTCCACCAAACACGTGATAGTGGACTGCTGCCAGTATGATTCTTCCAGAAACAAGCACAGCCTTAAAGGAAATCTAAAAGACATTCTCAGTGTTCCAAACCGTTTTGACAGTGTTCTTAGATTTTTAAAAGAAACAAGTTTAATTCAGCTAATATAAACAGTGCACAGTGATAAGCTTTATCGTTTTAACCTTTAAAAAAATGTTCATATCAAATTTTTGTACCTATATAAAATAGTATTATGTTGTAAACTGTACCCGTGTCAATGACCATAAGCTGTCGAGACACGTTAATTTTGAATAAAAAAAAATACTTTGTGAATTTAGCAACCCGTATCTGAAAGAAACTTAAAGACCACTAAGTATTAGGAGAAATGAGTATTTATATTTTAAAATAAACACAGAGACTTTAAGGGATCAAAGATATGCAAACTTTCTTAGGACAATGAACACAGAGATTTAGTTTCCGGGTCGTAATCCAAGAAAATAAAAATGTAATTATAATTACAATTATTATGATCTAATCCCATCTCAAAACATATCCGTGTAAAACATGCTGCAAGAGAATAGTTTCACAACCGTCATAAATTTTTTGTAATTCTTTTGTATAGTACCATAGATATATTTTATTAATGCAACCACAAAAATAATTCAAATCTAAACTTAAAGTTTGCAACTTTTAGTTCAAAATATGTTGGTAATGCAAATTTTTCATGAAAATTTTCTCCACTTTTATTTTCAGAGAATATACCGGATGCTGGATTACCTCCTTTTACACCTTCATTTGTACGGAAAATCTGAGTTGACTCGGCTTTATCTTTTATAATCTCTCCTTTGTCACCTGCTTTACATAAATTTGTATCCCTAATTCTGCAGATATTATAGAAAGTTTCCTTTCTGGAATGCTTATTTAATTTGTCTCAGATACTTTCTGATGATATCAGAAAGTTGTTAGGAATTGATTTAAATAAGTTTTCATTTTGATTTAAAATATAATTATATACGGCCATAATGAAAGAAAAATTTGATTTAAATAATTAATCTTCATATTATGTTGCGTAACGACATTGGTTATAAAATTTTAGATTACAAAATATAAAAGATAGCTTTTAAAACCATGTTATCAATTAGAGATGAGAGGATAGTATAACATCAGTTTAGGATTTTAAGGTATTTTAAAAAGAACTGGTAATGTATCTTATAATTCGCCATTACCAATACGTAGAAAAGAGTGAGAACGTATTTTTCAACGATGGTGATTTAAAGCACAACTTAAAATTTATTACCATACTGGAGAAGCGGAGTCATAAAAAATTTAGTTTTTTTATTTTAATATGCTGTGATGTAATAAACTATGTCATACAGATAATTATATTAAACTTTTGTGTGTTTCTGCGATATTATTTTAAATACCAGATAGAAAATAATGCAAGTATGATAATGCAACTTGCTCTGATGAAGGCTCCCAAAAGGAAATCAAAATTTCGATAATAATCAAAGTGAGATTAAACCAACTGCAAACTCTACACGTCTTTCAACATTAGGCACGTGAGCTTGCTTTACGTACCCACTCCCTGAAGACGAGTGGTAGAGGAGTATTCTCATCGGTGGCAACCTATCAAACGTGTTAGGTGGGAACCGTATTCCTACCTACGTTTACCATTCTGCCCGTGGTTGGAATAATGCATGGGTGGACCCTGTGTAGTAACACAGGGGAGGGTAGATATCCACGTTGTAGCAGCAACGTGCCACCCTCAAATGGTGTCGAACTCGTAGAGGCAATGGATTCACTTACGGTCATTTGCCGAAAAGCCAGCAGGACCAGGGTCACGCTTTTACGTTTTTTCTCGAGAAAAGGTGAACATAAACACACTTCATGTCTGGCGAAGTACGGATATCATAAAACTTTATTGCTAAGGACTTAAACACAAGAGGTTTGGCTACGAATTACGCCCCTGCGTCATATATTTGGCTTTTTAGTAAATAGTTATTAGATTTGTATAAAATGAACGATAAATTTTCAAAATAAAATGGTACATTGATAATTTTACTTTCAATACTGTTTAACTAATCATTTTTTATTTTAACGCTTGTAAATGATTAAAACTGTATAAATATTCTTAATATTAAATGCATAATTTATAAAATACTTTAATTTTATAGAATGGGTAAAAATTTAAAAAGATACTTATTGGAAATTACGTTAAAATTTAGTAATTTTCGTGGACTAGGATGTAATTACCCTGCATATTTAAATTTTTACCTGTGTATACTACTGAGTTATGCATTACTTGTTTGCACACTTTAGGAATCATTATACGTGTCATAATATACTTTCTGAGTTTGTCGTTCTGGGTCATGTAGTCAGTAAAGAAGGAGTGGCCGTGGATAAGAAAAAAATCGATTTCATTAAGGAATGGCCAGTACCAACGGACAAACATTAAGCTAGAAGTTTTCTTGGACTATGTACTTACTACCGGAGGTTAATTAAGAAGTGTGCAGATATCGCTAAGTCACTAACGCGACTTACAGAGGAAGCAAGAGACTACCGCTGGGATACAGACTGCCAAAATGCCTTTGAGACCTTAAAAAGCATTTAATCACAGCACCAATTTTAGGATATCCGCTGCCAGAAGGAGAGTTCATCTTAGATACAGAGCACTTCTTAGAGAACTTCTATCAATACCTCTATGGAAGGAAGTTTTTAATCCGAACCGACCATGCCGCCCTTAAGTGATTGATTCAATTTAAGAATCCGGAGGGTCAGATAGCCAGATGGATCGAACGACTCCAAGAATACGATTTCAAGATTGAGCACTGGACCGGAGTTAGCAACAGAAATGCTGATTCTCGTTCCAGAAGGCTATGCCTAGCAGAGTGTTCCCACTGCAACAAAACGGAATCCAAGGAAGCAGCAGTGCTAAGAACAATGATGGTCAACGACGATTGGACGCCTACTAAGATAAGGGAAGAACAAGAGAGAGATCCAGTTATACAAAAAATCTGAAAATAGAAAGAGGAAAACCGTCGACCACCTTTGCAAGAAATATCAAACCTATGCTCAGTAGTTAAGACGTATTGGGCCCGGTGGGACATTTATCATGGAAGATAGCTTGCTCAAACGAGTACTGTACCTCACCGAAAAGGAGAGATCCTATGAGACAATATAATGTTGGAAGCCCGTTTGAAAGAATAGCTTTGGACATCGCCCAGCCATTTCCAGAAAGTGAAAATGGAGGCAAGTAAATGTTGGTAGTAATGGATTACTTCACTGGTGGATCGATATTTACGCACTTCCAGAACAGAAGGCCACCACCGTTGCAGATAAGTTGATCCAAGAATATATCAGCCGATTTGGAGTGCCTTTGGAGATCCATAGTGACCAAGGAAGAAACTTCGAAAGCGATCTATTTCAAGGAATATGTGATAGACTAGGCATGAAGAAAACAAGAACTACCGTATATCATCGGCAATCGGATGGTATGGTAGAACGAATGAATAGGACAGTTGGCAAGTATTTAACAAAGATGGTGTCCGATCATCAGCGAGCCTGTGATCAATATCTTCCGTTCTTTACAATGGCCTACAGATTTGCTGTTAACGAATCAACACGCCAGACACCAGCCAGAGTCCTATTCGGACGAGAGATGCGACTACCTTGTGATCTAGAGTTTGGGTGTCGACCTGGAGAAGATGTAGCAGGTGAAGATTATGTGATCGAATTACGAAGAAGAATGGACGATGTACATGAGTTGGTCCGTTTCCACCTTCAGATCGCTAGCGACCGAATGAAGAAACGGTACGATACACAAGCCGAAAAGGGTTGTTTTAAGAAGAACGACAAAGTCTGGCTCTATAATGCCAAAAAGCAAAAAGGTTGTTCTCGTAAATTGCAGCAGTTTTGGGAAGGTCCATACCTCATTATGGAGAGGATCAACGATGTCATCTACCGAATAAGCAAGATTCCGAAGGGAAAGCCGATGATAGTACACCATAACCTGCTGGCGTCTTTCGAAGGTGACCACGACGTAGATGAAGAAGTGGAATTAAACCAAGTCTAAGATGTGTTTGACCTCACGTTTGAGGAATTCATGGGGGCCTATGCAGGTACCGGTAAAGCAAGACATGGTGTTACCACTGAAGAAAAGCAAGATCTACTCGCGCTTCCCGATGACTACTCGCTAGCCCTTACCATCCCGGCCAGTATCAAAGACGCACCAGGGTTGGCATCCGTATTTCGAAGGAAGTTCGGTCGAGTTGCAGAACTTCAATACCAAGCGCTAGCTCCCAGGAAAGCCTTGAAACTCCAAGATGCATCACGTTACCTTTTCTACCTGCTAACAAAAGACACTGCCCGTGACCAACCTACCTACGAGATATATGGGAAGCCTTACTTTAATTGAGAGAGCACATACTAGAGTCCGACGTGCAAAAGTTAGCCATGCCAAAGTTGCCGCCAAAGAGTGCTGCCAATTAGATTGGAGGGTTATCCGAAGTATGGTGGAAGAGATCTTTAAAGACACCGAAGTTCAGATGTTAGTCTGTTGCAATCCGCAAAGTTACTGGTGCGGAGAGAAAACCGTCCCTTGTCATTTTTATACAACTGGATGTTTTAAAAGAGGGTCCAGTTGCCGATACCAGCATACCGTTCCAGTTCCAGTCCCGACAAGGTTCCAGGAGGAACCATCTTTTAAGAGGGGGGCAATGTTACGATAAATAATGACGCATCATATGACTCAAAACTGTAAACATATTTATTACTAATATCCTTATTCATTCGAGTATTTTCTAGTAAGAAGATCCACGGGTCTCCCTCGGCAAAGAAGTATGGCGTGACCTTCAAGTTTTTTCACCAAGGGTCGGGAAGGTCGACATGCCTTGACGAGATTCTAGATTAACGGTGCTTTATATATAAAGACGAAAGTTTTTGAATAACAGTTAGTTTGTGAATATGAAGTTGAGTTATTAGATCGAGATATAATTGTACGCCGAAATAAATATAAATAAATATTGTGATAAATTAGTGAATATTTTAATAAAGACGTTAATAAATTTGTAAGTGTTATAAATAGAACCTTTGATAATAAATAAATACAATAAATTAGATTAATAAAAATATAACACTAAGATGCCTCCCCGTACTATAATAAAGATATTTTTATATTGTATGCCTACTCTGATATTATACTCTGCAAAACACTTAACAAAGAATGTATAAATTGAAATTAGTCCCTTGGTTCCAAAAAGTAAAAAAATCTGGACTATTCCATAAAAAGTATATTCCAATTAACATTCTCTCACGACCCTTTAACGTGTCACATGGTCTGCTCTGGTTAACACTGGACCAGGAACAAGCATTCTGGCCCTTATATGATATTACTGTAATTAACTTTGTTGGAATTGATGCATGCTCGTATTAAAGTATTATGAACTCTAAAGAGAACATTTTGCGATTGAGCGGTTATGTGGATGTTTCGTACATATAACACGACAAGTTTGCAAATGCAAAGAACAATCATCCGAACAATTTATTGTATCCCCCAGTTTTTCTTAACCTTTTCACTCTAGTAAAGCTAGATTGGTTTTTTCCAGAACTTTACAAAAATTATTGTTGTGATTATCTATTTCAACTTAAGACAACAATTTAAGCTGTATAATATTGCTTTAAATTAGGCATTTTTAGTTAGGATAAATTAAAATGACAAAGCAAACTAATGTCCTGTACATAAGAAATTTTAAAAGGTCGATGAAAAAACTTATTCATTTTGTTAAATTTTTTTTCTGACAAAATACATTTTACTTTGAAATATTCTGAAATTGTAAATACCTCATGAAGACAATACACATATATTTTAATTTTTAAACTTTTTCTTTGTTAAATTCAATATTGTTATGATTATTTTATTTAAAAAAAAATCTTTTTTTTTTCCTCTTTACTTTATTTTAAATATTTTACGCTGTCCCCGCTAAGTATATATTTAACAATTCAAACTTATCCAAACTCGGAAAGGTTTGTATCATGAATTAAACGGGACTTCCGTTCCTTTATTGTTACCCAAGTTTCAAGTTCACCTTTTAAATAAACGAAATCGACAGAAAGCAGAGAGCAAAACAGAGCCGTGGAGTGACTTAATATACGAGGCATGTTTATACAGCGGTCCCCAAATGTACCTTGAGGAATTCACTAACACGTGTCACGGGACGGTGTCTAGGACACTTGGGAAATGTGATGTAAGATGCCCGAGGAAAAGCCGCGCTAAGGTTTCGTAGTATTAGCTGGAAGAAATTTACATGTATATTCAGTTAGGCAGCAGGTAAATTAGGTTAAAAGCGACAGGGACATTGTTCACGAGATCGAGTGGGACACGGTTATCAAACTTCGCTGATAACAGCTCTGATAACTCTCTATTTGCATTTATATTTGAATTTTGATAAACACTGAAAGCTGTTACAGCATTACATGTTTCACGTTTCAGTAAGTGAATTGTAGTAGGATCGGGCTTGAAACGGTTTAACCTCTATACATTTCGTTCTAGATAATCCTTTTAAATCTTGAATAGTGGAGGGTTACTATATAAGTAGTTAATTTATACAATGTTGCTATATGTAGCCAAGTTTAGTGATCAAGTTTTTAGAAATCAAAATTACATTTATAATAAAGTTTTCTATAAAAATGCTTTCTATATAAGAAACTTGTCAAAAATACTTTAACGGCTAGCACAATTTCTTATTTTCTCTATTCGATTTTAAAACATGAAGGTAAAAGTTTTATGAATAACAAGATAAATTAACATTTCATAACATTTTTTTTAATGATATGAAAATATAAAATAATGTTCATAAATGTGATTATCAAAATTTTCCCCATTTTCCTTTTTTAGAGTTTAGTCCAGAAAAACTAATATTTTTTTTAAAGCTGATAATGTTAAAAATCAACAAGTAATTTACACTTAAAACCGCTTATTTACTATTTAATAGTTCAATTTTTTAGCAACCATGTTACTGTGCTGTTAAACAACTTTAAATATAATCCGCAATTCAATAGTATATCGAACATTAAAATACTCGACTACATGCGAACTAAAATTATTTTTGACATGAGAGAGGAATAGTTAAATTACTTCAGGTCGTTCATGGCTGTATTAAAGTGAACTGCTTTTAAAAAATTTCGATTTTGCGTACATACTAGAATTTTAAGCTAAAATGCAGTGAAGAAATCATTCAATTTGGAATATATGAACATTCGTAGACATTTTTGGAAACACATAATTAATTAAGTTAAACAGCAAATAAAAATATTGCATTTTGCAATGACTGGTTGTCTATCTTAAACTTCAATGATCAAGTAGTAAATGACGTTACTAAGTTAATTATTAAAAATAAAAATTAAAAATAAACAACTCCACATTTTTAAAATTAAACAAAAAATTTAACTTATATTTTTAATATACTAATAAAGCGATCCGGACAATGCGAGCCATGCTTTGTTCGCAATTCTTTACTAAGGGGAAATCATGTTTCATCCCTTTGTCCTTTCAAAATCTAGTTATCTATTTCCTACCTCTTCCTGGTGAAGGGCAGCAGAGATAATTATAAGAAACTCAAGGCGCAGAATAAATGGTCCTGGACCGGCTTGAAACTGGAATACTACTAGCATGACTGGAGCAGTTTGAATGTTTGTGGTACTGCGATGGGGAAGGCAACGGGAAAATCACCCGATTATATTTCCCATAAATCTAAATGACAGACGAAAACAAAAAAATGACCCCCAGTCCGGTGAACCCCTTAGATGGGAAGAGGATGCAAAGAATCCCCCCGTCAACTACTATTGAAGTCCAAGTAAGTTGATAAAAAATCCAAATATATGACCGGATAGTACGCATTGCTACCTGGAACCTACGCAGCTTATTTATGTCTGAGAAACTTGCAAACACTGAAGCTGACATGGGAAGAATAAAAATAGATATCTTGGGGATGAGTAAAGTACGTTGGCCTGGTTTAGGAAACAAAAAACAAAAGATGAATACATCTATTGATCAGGAGAAACCGACCGAGAACCTCAATATGGAACAACTATATTGGTATCGGACAAAATTGCGCAGTTAGTCATAGACTTCATCCCTCTAAATGATAGAGTAACAATGTTGAAATTAAGAACATCCGGTAGAAACCTAAATATTTTTCTATGCTCTAACAAGTGACAAATCAGAGGAGAAAATTGAAAACTTTTATAACAATAGGGATGAAATATTGCGACTGAGAAAAAAAGGTGAGATAACTCTGATTATGGGTGACTTTAACGCTAAAATTGGCCATGGTGTCGAAGAAGACAACATAGGAGCATACGGTCTTGGTACCAGAAACAATAGGGGAGATAGATTGGTACAATTCTTTACAATACAACCTGTTAGTAGCCAACAACTTCTTCAAACAACATTCTAGAGGGCTACACACTTGGAAATCACCTGCAGACAGGAAAGATACAATTGTTACAAATCAAATTAACTTCATTTTGCTCGATAACAGCTTCAAGAAGTATATAAAATCTACTAAAACATATCCTGGAGCTGACATTCATAGCAATCACAATCCAGTTATAACGGATTTTAAACTAAAAAGGTTTTCTAAAGTAAAAATGAAAAAAATGTCAAGAAAAATAGACATCTCACAACTGAAGGACCCTAAAACGAAAAATGATATAAGCATCAAGGTTGAGAAAGAAATAGAAATGCTAGAGAACCTGGTACAAACAGACGTTAGAGTAATATGAACTGCTCTAAAAACGAAAGTAATAAAGATACAAGAAGACGACATCGGGTTCACGAAAAACAACAGAAAACAAGAATGAATAACGCAAGAGATCATGGACCTTATGAACGTAGGACGAGAATATAAGTCAAACCCAAAAGAATACAAACGAGTCAATAAAATCATTAGAAAAAAGTGCAGAAAAGCTAAAGAAAACTATATATCAACCAAATTCCTAGAAATTGAACCACTTCAGGAAAGACACGACACCTTAATGTCCATAAAAAGTGAACGAAATGACAGCTAGACACAGAAAGAGACAAGAAACAATATTAAGAAATAATAATAACGAGATAATTATAGGTACAGAATACATAGAGAGATAAAAAGAATACATTCAGACAGTTTTTGATGATGTTAGACCTTGTTCTCCACCAACCACGGATGATCGAATAAATGAAAAAGGTCCAAAAATAAAAGTTATTTATGCAGTAAAAGCTTAGAAGAACGGAAAAGCCACTGATAGAGACAATATCAATGTCCAAATACCTTAATTAATGGCAGACAATATAAGTAAAGTAAGAGACAAGAACATTTACCATGGAAAGAAATATAACACACTACCTTTCCTGGATGTTTTAACCTCTAAGAACGATACTGGATGTGAGACTCAGGTATATATAAAACCAACAAACACCAACAATAAATATTTAAATTACAAATCAAATCACAATATCAATATTAAATAGGGAATCCTTATACGAAAGAGCCAAAGTTACTTGTACTAACGTATTCATGATTCTTCTTTATCTTTTATAAATAAGGAATTTTCATCAATCGACTGAATAGAACAGAAAAACTTAGAACGAGATCCTACAGCATACACAAGGAATAATATGAGGAAAATAACAATACCATACGTCAAATAATTATCAGAAAAACTTAAAAATGAAAAAAATAAATTTAACATTTCAACAACATTCAAAACAAGAAACACATTAAGATCTATTTTACCTAAAACTAAACCTAACAATGAACAAGGAAGAACAAAGAATTGTGATTATAAAGTAAATTGTGATTCAGATCTTTTTTATTAAAGTGAAATATCAAGGCCGTTTAATGTTAGAATAAGAGAACAACAATCTTATAATAAAAATAGAGAATTCGATGGTCTCAACTATGTAAACACGCATGGGAAACTGAACATAGGGTTCAATGGAATGATTTAAGTATAGTCCTAAAAGAAACATATGGTAAAAAGAGAAAAACAAAAGAAGCGGCTCTACTTATGCTAAACGAGACCAATTTTGTGGCAAATTCCTCGGCAGAGAGCAGTAGGATGTGATTACCCGTATTAAAAGAGAAAATTAATAAAAGGAAAATGCCACTAATCGAAATAATCGACTAACCATTTTCAAGTTAAAGTTGATTTCATGTAATCGAATGAAATTTCTTAAAATAAAGTCATCCCAGGAACGCAACTCAGCAATATTGGCAATACTATTTTAAAGTCATCTACTTTAACACTCTGGAAGTCGCGGCTGATCAGAGAGATACATTGAAAACATTTTTATAAATATTTTGAAAGAAGTGCATTGTATAATTATTATTCTACGACACTGTATAGCTTCACATGTATGTCTTAGAATTGGGGAAACACACAACGTCGGCTTTCACGTAATTTCTAGTGGTTGAGAAGTGAACGTTTGTCGTACAGATAACGCGACCTCGTAGATCGCACCTATATTTTTTTATGTTTATTTCGTTGTGTGATCTATAATTATATTCAGAATGTCGAAAAAGGTATATTAGTTGGATGATCCAAAGGATGTTGAAGAGCTTCAGAGTATGTTTCTCGATTCTCACGATGGAAATGGTAGAAATGAGTTTGAAGACAAAAGTGGCGTAGACTAAATCAATTATGTCGAAAGCGATCAGAAAATTCGAATAGCGAGCAAGACATTTCTAGTGAGGAGAGCGAAGAAAACGTATATGAAAACGGGGAGTATTTTTACGAAAAAGACAAAGTAACAAAGTGGGGAAAAAAGCCAGTTTACGGAAATAAAATTAGGCGACAGAAACAAAATATTTTGTGTCAATTGCTTCTAATTAGAAATACTGCAAAAAATGCAAAAACTGAATATGAATGCTAAAGCTCTTTCGCGTCAGAAGAACTTTTAGATTAAATTTTACATTATACAAATAAATATATAGACTTTACTTCAAGTAGATATTCCAGAGAAAGAGATGCTAAATAAACCAACAAAATAGATCTAAAATCATTTTTTGCCTTTTGTATTTAGCTGGCTTACACCGCAGTAATCGACTAAATTTGGAAGGTTTGTGGGCAATAGATGGTAGTGAAATTGAATTATTTAGACTAAGTCAATGCCAATGCGAAGATTCAAATTTATTCACAACTGTATAAGATTCGATGACAAGACGACTCGACCAGATCGATTAAAGATTGATAAGTTGTCAGCTGTTAGACAAATCTTTTCACTATTTGTAGAAAATTGTAGAATACTGTTAAAAGTTTTGAACTCCGTCTGTTCCAGGAGATTTCCAGTTATGAAGCTCTTAGATAATGTTCGAGACTTCTTCAGTGGTGAAAAGTTCATAAGCACTAGTCCTGTAGTGTTGACAGTTGTTCGTCGTGTCTTCAATCCATCCAGCATTGTTGTTATGAGTAGCTGGTGTCGAAAGTTGGTTTCTCCAAAACTCTATATATACTTGGAATTCTTCGGTAGGCAATACGGGAATCAGATATATTTGACAATGATCGATTTAAGCGAGAAGTCATCAGTTACAAATGCAAACATTTGACTTGGTGCAGATTGTGAAAGCGACTACCAATTTTTGGTAGCAGTCTTCCGAATACGTTTTAGAAACAAACACAGCACAAGCCTACTCTTCAACCCAACATGTTTACTGAGACTGAACTGGTAAACGTCAAAGAAAGTATAAATCTAGTGTTAAGTGAAAAAATTGGTACACCTAATCAATGCCATCAATCTGCAAGTAGTAGTATCTTAAACTAAATTATTTAACAAAGATGGCAACTTAAAATTGAGGATTCTCGATCGAACCTCTGAACAGGAAACATATCAGCAATTAGCGACAATTGATATTTAATATTAGCTTGTTAGTTTTGACAAAATAAGGAATTTTTTTTTTATTTAAATGTAGAATTTTGTTTATATCTAAAATTTAAACAAAAGTGCAGTGTAAAAGTGTTACTTCTTCTGGACTAAAAACTGTAAGTTTGATTTTCCTATTTTATCTACAACAAATCAAGGGTAAACAACTATTTTGCCGATTTTACGTGAGGTTAATTACCAGTCCTTCCGGTAATGATCTATTATAAGCACCAGGGCCGTATCCAGGTTATTTAGCCTAAGCATGGAAATGGATTCAGCAGCAGGAACTTCCACCATGAAAAGTTCTGGCAATCTACTTGTAACCCAACCATCAAAATTATATTCTATAGTTCTTAGTCAACCTACAAATAAATTTCTAAACAAAATCAAGCAATTCTGCTTCACTCATTGCCAAACTCTAATATCGAAGTTTACCTTAACTTCTAAAGTGGATCCCAGAAATACACATTGTATTTCTAAAATTATAAATGATGATATATTTTTTTTTTATTTAAACAAAAATGACCCTGCATCAACTACTAAGAGTTATTAGCAGGGGGTACAAACACAAATTACAAGTATTTAATTTCTTACAATGTATTATATAACTTAAATATACTCTATTAGATACTGTAGAATTTAATGTCTTTCAAATATTTCAGCACTTGGTTGAACTGGCAGCTTAGTAGATCCTTCATGTTGGTAGAGAGGTTATTTTTTCTTATTTCTTGGGTGTATGATTTGCATTCTAACAGAATATGTTTCACAGTGATTTGTGTCTTGCAGTTGTGGCAGAAAGGGATGGCTTCTTTATTTATTAAGTGTATATGGGTTGGTATAGTATGTCCTATTCGTAGTCAAGTTATTATCACTTGTTCACAACGTTTGAGTGGGAGTGGTAAGGTAGTGCCGACAGTTTCTATGACATCTTTTAATTTGTTGGATGTGGCATTCCAGTTATTCTGCCATAAGTTGGTAATATGTTTTTTAATGGAGGTTATGTGGTCGTTTCTTGTTAGCATGTGTGATACAGGGATGCTTTCATCTAGTGCAGCTTCATTCGCAAGTTGGTCCACTGCTTCGTTTCCTTTGATTCCCACGTGTGATGGCACCCATAAAAAAGTTATTTCTATGTTGTTTGTTGATAGTAGTACGAGTTCATTTTTTATTAGCATTATAATTTCATTTGATGGATACAATTGCTGTAAAGCTTTTAGTGTACTTAATGAGTCAGATATTATAATATAATGAGGTGCGGATTTTCTTCTGCAAACTTTCAGTGCCTCTAAAATAGCCAATGCTTCTCCAGTAAATATGCTACAACTCGGAGGGAGTCGTATTTTAAAATGGTCTGCTCCATGTATGTAAGCGGCTGCTAGTCCTGATTGAGTTTTTGATGCATCAGTATAGATATGCTCAGAATTTGGATATAGGGATACTATTTCATGGTATGATTGATGTATTACTGTTGGGTTAGTGGATGTTTTGGGATAGCGAGTAAGAGATGTATTTACAATTGGTGGATTAGTTGACCAAGAGGGAAAGTTTTGGGTTGGATTTATGATGACACTAAACTGCTTACAGTCGTAACCACTGAATTTAATTTTTTCATGAAAAGGGAGTGTATTCATAGGTTTATTTTTGTAATTATTGATACATTTAGGTTTTAAGTTATTTGAGTGCATGGGATTTTGATGATTTGATGATACACGAGTTGCATAATTTAGTGACAATTGTTGCCTTCGTAAGTGTAAAGGTAATTCGTTAGCTAATACTTGAAGGCTATTGGTTGGGCTAGTTCTAAATGCGCACAGAGCTATTCTTAGTAACGTTGATTACATTGAGTTTAGTTTTTTTAATGTAGTTTTTTTGGCAGTACCATAACATATTGAGCCGTAGTCTAATTTACTACGTATAAGTGATTGGTATAAGTTTAATAGGGTTCTTGTATCTGCTCCCCACGTACGGTTTGAGAGAATTTTTAGGAGATTAATTCTAGGTTGACATTGTTTTTGCAAGGTATGTATATGACTTTTCCAGTTTAGGGTGCAATCTAGAGTTAACCCCAGGCAATTTATTTCATTTGTTTCTTTTAGAATATGTCCATTTAAAGTTAGATTAACGTTCTTTATATTTTTCCGTTTGCTGAATATTATGTACCGTGTTTTTTCAGGAGAAAAGTTAAAACCAGTTTTAAGTGACCATTTTTCCAGCGTGTGTAAAAACTTCTGTATTACTTCAGCTGCACATTCCACACTTCTGCTTTTGTGGTAGATAATCAAGTCGTCTGCATATAAATTGGCTTTAATCGGTAATCTCATTTCGTCCAAGATGTTATTTATTGCAATCAGAAACAATGTTGGGCTTAAAATGGAGCCTTGAGGAATTCCATTTTTAAGAGAGCGTGGACTAGAGTTATAACCGTTAGCTCTTACTTCAATGTGTCTATGAGTTAAGAAATTTTGTACAAAAGCTAGTATGTGACCCTCAATTTCAAATTTCTGTAGTGTTTTTAAGATGTTATATTTCCATGCAGTGTCGAAAGCTTTATTGATATCGATAAAGACAGCTAGTAATTTTTGATTGTGTAGAAATGCTTCATGGATTTAAGACTCAAGCGATACTAAGTTGTCGGTAGTGGATCTGCCTTTACGAAACCCACTTTGATAGGAGGACAATAACATTGAGTTTTCTAGATGCCATACTAGTCTGTATTTATAATCTTTTCCATTAGTTTACACATACTACATGTCAAGGAGATTGGACGATATGACAAGGGATCGTCTTTAGGTTTGTTGGGTTTAAGAATTGGGATGATAATTGCATGGCTCCATATCTTGGGAAATATATTATTGAAAAATATCGAGTTAAATAGTTCTAGGAGGATAAGGCACCGATAACCGACATCATGGAAAAAATAGCGACATTGAGATGGCAATGGGTAGCACATGTAGCAAGACAAGACACCAACAGATGGTCTCATAAAGTGACATTCTGGAGACCTCGAGAAACAAAAAGAAGCGTGGGAAGACCCAAAAAGAGATGGATAGACGATATAACAGCTGTAGCTGGAAAGCAATGGATGAGAATTGCAAAAGATAGGGAAGCGTGGAAACAATTGGAGGAGGCCTATGTCCAACAATGGATGAATGAAGGCTGAAGAAGAAGAAGAAGAGGAGGATAAGTTTAGCTGATTCTGGAATATTTTTTAAGAAAATAGGTGAAATATCATCTGGACCGGAAGTGGTATTTTTAAGACAGTTTAGAGAATAATCAAATTCTTGTTGAGTTATGTTTTCATTTAGGAGCGATTTGCTGTCATGGATTGAAATGATGATATTTGTATCTTCTTTACCAGTGAACACACAGTCGATGAGTTTTTAGCAAACGATAATGGAATTGTAGTAATTAATTAAGAACGTATTCAAGCCCGAAGACTAATAAATCCAAATGAACGATTGATTATTTCCAACTTATGTCCAAGTATTCGGCACAGCATTATAGAAGAACAACTGAAAAACTTTAGTAAACTCTAATTGACTTTTTTAGGATAAGGACTTCAAATCCAGCATTCAAGCATATCTTGAGTTTCCGACGATACACTTTTATAGCGCTAACTAACTTAGACAAATCACCTGATTATATGTTAATTAACCATGAGGATAACAACTATCGAATTTTCTTTTCTATTGAAAAGCAATCTTGCTACTTATGCAAGCAGCAAGGACATTTTGCATCTCAGTGTCCCAATAAAAATAATCAGACTCCTTCAAACAACACCCAAAATAATTTTCATAATAAATAATAATCAGCACCCCTTTCGACAATTTCTTTTACAAAATTCTCTCCTACTGAGACTGAAACTACAGTACAACAATCAGCCCCTTTGTCGATAAATTCCTCTACAAAATCCTCTCTTATTGAGGCTGAAACGTCTAAAAAAATCAATAACTCTCAATCAAATAAGCATAGTCCGATAAGCTACGACCTACCCAATGAGACTCAAATGGATACTTTTGATCAAGATACATCCTTATCCCAGCACCCTAAACGAAACCTATCTGAAATAATATACCCCCCAATAAGAGATAACGAAAATGTCTTCGCTGAACCGAAGCCGCGAAGTAAAAAACCAAAATCCCAACTAGAAAACAACAGAAACCTAGTAGAAGATCTTACCAAATGCACCAGTCAATTCTTTAAATAAAACTCCAACAATGCAAACTTAACACAGGAAGAACTTATTGACTTCTTTGAAAATGCGCATGGTTCTTCAGATCCTCTCAGTATCGCCAGAACGTACTCGGAGGATATCGAATGATTGATAGACTTTCTATAGAAAATATATCCTATGTTAAGCCCAAGATATCCTAAATCCCTTTATTCTCGAATTAAAAATAAGATTACAGCACAAATTTTAAGTAATACTTCTACCGATGGTCGTAGTGATTCCTCTGCGGAGACTTATTAATTAAACTAATTTTAATTTTATTATTCAATGGAACCTAAATGGATACCATACCCATTTAGAAGATCTTAAAATTCGTATAAATAAATTTTATTTATCCATCCTATGTTTACAAGAAACACATTTCAAAGGAAATTCGGGTCACAATCTTAAAAACTCCATGTCCAGATTAAGATTAGGACACACCAAGATCACACATGATTTCCTACTACAGAAGTAACCCAAACCTGTGTGATACGCGTGTGATAGTGGTATAACATTACATCGCTTATTAGTGGAATGTCCTTTATACGCATTTGAAAGACAATATGAAGAGTTACCTACAACACTAAAACACATTCTAAGTGAACATAGTGACTGCAATCGTACCATATTTCTTTTTGGTTTCCTCAGGACTAATTAACAAAATCTAATGTTATTTTTTATTTTATTTATATTTATGGTACCTATCTGTAAAATCGACCATTGCTAATAATCCTTGAGGTTGAACAAGTTTCAAATAAAAAAAAACTTAAAATTGACAGTTCAGATTTAAATGCTCATAAAACCTTGAGTTTAATAATCACTTCTTGGGTGAAACACTTTTCTTTATTTGAATATTCCTACACTTATATTCTCTTACATCATAGTAGAATAAACATATTAGGTATTAGGCATATAAGAACAAATCATACATGTTTTCTGTATAACTTGACCAACAAACAAAATATTCTAAATATATTTCTTCAATAAACGCTTTTAAAGTAAGAGACTCAAATATCTAAAGTTAGTTAACTTTATTAAAAAACTTTCTTGGAGTTTAGCAGAGAGAAACCACGAAATAGACATTACACCATTGTACATAATTTTAATCTAAAACTACCCAACGACTTTGAAATGTGTTTTATGAGAAGCTTTCCTTATCTTATCCACCACTCACTTATCTTTTTTAGCACTCAACACCACTACCTTCCTCATTATCCGTCTTTTACGTAAGACATAACAAAATTTTGGCACCGACTCTTTGTATAATTAGCATATTTTGAAGGTTTCAATTCTGGCCAACTACATCTTCGGAATAATTTGAATTTCAGATATTCAAATGAGATTCTCGCATCTATCCTCTCCCTTACCGCAGGACGTAGTCGAAGAATGAGTTAAGGGTAAGAGTCTTATTGGAATTTTCGAGTATTCCATTAAAATAAACCTAGAAAATATACCTTATAGGCATACAAGTATATAAACTAATTTTAAAAAATTACTTGTTTGCTTATCTATAAAATATTAAAATAAGTTACAAATAATAAATAACAACAAATAATAAATTAGGAAAATATGAAATGGTGAAAATAACATTGGCGTACAATGCAATTCTCTCACTAAGGTAAAATAAAAAAAATTCATGGAATATGGATGGAATATAGAATTAAAAGCGAAATACCAAAATAAGAGGAATAAAGTATAATGAAACAGTTAAAAATTTAACTTCAAAATATTTTCTGTCACTATAAAAGCCCAACAGAATGGGGGACTAGAACTAGGTATGCTCAACTATGGTATTATAATGCACAACATTTAAACGTACAGGACATCTCTATTATAGTACCACGTATTTGTCATGTTTTTCCGTTAATATTTGCCCACGTTAAGCAAACATGTGCATTTTCTTTAGACAATGGGGTGTGGTGTTTTAATTATTAATCATTTAGTGCGAAAATTTTAGGAATTTGAAAAATATATCTATTTATACTTAAATATAAAAATTATCTCTGTAAGGAACAGAAAACCTCCAAAATTAAATACTTCAAAAATTTTTAATAGCCATTACCAAAACACTTCGCCTGTAACTAATAGTTTAAAAGTTATTCTATCTTATATCAGTTAAAAGTAATAGGTATTTAACAAAACGTTTTTTGGTTATAAAAATTATTTTTTAAAACTGTTTTTGGGGCATATTAAAATTAAAATTTTTACCTTTCATACAGTGGCAGCAGAATTCCCATATTTTCATTATTTTATATCTTGTTATTATAAAAAATGACCTCTGGGATGAAACATTTAAATCATTTTAAAACTCATTGATGGATCAAACTGAAATGTTAAGGGTTTGTTAAGCACTAATTTCTTATCTAAAGAGAAATCACAAAAACGTAAGTTAATTTTTACATAAGTTATAAAGCATTAACGATTTGTCTGTTTTGGAGCAACAAGTTATTTTAAAAAATATATAATAAGCAATTTTAAAGTATTATCCAAACAAATCAAATATTTTAAGTCAAATTAAGTATTTAAGCATAAATAAAAAACTTTTGAATAGCAAGCAAAAATTCAAAAATTCCATTTTTGCAGTGTTAATACTCGAAAAACCACATTGAAATTTCTGCAGAAAACGTATAGATTTGCTTACTGTACGTATATATTATTGGAAAACTCATCAACTATCTGGCTTATATGTGATGTCTGGAAAAAAACTTACTTGCCTGGAATATTATTCTTATATCTAAGAAGAGGGATAAGACTACGGCACTACAGAGTTATGAAGTGACAGACAGACATTATCTTAACAAAAGTTCTAAAAAATACAATTATTATTCACACTTTCTGATACGAATAATAATCCTGGTCAGACTTGTAGGTACTTAAGAAATACTGTTTTCCTCAGAAAAATAAATTGACAATCCCGCCTATGAATGAGCGCTGTGTGGGCTAACATTTTGCACGATTATATATAGCCGTGGTACCACATGCGTAAAAACTTGAAAAACTTCACACCAGAGGTAAGGCGTCCAATATTAGTATAGTAAAATTGGAAATGTAACGGCAAGTTAAATAATATAAAGTATTTCGATCTATTCTAAACCAGCAACCAATGCACATGTTTTTTTTGGCAATTGCTTTTAGTGCTACAGTAAATAGTAATTACTGAAAATTCAAAGTATTTATTCAAGCATTTATTATATTCAAGTATAAAAAACGAAGTCAAAATGATCTGTGTACAAAAAACTGGAACTGTAAGTATGTACTCATTATTATTATTTATTTGGATTTAAATAATTACGGTAAATTACTACAAATAAAAAACTGATAAAAAATTATTAACCTCACACCAATGAACCTAGCTGTAAAGCAGGACCGCTTTCAGTCTGATTTTAAATGTTGAAAACAACATATCAACTTCAAAGTTACATTCTACAAGCTGTATCATATTCAAAACTATTTAGTCAACAGAAGTATTCTAATTCTTATATAATTCTTAAATTCTAATAACTAAGAAGTAAGAACAATTAGAGCAACAGAGTGCAATATATTTTGTTTAATACTTTAGTACATTGTACCTTTATGACTATCTCAAAAGATTGAGTCAGCATGCATATATAATATCTTTCGTCTTAAGATTTGATAGATAAATTTATTGTGACGGCAAGGAATATAAATGTAAATGGAAAGATTCAAGAAGCGAGAATGTTAATAACTCAATCAGTGTATGTCCAAGCATATCTTCTAATATAATGATAGACGAATTAACAAAACTAGTTTTAAATTTTGTTTCAGAAATTTCGTACATACAGATATGAGCATTTTATTATTCTTTTAGTCACATATTCAGTTTCCAAAGATAAATATTTATATCACCTTTGCCAGAAAATCTTGTACTACCTAATCTTTTCTTATTAAGTTCCTGTAAATATAATACCAAATATTAATAGCCAGAAACTGCATATGTTTTAAATGTAAACTAACCGGACAGTAGGCAGTTTAATTGTCTAAACATTTTACCTTATAACCTTCCTCACAATAATACAGCACAAACAGTGATGACATAAAATTTACCAATATATTATACCCAAGAAGATAACCAACAATTTAAAATACCAGTTTTCCACACCTACTACTTCTCATACAATATCTCAAAGAGTAGCAATCCCATATTTACCAATAAAGTCAGTTTAACAAAAACTATTTTATTAGCATTAATTAACTTAGATTAATTAAGTAATTTTACCACAAAATACACGTATACCTTTGACCACTTTCTTAGTTAAAATTAAAACCCTAACATACACCGTCTGAGTTATCCCCTAATACCCAAAAACAAAAATCAACGTCACCTGAAACAATACAGCCTTTACCTTCAAAAAAAAAACTACACCTATGAATACTCACAACGAACTTTGACCAAAACTAAAAAAAAAAGAACCTTAGAAGATGCTTCCACGCCACCTGTCAAAGATAACTTTAAAAAACCTAAGTTTCAGTTAAAGAAAAGAGCCAAAACTAATGACATAAATTTAACAAATAAGATAATAAATCTCCAAACCTTACTAGAACTAGAAAAATTCATGTTTTATGAATAGATTACTGGTAATCTATAATAAACTATATTAATACTGGTAATAATAATCTATAGTAATACTGGTAAACTGGTAGTACATGCACCTCGAAATTATATAGTTTTTATGCAGAAATCTAGAAATCTAAAAATTCAAATCATTAGTTATATTTATGTTATCCCTTATGAACGTAATTTTTAACCAGACTTCTTTCAAATTATTAGAAGTATAATCATTTATTCGTAATATAAAATCTAGAGATAAAAAGACATCCTGATAAAAACAGCTGCCTGTACGATTATGAAGTTTACTCAAGTAAAGACTTTTACAAAGTAGGTATACCACGAATACAGAAGGATCAATAAGATGGATTATGTCTTCTTTGAAAAATGAGAGACGAATAGGGAATTGGGAAGCAACTTCAATAGCTTAGAGGATTTGTAAATATACTTTGTTCCGGTATAAACTCGTTTTTTCCCTTTACACTAACAAGAGTTATTTGCAAATATTCCGATAAAAATATAATTTTTGGTCATGTAAATATATCTAAACTATTTAAAATATTTTTCTATTAAATATACATCTTTATTGTATTATTGTATTAATCATATATAACAAGACATAAGTTTCATCACAAGTTTAATTTTCATATTCCTAAAATCTAATAAATTTAAAAATGTAAAAATAGTAGAAATTCCATTAAAATATCATATCGGAGTTATCTAAATGACAACCGCAAATTGCATGGTAAAAAATATCAAAATTAAATTTACTGAAAATAATAAAAATCAGTCAAACAATTATGTATTGGAACGTATATATAACTAAATCTAATAGTGTTACCCAGCCCACATTATAGCACATCAAGGGGAAGAGCTGTTCCAAGTAGCATTAGTGCATTGATTAGTGATCAGTGTAGTAGTATCTGGGGGTTAAGTCTGAGACCTCGTAAGCTCTAAAGAAAGGAGGATGTCGAAAATCAGAGAGGATGTCGAAAGCTCGGCGCAGTTATAATCGACGAAGTGTATTAATCTTAGTTGTAGGTTTAATTGTACTAACAGCGAAAATATTTCCTAATATAAATATATAAATATATGTATATAGATATATACACATGTATATATATATATATATATATATATATATATATATATATATATATATATATATATATATTGTTGTGATCTGCTTTATGATGTTTTATTATTAATTAACACTAATTTAAATAATCCAATTATTTAATTAATTAATTCACTAATTTATGCAGAGTCATACAAATCAATTACTATTAAAAATTCTCAGGGTGCTTCTTAATTTTACTTTAATCACTTTACTTTATATATCTCTTCGAGTGGGTTCAGTATCTCCTAGTTGCTCATAATCGGGATAGAACAGGAAACGGAACTAACATTAAAACAACATAAATATGCACACAAATTATTATTTATTTTCAATAAGCAATACGTTGAATATTAATAAATAACTTTTGTTAGCAATTATCTTTCCCAACAAACTACTATACTCTAAATTTAATTTTAATTACAAACTATCTATTGATCTGTTTTTTAATAATATCCACAAAAAAATTGACCATATAAATATAATATATTCACAAAAAAATAACTCTTTGAAACTTGGAATCTTAGTTCGTATGTTTATATTTGATTTTATCTTTAGAATATCTTAGAGGTTTTCTTTCATTCAAATTATTTGACTGACCTTTATTTTTTCACACCAATGATGTCTCCTCTCGATCAAACCACAGTTCCATCCTTGATTGATTATGTCCGGCTACCATCAAATCTTTCCCGTTCTCAGCATCGATCCAAACCGCATACCAGCAAACTACTCCTCCGAAAACACAAGCCCAAGCCTCTTTTGACCGGTACTCTTTATTCACAAATTCTCCTTTCTTTCTCAATTATATCTCGTGGACTATGCAGACTCAAAAGAGGTATTAATCTTCTCGATTTTGATCTGCTCTCAGCTTCCACCTTTTTCACTAACACACGAAAACACTGGTACTCAGATTGACTACACGAAAAACACATCTTCTCTTCTGGTCTGCCGGTAACATAATCATCTTTTCAATCTCCCCAGACAAACCTTCTCCACTCTCTCATTCCCCATCATTCCTTTTTAAACTAATCATAAGCATTCATCTTTCCCAACTATTTCCGATTTAGAAAATTTCCAACATAATATTTAAAACAAATAAACTACTTTCACTCAAATTACTTTTCAGAAACCATTAACAATTTTGCCTTTTTCAACAGAAATAAGCTTCCAAATTCTTGTTATCTCATATCTAAATCTAATTCTTATTTACTTTCGAAAAATGTCCACCGCAAAATACAATTACAAAGTTTATTCCTTAAATATATAATTATACGGGTTCCATTGTCCTTTCACTATTCACTCAGTCTTTCAAGGAAAAACTGTTCCGTCACAGAAACAATGTCTTCTCTTATTCTAACTATTACAAATAAGTACAGGGTTGTATTTTAACTTATACGCCCGCGGTATATTAAAATAATAAAAAATTCTTTATTCTATTTCTGATCGATAAACTGATCCATAACAATATATATATATATATATATATATATATATATATATATATATATATATATATATATATATATATATATATATATATATATATATATATCTACGGCATAAAGTGGACTCCGCCCATGTTAAAATTCAGGTTCAAGTGAGCTCCGTGGTCAAGTGGCCACCGATATACGGAGCTCACTTGACCATTCCATAATATTGGCTCTGTCGATTCGTCAACATGTATAGTTTCACAATTTTTAAAAATTTTGTGGAGCCCCTAAGTACCTCTGTATCATGAATGTATATCGCTTAGTTCACGTGTATATATTATAGGGGTCGTTTAGATCTTGTTCCGTGTATATTGGAACCATACGTATATCGGTTTAAGTAAGCTCTGATAGTTTGGCAACTATGGGATTAAGCCGTTTATTTCCAGCGTATATTCTAAACGGTTCAAATAGACTCCTTACTTTTGTTATCATTCATACGCATTACAGTATGTAACAGATATGTGTACTACCAAATACCTGTTTTTGGTAGGTACGTGCTTTTCTAAAGATAGATTTATAGATACAAAAGGATTTCATTACCAAGTTGGATGTGTTTTTTCATATGCGAAAATTTCCTAATGTATTTTGTTAACGTGAGTATGTCTTTATACGTTTTATTTAAGAATCCGGTTAATAAGAACTTCTTTTATTGTTTCATCATATCTTGTATACAGCTTTTTTATTATTTTATTTCTTCTATTTTATTATTTTATTTTTTTCTGGATTCTATTTCTTATTATTCTATTTTTTAATTCTGGATAGAAGGTTATCTCAAAATAAATATTTAAGTGCTAAAATAGATATTTTTTTGTTAAAATGGGTAGTAGTGCACAAAAAAGGGAAGAATGATTAATTTTTCTAACATGAATTATACCACTTCACCAATATTACATATTTCTGAATGTTTTATCTCGTATTTAGGAGTAATATGTAATTAATATAAGTGGAGTTAGTGTCAAATTTGCAATAATCTTTATAAGTAATAGCTTACTGACTGTACTTTAGATGTTCAGTTTACATAAATAAACCTTGTCCCTTCAAAAAGAGCGATTTGAACGGTAAAGTTAACTAAGAAAGTGTGATAAGTCTTGTACCACCCCACATGCACTTAAGTTAACCGGTGTTTGCAGGCAAGAGTCCTCCTGGCAGATTTAAGGAAGATAACTACCATAAGGAAGTTCCGTTCGAGGGATCAGATGGAGAGGAGCAGCTTATTTTTGTTTGTATATCTTGCAGATGTGTTGATATAGGCAGTTTTTCCTTGATTCTAGTCATAAAATAGGCTGGTATTCGTGGAGTGGATGTCACGAATCTGGACTTTGTTTTTTTTTTGCTCTGTAGCTACTTATCTTCGGATATTAGGTGGATTGATAGCTACGATATTGTAGAGCTTATGTATGGATGTGAGTCTTAATATTCCCTGAATTTGGCTGACTAATTTATAACTAAATATTTTATAAGTTATTTAAATAACTATTTATAAACGGCATTTAGATTAACAAATACCACTCCTCATACCTGATATTTTTCGTACTTCTCTTCGCTGTGTTGGGCAAGATTTGGTATTTGTGACATATATGATCTAACCTGTCATATATAGCCACTTTTGTCTTTTAATTTGAGTTTTTCTTCTATTATCGGTTTATATTAAGGATCATGTACAGAAGTATTCTGTATAGCTGACAAAATAAATAGATATATTGGCCGATAGCTTTTGTGGTCTTTGGAGTTTTTGCCAGGTTTAAGCAAGGCAACAACTTTGTCTTTGCTTTGCTTGTCTAAAGACTTTGGATATTAGCCATTGTTGTATTTTTAGTTCAAATTTTATAGTTTTGTGCTCAGATCCTCAGCCAGGAGCCGTAATATTGTTCATTATATACGTGGATAGCGGATCCAAGCTCAACATCGTTAAAAGGTTCTCTCAGCTGACTGGTTTTGTTTTCTCTCATTATAAGTTTTTATGTAAAGTGGAGTGTCTTTATCTCTAGATATACTCTTAATATTTATACACATAATTAGAATAGTTGGTCCTAAAAAGCACCGATTTAACAAAAAACATATTGAACGGGTAATTTAAGAATTAACGATTACTTAATTATTCATTACCCAGGGTACGCCCGATTGCGGTGGTCTTATTAGTACTTCAATTTTCGTGAACGCTTCTACATTAAACTTCATAAAAAATGACTAATCTTTCACTTTGCTGTTACTGTTATTTTAAGACGATATTTCGAGTCAGATTTGTATAGTAATAACTATAGTCAATATATAGTCTCTATAAGTAAATGAGTTTGTGGTATCGGTTACAACTCATATATATTGATAATGAGGAAATAAATAGGTTAAAATAGGTGTAGAAAATTTTACCTACATATATCGGCACCATTGTTCAGGAGATGGGTTTATCCCAGAGATCAAAGGTTACATACTTTTACAGGCGTATTCTAGGTTCTATTTATATATTTTTATTACTAAAAAAGTGTATTTATAATAAAGGCCTTAAGCTATCTGTAGATTCCATGAATATTAGAATCTATGGAAATTAGCAAATTAAAAAATACAGACATAATTCTGAATGACCAACTTGAGACAAACAGTTATCCCCTCCTCAACTTATTCAGTTACAAAATATGACGTGTAAACGCATACCTGTTTAATTGTTAGATAAAATGAATTTCCATCAAGTAACGGTCGAATCTATCACTTACTAAAAGAGTACGAAAAGACCTGCATATGCTTTAGAGTATGGGTACTTTAGTACAAAGTACCCTTTGCTTTTGCCAATTGCTTTGTCACTTTCTCAGCGATGGGTCTCCCTTTTGCTCATCAATAATGTTCCCGCTCGATATAGTTATTCTAAGATATTCAGATTTCACTATATGCTCTACATTTGGCTTTATCTCCTATTAATTTACAACTACGACGAAATCTTTATAATATATCTGATGCATTGATATTAAAGTGGAGTAGAATACTTGGTAGATAATATTTATTTGTTTTGAGTATACTTATTTTACGACCTAGTAATACTTGTGAGCTCAGTGCTTTCTAAGTCTGTAAAACATAAACATGCTTCCATATTAGATTATACATTTATTAAGAATGTCCACTCTCTGAATTGAAGTTTTTATCTTAAAATATGACTGTGTCCCACAATCTTTCACAAAAGTTATTCTTTTCTGAAATTTTCTGAATAAGGTTCAATAGGTTTTTATATTTTGTTTTACGTTTTAATCTTTAAATCGGAGTTCATTTTTTGAAAAACTATAAACATGTGACAACAAATTGCTATATGAACGGCGTTATGCATCACTAGACCCAGCCCCAATTTCTTAAATTGTGGATTATGGCGCTTTCTGGTGGAAAAGAGGAACAACAGGATAACATCAGATGTAGACCAAACAAAAGAAATTAGGACACGCATTGAAATAGCACGTGCATTATTTTTTAAACTTTAAAAGTTTCTTTGTTTTCGGGATATAAAGTTAGAGCTTCGATATTACGTGTTCCCTACTTTTCTTTATGGCTTGGAAGCGTGAACACTAAAACAAGTCCATCTGAATAAGTTGGCCGCCTTTGAATTTTGGTGTTACAGAAGAATTTTACGAATATCATGGATTCAAAGAATGTCAAACGTGGAAGTAACTAGAATGATAGGAAATGGGGCGGAAATATTATTAACTATCAAAAGACGAAAACTTGAGTACTTAGGACATGTGATGAGAGGGCAAACATACGCATTATTACAACTTATTATGCAAGGCAAAATCCGAGGAAAGCGAAATGTGGGAAGACGAAGAATATTCTGGCTTAAAAACTTAAATGAATGGTTTGAATGCAGTAGTGTAGAACTATAGAGCGGCAGTCAACAGAGTCCGTATAGCCATAATGATTTTCAACCTTCGATAGAAGATGGAACTTAAAGAAGAAGATAGAAAAAGGCATAAACTATCTACGTAATAAATCCCATTAACCTGTTAGTAACGGATAACCAGATATATTTAAAAAGATTAAGTACCTTTCTTTTTATTTTGGATTTTGAATTTTGCATAACTAGAGCAAGCGACTAATTTTTGTGTATTAGTTTTGAACCAAGCGCCTCTTGCGAGCGTTTTAATGATTGTAAATCGAATATTTGGAAACATATGTACATAAACGTGGTTAACAATGGTGACGTTGGCAACTTGTTGAGGCGTTTAGGTTAAGAAGTAGTGGCAGTTATTGCTTAAATTTTTCTATAATAGTCACATTACAGAAGAGCTAACACAGAAAGAGAATACTTAACAAAAGACATAACAGTAAGTAAAATGTATGAATTGTATATTGAAGAAGCAGACAATGACCTTGTTAAATTTTCGTTTTACAAAAAAATGTTTTTAACACGATTTAATCTTCAAAGAAAAAAGTTGAAAAAAGATACTTGTAGTAGATGTGATTGTTTCGAATTAGAAATTAAAAATTGCGCAGATAACGAACAATTAAGCGTTAAAAAAGGAAAAAATGTGCACTTAGAAGAAAGAAAGCTAGACATGAAGATAAGCAACGATCAACCAGAAGTGGAAACCTTTTGTTTTGATTTAAAGAAAAACTCTTCCCCTTTCGAGAATTCTAATAAATATTGTATATTATAAGCGTCAATTATGTATTTACAACCTTGGTATCCATAGCGCCAAGGATAAAAAAGGTCATTGTTATATTTGGATAGAAGGTGAAGCTGGTCGGGGAGCCCAGGACGTAGGCATTGGTCTTAAGAAACACATTGAAGAAAATGTTACTTCTGCAAAACATGTAATTTTGTGGTCAGACTCTTGTGGCGGCCAAAACCGCAGCATTAAAATAGTTGATTCTAAAAATGATTTTGGAAACTCATCCTACCATTGAAAAAATTACATTACGCTATTTCTTTCCTAGTCATAGCTTTTACCCAATGGTAGTGATTTTGGAGATTTTGAAAATGCCCTAAAATTTCAACAACGTTTATATACCGTTGATGATTACCTAAACGTGATGAAAAAATTCCGTAAAAAGAACCCACTAGTAGTTCACAGAATGAAAAAAGAAGAATTCGTCAAGCTAAGAAGAAATACAAGCGAATCAACAGAAGAGACCAATTTAATAGATCTTGATAAAATATTAAAGTTAAAAACTACAATTTCGTAAATATGGAACACTTTAAATATCTTAAATAAATAATCATGGTTAATAATAATGCCACTAAAGAAATACAGATCATAATTTAAACTTTTTACCTATTTTAATACATAGATGCTAATCATGGACAATGACTAAAACGGATAAGGAAGAACTACGAATATTTGAAAGGAAAATAATAGGAAAATTGTTTTAACCTCAATATCATATCGCTACAAATCCGTATAGAAGAAGAACACATACTTAATAAAGAAAGCTCTTATAACGATATTGTTTAGGCAAATAAATTGCTTAAGGTAGATCGTACACATGCATAGACGCCAAGATGTCAAACTTGTTAAACTGTTATGGAAGGAAGTTAGCACAGAAGAATACCACTTGGGCGTCTCAGTATGCAATGAAGAGAAAACATCCAATCATATCTCAAAAAATTAACATCGTGAAGGTTCTTCTCTGAACCCCATAACAAATGGCTAATCTTTTACTTTTCATTAAAAATTTAAATTTTAATAAGTCACGTAAATAACGTTTTAAAAGTGCCTTTCCTGAGATAACTTTTTTTAAGCCTGGTTTGTTTGATTACATGTAATTGATTTGATAGTCCCCAACAGATGAGTATTGACTATAGGTAGGATAGCAGGTAGTTGAACAGGCATGTGTTGATAAATATGATGGGTCGGTAGATAGTATCATTATTCCTAAATCTGACCTCATGTTACCTTCCACCTTCATTTGTGGAAGTCCTAAAGGCATTTTTTCTCTTGGGTCATCCTCCCAATTTAACTTGGCAATGTAGTTATTATAGAGCCTTTGGATATAGCCAGCGCAACTTTAGCATTGAGATTTAGCTTCTTACACGACGTTGTTGTCTTTATATATGTGTTTGGCCTTGGCATTAGTTCCGTTCGGTATTGGTTAGTACGCGGACCTTTGTAAGTCGGAAAATACTTCTGATGGCTTTTCTAGCGATCCTGATCTAATTAATACCTGAGTTTTACGTACATTGTTTTGTTAGCGTTCTGGCCACATATCCACACATTAGCACTGGTTTAATCACTGTTTTATATATCCTGATTTAAGAAAGTCGTATTAGACCTCTGAATTTAAAAGTATTATAAGAGTTATATATACATCAGTTAGCTACCTGAATATTCCCTTTTATTTCTTATGTTACAACGTTATCTACGATATCTAAAATGTTGCAATCCTTTAAAATTATATGGGTCTATTGTTACGTTATGCCCTACTCTACGTCACCTCTTTTGTATGTTAAAGAACATTTATATGCTTTATTACTGACAATTAGACCGTTTTTTTTATGCTAATATCATTATTTTATAGTATTCTAATAATTTATGGATTAAATCCGGATAGCAAATTGATATTCTTCACTTTCTCGGAAAAATAATATTCTAACACACAAAATCCTATTAAATTGCCAAAACCTTCCTTGCATATTCTATTCACTCATGAGGGGCACCAGCAATATCAGTACCATAATAAGGCGTATAGTACTGGACTGGCTAATCGTTGGAAAATGGGAAGCATGAGTTTTAATGTTTTCGGGACTGCCATCTGTTAGCGGAGAGCAGAGATATTAGTACCAAGTTAATGCATATAGTAATCGTTGCTGGAACTTTATTATTATTAAACAACACTATATTTTCTTGTAAAATCATCATGACTTTACAGTAAGACAAATTTTCGAACGTTGGTTATGGAAACATCATGTACATACCACCAGGTTCCCTATGTCGATATCCAGCAAAATCGTTGTAATAAGGAGACGGCAAACAAAAATCCAGAGATAAAAATATGCACCAAGAAAGTCTGTTTTATTCAACAGTCGAATAAACTACAGATTCTTGATTCAAATAGTCAAAAAATCAATAAACAGCTTAGTAAAATAGAAATAACGCATATTTAAGATGTAATCCATTAACGAGCCAAGGTACAAAGCACTCCTGGCATATGCTAATGATATGGATCTCATCAGAAACTCTCTCCGGTCCGCAAACATCTTTAACAAAGTGCACGAAAAATGTTTCACTTAAAATCAACGAAATGAAAACCGAATACAAGCGAATCAACAGAAGAGACCAATTTAATAAATTTAGAACAAACATTAAAGTCAACAACTACAATACATTGATATTTATGTGGCAATCAGCTGTAAAAGTCATTGCCTTTTTCGTGTCGTATCGTATTTTAGCATATCATATTTTGAGTGAAATTGATCCTAAATGCGTCTAATAATATTAAGTTTGTAAAACAGCTGTCCGTTTATGCTCATTTATGACGTTTGATGACGTTGACGTTTTTAAAATTTATGTCAATATTTCTGAAGTGCCTTTCCTTGAAATATTTTTTTTAAGCCCAGTTCGTTTAATTACATGTAATTGATTTGATATTCCACAACAGATAAGTATTGATTGTAGGTCTCATTATTCCTAAATCTGACCATATGTTACCTCCTCCTTCATTTGTGGAAGTCTTGAAGGCATTTTTTCTCTTGGGGCATCCTCCCAATTTAACTTGGCAATGCAGTTATTATAAAGTCTTTGGATAAAGCCAGCGCAACTTTAGCACTGAGATTTAGTTTCTTGTACGACGTTGCTATCTTTATATATGTGTTTGATCTTGGAATTAGCTCTGTTCGGTATTGGTTAGTACTCGGACCTCTGTAAGTCGGAAAATACCTCTGATGGCTTTTCTAGCAATCCTGGTCTAATAAAGAGGGTTATATATACATAAACATCAGTTAGCTACCTAAATATTCCCTTTTATTTTTTATGTAACAACATTACCTACGGCATCTAAGACGCTGCAATCTTTCAAAATTATATGGCTTTATTGTTCCGTTATGCCCTACTCTCGATCCTCTCTTTTGTATGTTAAAGAACATTTATTTGCTTTTCTCATTAGTGACTATTAGACCATCAGTCAGACTATCAGTCAGACTATCAGTCAGTCCACGGATTCTGGGGGGGGGGGCAAAATTCTGACATATTTTAGAAAACCATCTAACAGATATATATCTCTAAAAATTGCAACTTTCAATGCAAGAACCCTGCTATCAGAAGAAAAATTCATAGAAATGGAATCTGAACTTGATAAAATCAATTGGGACATTGTTGGAGTCGCTGAGGTCAGAAGGAAAGAAGAAAGCCTAACCACTTTAAAATCCGGTCACATTTTCTATCATGTCGGAGAAAACTATGGGAATGTAGGCATTGGGCTCTTTATTAATAAAAAACTAACTGAGAATATCATATCAGTAAAAGCAGTTTCCACAAGAGTTATACTTGCAAAATTACAACTAAACACCCGTTACTTCATAAAGATCATTCAAGTCTATGCACCAACATCGAGTCACGCTGACGAAGAAATAGAACAGTTCTATGATGACTTGTACACAGCTGTTTCAGAAGACCAAGAACATTTTACGGTAATATGTGGTGACTTTAATGACAAAATAGAAATAAGCACTGACCCAGCTGAAAATGCCCTCGGAAATTTTGGCAAACCAGGTAGAAACGAAAGGGGCGAAATACTCTTAAATTTCCTATAAGAAAACAGTCTATATTTAATGAATAGCTTCTTCTATAAGAAGATCCATAGAAGATGGACTTGGAAGAGCCCCTATGGTAAGACAAAAAATGAGATCGACTTCATCATCACTGACAAAAAACATATAGTCAAAGATGTTACAGTCTTAAATCAATTTTCGGTTGCAAGCGATCATAGAATGGTCCTAGCAACTGTAGAAGTCAATATTAAGCAAGAAAGACTGAAGATGATAAAAAGTAAAAAATTCAAACCTTGGATGCGCCCAACGAATGAACTTGAGTTTGAAAACTATATCACCAGTAACATACTCAGAAATACAACAAGAAAAGACATAAATAACCTAAACGAAGAAATAGTAGATACATTAACACAAGCTCAGGAAAAATTTGGCCCTAAACATGGAAAAGAACAAAAAAATAGTAATGAAACGAAACAAAAAATGGAAGATCGTAGAATACTGAGAAGTGAAGGAAATGTTGACTCACAAGATATAAACAACATAAATAAAGAAATCTCTAAAGCCATCAGACGGGATATTAGATAATACAACAACGAGAAAATTATAAAAACTATAGAAGACAACAAAAGCATGAAAGCATTGAGGAGAAAAATAGAAAATGACAAAAAAGAAATCTTCCAACTTAAAGACAAAAATGGAAATATTATTTTAGATAGACCAAGCATATTACATATAGTGGAAAGTTTCTATGAAACATTATATAAAAGTCAACTTATTCCAGAGCTCATCGAACAACCAATACAAAAGGTACATAATGTAGGATCGGAGGATATACCAGATATATCACGAGAGGAAATTCAACATGCCCTCAAAAATATGAAAAATAATAGAGGTCCATGGGAAGATGGTGTAGTCATTGAAACAATTAAACTAGGAGGTCCACTTTTAATGTCCCGAATCCAAACACTTTTTAATCTATGTCTGCATAGTGAAAACATTCCAAGTAAATGGAAAAATTCGGTTACAATCATCCTCCACAAAAAAGGGGATAAAGCAGATCTCGAAAACTATAGGCCAATTAGTTTGCTTAACTACCTATACAAGCTCTTTACTCGAATACTGACAAACAGATTAGAAGCAAAACTCGATTTCTATCAATCAGAAGAACAGGCAGGATTTCGAGCGGGACACGGAACAAACGACCATTTGCAATGCCTTAAAACTCTAGTTGAAAAGTCTATCGAATATAAAAGACCCCTTGCTCTTATCTTTGTCGACTTCCACAAAGCATTTGACACAGTCGAAACAGTTGCTATCTTAAAAGCACTATCAGAATGCAGAATATATCAAAGGTATGCAAATATTATTCGAAATATATACGACATGCGACAAATGCGACAACAACCGTTAACCTCCATTGCACTGAGAAGATAAAAATTGGCAGAAGGGTGCGGCAGGGAGATACCTTGTCGCCAAAACTATTTATAACAGTTATGGAGTACGCATTTAAAAGGCTAGAGTGGGAATCAAAGGGTATTAGAATCGATGGAAAGATATTCAATCATCTCAGATATGCCGATGATATTGTTCTCATAACAGACAACTTAGGAGAAGCCAGAGTTATGCTACAACAACTACAGCAAGTAACCCAGAAAGTCGGTTTAAAAATAAACTATGGAAAAACAAATGTGTTGACCAATATCGTCCCCAATGAGCTAATAGAAATCAAAAAGTCGCCCATAGAACTTGTAGAAAAATATGTGTATTTGGGTCACAAAATAAGGTTAACGCGAAACCAAACATGCGAGCTACTCAAAAGAATAAGTCTGGGTTGGGCTGCATTCGGAAAAATGAGAGACGTATTTAAAACAAATATACCGATCCATTTAAAAAGAAAAGCTTTTAACCAGTGCGTTCTACCAGTCCTCACATACGGAGCAGAAACCTTAACTCTCACAAAAACATCAGCCGAAAAATTGAGAAGGACACAACGAAAGATGGAGAGATAAATGCTTGGAATAAACTTAAGCAATAGAATAAGAAACGAGGAAGTTCGTAGAAGAACCGGAGTGGAAGACATTATCGAACATATTACAAAAAACAAAAAAGGAGATGGACAGGACATGTTGCAAGAATGAAAGACAACAGTTGGACAAAAAAATTGCTTGAGTGGAGACCACGGGCTGAAAAGCGAAGCCGAGGAAGACCCCCAAAGCGATGGACCAACGACCTCAAAAGAATCGTGACCAATTGGATACCAGAGGCGCAGAACAGAAGCAGATGGAAAAGTCTAGAGGAGGCCTATGTTCAACAATGCACAACTCAGGGCTGATTGATGATGATGATGATGACTATTAGACCGCTTTTTTTTGCTGCTACTAGCATTATTTTAGAGCATTCTATTATTTAATTTATGGATTAAATCCGGATAGCAAATAGATATTCTTCACTTTCTCGGAGAAATAATATTCTAACACACAAAATCCTATTAAATTGTCAAAACCTTCCTTGCATATTCTATGCACTTATGAGGAGCAGCAGCAATATCAGTACCATCATAAGGCGTATAGTTCTGGACTGGCTAATTGTTGGATAATGAGAAGCATAAGTGTAGCAGTTTTAATGTTTTCGGGACTGCTACCTGGTATCGGGGAGCAGAATTATCATTACCGAGTTAATGCATATAGGAATTGTTGCTTGAACTTTATTATTATTAAACAACACTATATTTCCTAGTAAAATAATCAAAAATTTACAGTAAGAAAAATTTTTGAACGTTGGTTATGAAAACATCATGTACATACCACCGGGTTCACTATGTCCATATCCAGCAAAATCCTTGTAATAATGATACTGGAAACCAAAGATGAAAATATGCTCCAAGAAACTTTGTGTTATAAAACAGTCGAATAAAATACAGATTCTCGATTCCAATAATCAAAAAATTAATGAACAGCTTACTAAAATAGAAATAACGCCTATTTAAGTTAACGCTTATTTGTTAATTTACAAATAATCACTTAATTTTGTTCTGTAACTTTGACTAAGCTGAGTTAGTTATCATAGAATAAGTATCACAATTATTTACATTGTTACATTGAAATCAATTATTTAAAGTTTGTTAAAATATGCCAATATTAACACATCAAATAACTTTGATATCTAAAATTAAAAATTTTAGACATTTATTAATATCAGCTTATTTCATAAACTAGATAACTTAACTTACAGCATTTAAAATAGAAGAAGAACTGTCACACTTTAACCTACATTTGTCAAGTTTACCTCTAAAATCTGATACATAGCACATAAAAAACTCATTGTCTCCTAGTAAGAAATGTAGTTCTCTTTTTTAAAAATCCTCCCCTTTTAAATTAAATGTTTGTTTCGTCCTCCCCCCGTTTTTAAGTGTTTTCTGTGTGTTTCTGTGTTTGTAAAAGTGTCTTAATTTAATTTTAACATAAAAATTTTTTGGACTTTACAAAAATTTGCCAGATATTACAACAACTTTATCAAAGAAATTTGATAACTATAAGCTTATATAAGTAGACAGCCACACAATTTGTATCTCTACTGCATTGGATAAAATCTGTCTCCTCAAGAACTTCCCCGTTTACTGTTAAACAATTACAATAGTTGACCTGAATTCTCCAACCAACAATACAAGATAGTTTGAACCATGTTCTTTCAACCATCAATTAATAGAGTACCGGCATGTAAGTAATGTTTATTTATTTGTTTATTTATTAATTCATTACAGTCTAATAGACTGTGTTACCAATTTGTGGGTCTTACCTTGTCTGCTTAAACATTTTATTCATTTATACAACCACAGACATGTAATATTGGCATAATTACTGTGATTTTTATAATTTATATCACCTACCTATGTTTTATCTTTATTAGACAACACCCTAATATGGGATTATTATTTTCAGCATTTTAACTTTGTATCGTGACCTGAAGATGCTTTGCATATTATAGAAAGCGAAACCGGTCGTCCAATTAGTTAAATTAAATTGATTGTGAGTAAGTCTAACTTATTATTTCTTTTACCTTTTCAACAACTACAATTTCGAAAGTATGGAACACTTTAAATATCTTAGATCACTAATCACGGTTAGTAATAATGCCACTAAAGAAATACAGAGCATAATTCAAACTTCAGACCTATTTTAATACATGGATGTGAGTCATGGAGAATGACTAAAACAAATAAGGAAGCACTCCGAATATTTGAAAGGAAAATAATCAGAAATTTTTATTTAACCCCATTATCATAACTACTATTTAAATGGGAATAAGCCACAATTAGAGGTTAAAGTTAGTTTATTGACGTTTCAATTTCCACTTCGGAAATCATTCTCACTAATGTTTGTATTTTGAGAACGATTTCCGAAGTGGAAATTGAAACGTCAATAAACTAACTTTAAGCTTTAATTGTGGCTTATTCCCATTTAAATAGTAATTACTTTAAATTGCCACAAGAAAATAGCTTCAGAACTCATTATCATATCGCTACAAATCCGTATACAATAAGAAAACATACTGAATAAAGAAATCTCGCATAACGATATTGTTCAGGAAAATAAATCCCTTAAGGTATATCGGACACGTGCATAGACGCCAAAATGTCAAACTTGTAGAACTGGTGTGGAAGGAAGTTAGCACAGAAAAATGCCACTTGGGCATGTCAGTATACAATGGAGAGAAAACATCCAATCATATCTCAAAAAATGAACATTTCATTTGATTGCAGATTCGTGGAAAATCGATCAACTTGCAGATAAGTTGTAGTCAGCGAAGACCTACCCAGTGTTGTAGCGCTACGTATTGATAATGATAAAGAGAAAGGAGAAACAGTGACAAAAAGCAACAAAAATGGACTATGGAGCAAAGCTACTTCAAAATCTTTGATTGGAGAGGATTTAAATGAAAGTATAAGAAATACAATGGATGATTGATGGATTCGAGAAACTTGAGACTTGAGAAAGGCACTCTCCGAAACAGCTGTAGTGATAAGATAGAAATAATTTTGTAGAAGTTTTGCTGTTTTATTGTTAAACAAAATGGAATTAACATACGACATTATATACGCTAAAATAACTAGACAACTTATATGATACGGATATATAAGGAGAAAGTTTAATGATACAATAATCTACCCAATATTTGTTATGAGTAAAAACGATATGAATAAACAAAATAAAGAAATCCATGGCAAAAGGCAAAAAGAGTAATGATTTAAAAATGAGAGAGGTATCCTGTGGATAACATGTGCTTAATTAGGAACGAATGGAGATGAAGATCAGAAGACGACAAAGAATGTTTTAAATTGATAAATGTATACAATTTTTAACAATGTATATTTATAGGTCATTATTAGGGCCAACGTGCTAATTTTATGTAAAATAACACTTTTCAAGTCGGATCGGTTACAGCACGGTGGAATCAAATACACCCAAAGTTAAAAACTATCGATGTTTATATGAAAGATGAAACCTTATGGCACATGACCGTGCAATCTTGACACCTACACATTATCACATAATTGTGAACGGTATATTGTACCTAATTACTAAGAAGTTTGTTATTTTATTCTAAGAATAAGTTTAATAATTTACAGGAGATTTAATGTATTTAAAATTTTACAGGATCCGGTATCGTAATAAGAAGTCAAATTTCACTACAACTCCATAAAAACGTGTTAAATTTTACTTTGGATATTCTTTTTGTGAATATAATAAGTAAAAATACAGTAAGTTTCATCTTCTTATTGTGCCGTATTCTAATTAAGGTTGGCGATTACTTCTTTAAACGCTTCCCATAAATTATTATAGTTTAAATTTAACTACTTTATAAAACAAATATTGCACGTCATAAATTGCAGGAATTGAAAAATTACAAAGATCTCCTGTTTACAGAGTTTCTTTTAATTTTATGTAGTTTATTATAATCCTACCGAAGGGCTTCTACTTTCTTAAACTGTTACACGACTACTCTACTCGATGTTAGTACATTTAGAGACTAAATGTTTAAGTGCATATTCATTTTAACAAAAAATAATAATAAATAAAACGAAAACTAGTCATTTCCAAGCTTATAATAAATACTTTTTTAAGTTTGAAAATAATTAAAGCAAGTAATATAAATAACCACCATAAAATATTTAACTACATTAACCGAGTACCTATTTGTGAAATTTCTCGATGACTAAATTGATTGATATTTAAATAAATTTGAAGTTCCAAAACGTACCTGCTGTAAAATTTAAAAATCTACGACTAATCAAATTATTGGCAACATCGGAGGAGTTTAGTTGTATACGCAAAGAAATGTATACGGATCCCAAAAGTGTTTTAACCTATTACGGAGTCCACTTAATCTGACGTGTTGGTCGGAATCCACATAAAGCGCTACCCAGATAATAATATACACGATGTATATTCGCCTGGAGTTAGTATAATACCGTTTTAGTACGGAGCCCCCATTAACCGCTAGATCTATATATATATATATATATATATATATATATATATATATATATATATATATATATATATATATCTTTAAGGAATATGACCGTTTAATTTAATATAAAAAAATGTGCACTCGTAAGTGAAAGGGATATTTTCGGTCAATTTGGAGATAAAAAAAGAAAAGAGTTGTGCTACTTTATCTTTTTATTGAATACGTTTCGCCCACTGTTCAATGGGCATCATCAGTTCATCTAAAAGAATGGTATTAGCAATACATCTAATATAAAAAACAATTAGGTAAACGATCTTACCTTTAAAAGATCTGTAGCATTAAGATATTATGGTGAAGACACATCAAATATTAATTTACTAAATAAATCAGCAAAAACACAGAATGCCGGAAGATTCCCAATTTAAGTAATTTTATATTAATTTGTTTTATAATTTAACTTTTGAAGACATTGATGGATTCTAAAATCTATCAAAAAAATGTAATTGTCAATTTTGAAATGTTATATTAACAACGGCAAGGCTAGGGATCTTGACTGTCATGATCATATTATGCAAAATAAAGTATTTGAAAGTTCGAATGTCAGAACTGACAATCAGATGGTGAGATTGGAGGAAAAGTTTTGTAGATGCCAACATAAATATTATGATATAATAAAAGAAGTTGAAGAAGAAACCAATAATTTAAAAGTAGAATACGGAAGAATCAATTTTGTAGTATTAGTGCATGGTAAATTTGGCTTAAGTTGCTGATATCAGTTCTCTTATTTAATGCATTAGGTTGTTTCAAAATATGACACATCTCCATAAACTGTCTCTTATTAAGGTTACGTTCTCTACAGAGAATTCTAACATCATCAAAATTCACAGTATGTTTGGTGTTGATTGCATGTTCTGCAAGGGCACAAGTATGTTTAGAAAGTTTAATGTCACTACGATGTGAAGTAAGGCGTCCTTTAAGGGAACGGCCAGTTTGACCAATATAACATGCATCACATTCAGAACATGGTATGTGATAGACTACATTTACTTGTTCCAAAAAGGAAAGAGGTGTTTTAATTTTAGAAAACAAGTTCCTGACAGTCTTAGAATTATTGATAGCAATCTTAACCGGGATATTGTTCTGTTTGTACAATTTAATAAGCTTTTCAGTAACATATGGGAAATAGGGTAGTGAAGAGTAATGGGTGGTTGAAGTTGCAATGTTAGAAGAAAGTAGAGTATTGTTGTTCATAATATTATTAGAAATCATTCTAAGTTGATCGCCATTAGGTAAATCATCAATAGAAGATCCAAAACTTGTTGAAAAAAGGTATTTATTTATGAGAGATGTAGGGTAAGAATTGTCAGATAGTATACTTCTGAGTAACAAAAGAGAATCCCTTTTGTTATCAGGATGTGTTAACCTATGTAGCCTACAGCTTAGTGCTTTTTATTTTGTATTTAAACGGATGGCAAGAATGATAGTTAAGGAATTAATATACATCTTATATATATATATATATATATATATATATATATATATATATATATATATATATATATATATATATATATATATATGTATATATGTAACTATATATATATATAACTATATATATATATATATATATATATATATATATATATATATATAATATATATATATATATATATATATATATATATATATATATATATATATATATATATGTTTCGTCCATGTTTCGTCTAAATATATAAAATTTGCCCTTTCCTATTTTAATTTAGAATATTTTCTTAGAAAGTTAATTCTTTTATGCACAACAGAACTTCTTTCACAAAGGGCTTTTCTGTTATCCTCATTTTGAAATTTGAAACCCAAATTATGTATCTCTTGCCATAGACTTGTTCTGCAAATTTTGTCAAATTTTCTATCTTTTAATTCCGAGAGAATTGTATTTAAGGTCACATGTTCCTTGTTGGCTCGCATTCGATAAATGGTATCACGAATTTCAAATTTTTTTCCATCTGGAATATCTTTCGTTTTCAATGATAGGCGAGTTTTTCGTTGATCTTCTTTCGGCCGTTCATTATTGGGATTTTGTAATCCTCCTCTTAGTTTGGTTTCACTAATTTTAAAGGATTTTAAAGGACCGCCATCCTTTTTCATCCATAAAATACTTATGTACACTACAAATTAGACTATCTACATCTAACACACGTCTAGGCATTTTGTAATATTTCCACCAAACATACAATGTCAACACTGGCAAAGAATCAATTCAAATGCAATATTGTAACAAATTTATACCTACCCTAATGTTATTTTAATGTATTTTAAAATATGACCAATAATGCAGTTTTTACCTAATTTTCTGGGAAGTCGTTTACTGCAACTGGTTATCAATGAGTCATTAGCATAATTTTGTTAATCCGAAAGCCGCATAAATATAGCGAACCGACTATATATATATATATATATATATATATATATATATATATATATATATATATATATCTATATACGTATATATATATAATATATATAAATATATATATATATATATATATATTTTATATATATATATATATATACATATATATATATATATATATATATATATATATATGTATACATATATATATATATATATATACATATATATATATATAATATATATAAATATATATATATATATATATATATATTTTATATATATATATATATATATATATACATATATATATATATATATATATGTATACATATATATATATATATATATATATATATATATATATATATATATATATATATATAATGAAGGACATAACCAATGTCCGAAAGCTTGGAAAAAAGAGTACACGTTTCATTTTTATTGCTGCAAACCCAATATTTATCGTTTACTTCCTTACGTTATCAGCAAATTCTTCTGGATCATTATATATATATATATATATATATATATATATATATATATATATATATTACATATATATATATATATATATATATATATATTGTATATATATATATATATATATATATATATATATATATATATATATATATATATATATAATAAGCATAAGTTAGAGAATTTTAATTGGATCTTCTAATGCATTTTTAAGTATATAAGTGATTTATACGAGAACTTTGTAAAATTGGCCCATTTATTTTAATGCTGAGTATATCCTCTCATTCACCTTTAGGGATGGATTGGATCAATACTCTGGATTATGTCGTGGCGGAAAAATGAAAGACGAATTGGGAATGGGAAGTAGGTTCAAGAGCGGCGGATGTTTTTTATTGCCGCCAATAATAAATCAGATTCCTTCGAAGGCCTCGCCAAATCATCAGAACACTTGTAAATAATTCGAGATCCTGTTTTTTATCATCTTCTCTCTATCTTTATTACGGCAATTATTTCTGTCAAATTTAACTAAATTAAATTTGGTTAAAGTGATTTTGCTCTTGATTTTTTTGCAGCTTTTTAATTGTTATTTCCAAACCAATCGGTTTGGAATTTAGAGTTTAAAATTATATTATTTAATCCATGTAGGTTGGGTAAGTATTTTTTAGTTAAAATAAGATTGGCCATGGTATGAGTCAAAATTGCACAATAAAAGTGAAATCTATTTTTAATTTTGTGACATTTATTTAAAATTGAAAAATGATTGCGAAAAGTGAAAAAAAAAAGATTATTACAGAGTAATGGAAAAATGCATAAAGGTACAAATACGTAAAATATTTAAGTCCTAATTGTTATTAGTATGACGATAGAATCGTATGTTTAATTTGAAAAGCGTACTCGACAGGCAAAACGAATATTGATTAAAAATTGATGTCACGATAATTGTATTGACAAAAATATGAAGAAAAAAATTTTACAAAATTTTTGTTTATGTAAAAAAAACTTATACAGAAGTAAAACACTTCACATTTGTATTAAGGTATGAAACATATAATTAAAACTTTTTTAAAAAGTGTCGTCAAAATTTATAGAGAAGCATAACGTGACGTTTTCGATCTAGATCAGATCATCTTCAGTGCCTTCTTTTGTAATTGAAGCTAACACTAAATTTGTAGCTGTGACATCAATATATGGTTTTACATTGTTCCAAATTTAAATTCTAATGTGACTTTAAATTTGGAACAATGGCAAACCATATATTGATGTCAGAGCTGCAATTTTAGTCTTAGCTTCAACTACAATAGAAGGCACTGAGGATGATCTGATCTATTATCGAAAACGTCACGTTATGCTCCTGTATAAATTTTGACGACACTTTTTAAAAAAGTTTTAATTATATGTTTTATACCTAAATACAAATGTGAAGTGTTTTACTTCTGTATAAGTTTTTTTTAAACGATGGTTTACAGCCAACTAATGGGATTTTCCCATTAATTTTTGTTAATGTGCTTAAAATACACAGGCAATTCAGGATTATCTATTATATTATATAACCTTTCATCATGATGTTAATTACATAATTCTTCTAGTGTTGATGTTAGGTGTATAAAGTTGATATTAACAAATTTTTTAATTAAGTTATTTTATAACCAATAAAGCATCTTTTCTCACTTATCGTTTCTGCATCTCGGTGTTATATAATTAATATGCAAATATATTGCCATACATATATTTCTTATTATAATCATTATCGGATAATATGTCAAATAATCAATATTATAAAAAATTTATTAAAATCCTTTGTAAAAGGTATATATTTAAATATATACCTTTTACAAAGGATTTTAATAAATTTTTTAATATATCGTATACAGCCAAATACAGGAACGTAGATTCCTTGTGGAAATCAATGTTATGTTTTCTGAAACTTCTTTAACAAATGGTAGGAGGTGTGTAAATAACACAGCTGGTAAAACGTTCGAGTACCCTCGTACACACTTCAGTTAGTTATAATGTTATAAACGATCTTCATTATATACCCCTTAAGAGGGATTACGTGTAGTTGCAGACAGAAGAAATCAATCCACGTATACTCATAACATTAACACCAGACAATGACGCTATTTTTAAGTTACCCGTTATATATAAGTATTTTACATGTGTTTTTTCTTCAACAATAGGGTTTGGTTAAGTGATTTTGTTTTTGTACTATTACACAATGTGAAATTTTAAAAACATTTAACTACATCGCCTACAACAACTTACTCCACTCTGACAAACAAAGATCTATATTTTTATTTTCTTAACATAATTAATAATTATTCGACAAATTTAATTCCATAGATGGTTTGCTTATACAATTACTAATAATCTCGGGCTGATGAGTACCCTATTGTTAAAATTTAACAAGTAATTTGTTCCAATATTGAAAATCTTAAAACTCCTGCCAACAAACCGAAAATTAATTGTAATTAAATTTCAAACAATCGCTAAACACTGGAATCATTAATCAACAAATAATTAGCTTAATTTCGCTAAGAATTTAATAGTTAAAAAAGCACGAAATGGCTGGATGATTGCTCGGCAGCATATTTATCATCATGACAGGCGGAGTATTGTTCCCGTCTTATATTACTAAAGTCGCGGGAGTGGCAAGGAAAAACTTTCGCTTTAACAAATTGATACAAAACTTTTGTGGTTTTAAGTTGGCAGAATAGTGTAGTAGTAGTACGAATCAATTATAATAATGGAATCTTCTTTAGTCTACTTTTGCTGTTATTGTCATTTACTTAATAGGCAAAGGGAAAGTGAGTTATTAAGGAGTGTGTAAAAGATACAATGCTATTATTATATGATTTTAATACGAAAGGTGTAACTAAGCTAATATTAATGCAATAAAAAAGTTAAAAAAATTAAAGCGACATAGGTTTAATATAAAATAACTTATAGTTATTAGTAATAATAGTAATAAGGTTATTATTTTTAAAATTGGTGATTTTCTAAAACAAATGAAGGTATAACAACCTCAAATTTCATTAATAGAGTAAACAAGAAATAAAAAATACAGATACTTAAAGAAGAATAGCAAAGGGAAACAAAGCTTACTTTTTACTCACCCATGTGTTTTGCTTTAAAAACTCACACTAGAGATCGAAAATCAATGTCTACAAAACTGTTGTCAGACCAATAGTATGTTATGTATGCAACACATGGGTTATGACGGAAGACACAAAACGAAAGCTGGAATTCTTTGAAAGAGAAGTCCTAAGGAAGATATTTGGACCTTTAAAAGAAAACGGAGTATTGAGATCCAGATACAACCAACTGTCCAAATAGGCACCGACCAAAGAATTCATTCAACTTTAGAGATTTCGACAAACTGACCATGTAGTAAGAATGAAGACCGAAATATTGCCAAAAGGAGCCCTGGATGGTATACATGGTATACCTGGATGGTTTATGCAATAGAGTTTGATAATAGTCTAGGCCCAGTAATTATATTTATTTAAATTTGTCTTGTTTAACCTTCCGTGACTGGCGCACGTTTTGTGTGTACAGATAGTTGCGGCTGCCTATGAGTCCGCATACCTTTTTTGCACGTGAAAAGCGTGATATATAGTACAAGTGACCTTTTTTATAAACAAGCATTGTAAATTATTATTATGTTTATTTTACTATAAGTATACAAAAGAAAATGTAACTATACAAAAAGAAATAAAAAATAGAAGTTAGGCATTGCATTAAACTATTTAGTCAGAATAAAATTTGCATATACACAAGTTAAATATTCAAGACACATAAATTTGGTACATTTTTCACACCAGAAACGTGTTGATAGACTTTTCTCCTGTCAAAATAACTACAGCGGCCTCGAAAATTTTGTGGATTGGGCGTAGTAGTAGCCACTGAAATAATATAGAGTTCTCTGATTCTTCGTATCATCGTTTTTAGAATCTTAGTTTGCATTGTTGGAGAACAAGTATGATTTTTAGACAACAGGGATGAAAGATTGTGCAAAAATATTCTCCTATTTATAGTACCTGTATTTTTTAAATAAAACAATATCAAGAAATTTGTTCCAGCCATATTCAGCATAAATAAAAAATTATAACTGAATGTCTTGTAATATGTAAAAACTTTTATATAGTGTTAACTCTGAGTGACACTTTAACATTATTGTAATCAATACTTGATAATACTTGCATATTTGATACCATAATCACATTTTTTCTTCGTTTGGGAGTACAAGTAAACATGCTCGATTCTGTAGGTCGACCATGTACATTCGATATTTGAAGGGTCAATTCTGATTTATTTTTCCGAATAATTACTTGGTAGGTGAGTACAACCGAATAGTCCTTCGTATGGACTCCAGCTAATGCCGGAATGGTAAGCTCTGTTTTTCATAAATTGGATGAACTTTATGCCTTCCGACCACTGACTCGTTCTGTTTGGTTCCAGCCATGTGGCCAACATTTTTTCGATATCTTGGTTCTCCAACTTGGAACTCCAAATATGGTAAACATTTCCAATAAATGGTATGCAACTTCTTCGGTACGCTTGGTTTTTAATGCTCTGAGCTAGACAAATATGGTAAGATGGTCTTGATAGACCATGATAAATTTATAGTCACCATCCGCTTGTAACTGTACGTCAATAAGATCGATGTGACATCTCCAATTAAATGCATTACTTAAAATTGGTTTACAACGAGTCCTTTATTGGAATGCTCATTTTCTTTTGACGCGGTACACAAAGATTTAAGTAAAACTTGACAAACTTGTCAAAGTTTACAAAGTGTAAATAAATATTTTTTTATATATTTTTTGTTTTTACGGTCAATTAGAGACTTCACAGTGAAGTTTTTATATTTCGTCTTAAATTCGTTCATCATTCTCTTGCGGCCCCCATGTCCAATTGAAATATGAGTCTCGTGAATGATATCGAAAGTTTCCTTCATATTTACATAATGAACAATAGGATCTCTGTCGTTTTTTACTGTCACAACGAGTTTCTCGACATTACCAATTTTTACAATATCATACCGTGATAACCATTGATATTCTTCAGGTGTTTTGTGAGAAGTTTTGTCTGGATGTTTTATCTTTCATTAAAAATTCATAATACTCATCTCTTGTGAATTTTATTATTGACGATTGTTTCCTTTTCCAGATTTAAGCGTATCAATTTTATCGCTAAATCATGCTTTCATGGACTTAAAATCACTCATTGTAAAATAAGTTAGTAGGTATGCACAGAACACTTGAAATTTCACACCGCTTGTTCAACTAAACAAAAATGTTTTTCAACGACACAGAACTACTTCCGATCACAGATTTACTATCACTGTGGTAATACACGAGCCTTATTTTAACACTGGTATGTCGCAGTGACTAATACACTTACTCTCCTCCTCCCCGCAAGATTCAAAGAACTTATTGGTATTTAACATTAAAATTTATCACGTTTACTAACTGAATACGAAATTTATTAATAATAAACGGTCAATGTAATATTATTTCTGGTATATTTATTACTTTTACCTATCTATTCGGGTTGTATTAATAGTAACCGGTAATATTATTAATAATTTCCATTTAATTATATTTATCGTAACATATATCTATATATATATATATATATATATATATATATATATATATATATATATATATATATATCTATATATATATATATATATATATATATATATAAATATATAATATATATATAAATATATATATATATATATATATATATAAATATATAATATATATATATATATATAAATATAAATATATATATATATATATATATATATATATATATATATATCTATATATATATATATATATATATACATATATATAAATATATATATATATATATATATATATGTATATATATATATATATATATATATATATATATCTATATATATATATATATATATATATATATATATATATATATATATATATATATATATATATATATTCATTGCAAAAGATACGACCGTTGATTAATTTAAATTATATGCTATAGTTGAATAGCAGAGGTTTGATCGGTCAATAATTGGCAAATGAAAGTCGTCAAGTACTACAGCATCATCAGTTCACTACAAATAGAAAAGATCTTAGACTGTAAGTAAACAACGAACAGGGTTTACTGGTCATAATGAAGTAATTATGACTTCAACATAACAGATTCTTTCCAGTTCAATGAATTTATTAATAATTATACCAGTATTTACTACTACTTTAGTACTTTACTACTACTACTAGTACTTTAGTAATACATGGTATACAGCCAGCTACAGGAACTTAGTTTCCTTGTGGATGTTAATAATTATCAACTACCCAGAGGGTTTGTCTTAGTAAGTTTTGACGTAGTATCCTTGTTCAGAGATCTTCCACTTTTCAGTGTATTAACTTCTCTCCGTAACCATTGGAATCAAATCCAACCCCACAGTCCGAATTTTTGGGAAACTTTTTCCGAAATTATAAAATTGATTTTTGATACCAATTATTTAATTTTCAATGACAAATATTATCGTCAAATTTTTGGAACTCTTATGGGATCCAAGATTTCAAGTTAACTTTGTACTAGACGATCTTATTAATGCGAGTATCAAGAAGTTAGATTTCCAGGTTCCCTTTGTAAAACGGTACGTCGACGATCCGATATTAGCAACCCCGCCAGACAAGTTGGTGGCCACCTTATCAGTTTTTAACTGCTTTGATCCTCACCTACAATTTACATGTGAATTTGAGGTTGATAACAGTATCCCGTTTTTAGATATGCGAATTATTCGCACACCGGATAACAGATTAGTCACAACCTGGTACAGAAAAGAAATGGCTAGCAACCGTTTCTTAAATTACCATTCGACACATCTAATCAGATATATACTTAACCTGATACAAGCCCTCAGCCTTAGAGTACATATGTTGACACACCCGCTTTACAAAGAAGAATCTCTCAATCTACTGGATTCCATTATCATAGATAACTCCTATCCGGCATCCAGCATCAATAAATTTTTATATTCCAAAAGCTATGGGTAGTTCATTATTGAAACACCCAACGGGCTAACATTAGCGTCCCTTTCTAATAAAATACAGATGAATAAGTCCCCTCTAACTCCTGAACAAACCACAAAATATGCTTCGCTCCCGTACTTCCCACAAATCACTAACAAGCTAAACAAACTTTTCAAAAACTTACCTGTCAAACTATCCAAAAAAGACCAGAACCTTAGAAAAGCTATTTTAGAAGACAAAAACTTCATTGGCCTCTCTAGAACAAACTAATGTCATCTATGGTATACCCTGTGCAGAGTGCAACACCTGCTACATTGGCCAGACCAGCCGCTCTCTTCAAGGTCGACTAACGTCCCATAAAAGCGACATTCGGATTTATAAACCATCTTGTGCCCTGGCACAACATGCCATTTCAACTTAACACAGTATCGATTTCACGAATAGCAAAATACTGTGCAAACAAAATTATCACAAGCGATCCATACTTGAAAGGTGCCAAATTCTAAAACATCCAGCGTCGCTAAATAAAAGAACCGACATCGACAACTTGAGCCAGATATATCAATCACTCTCTCATTAAACAAAACAAATAAAAGAAAAGCCCTTACAAGACATCATTCCCATTCTTCTTTCTTTTTTTTTAATGAATCCTTTTTTAAAAAAGGTCGGTCCCTTTTCGTTTCTTAATTCCCTCGATAATCGTACCTCCCTGAATTCCAAATAAACGTATATACGAAAACCAGCCACATGTGAAATTATGACATCCTATAACGGATACAAAACAATCAAAAAGATTAGTGTGGTTTGGCCCTTGAAACCTGAAAGAGCTTAAACCAACATTCAAATGAAGCCATCGGTCAAAATTAAATTTAAAATAGTGGTACAGTTTTTCTTGTGTTTTTTGTTTCTTTTTTATTGTTTAGTTAGTAAGTTTTAATATTAAGTATCGTAGAGTTTTTATAACATCTAGAAAAAACCTACAAATTGTTTTTGTAAGTATGAACCCTGTTCGTTGTTTACTTATAGTCTAAGAACTTTTCTATTTGAAGTGAACTGATGATGCTTTTAAAAATAAAAGCGAAACGTATTCAAATAAATCAATGAAGTAGTTGACGACTTTCATTTGTCAATTATTGACCGGTCAAACCTCTGCTATTCAACTATTGAATATAATTTAAATATATATATATATATATATATATATATATATATATATATATATATATATATATATATATATAATACATAAATATTTAGGTTGCTTATTCTTTTGTAACGTATTCTACTAATATCAATAAGAGAAAAGTAAATCTTTGCAAAATATATAATTATATTTATATCTATGCCACAAGGTACCCCAAATTAAAAAAAAATCAATTTTCGTTGATTAAAACCGAACATATTGTGACTTTTAGAAATTTGAATTTATGAATTTACTTTTTAAAATGGTAAATCGATTTTAAAAATGGGATTACCAATGTTTAAACCCTTTATGTTTGGCACTTCATGGATCGCTCATTTTTAAACGAATCGTTTTAATTTTTTTTTTCTTTTTTTGTTCAAACCATAACTGTTAATCTTTAAAACGATTCCTTTTAAATTGCTTATTGTTTATAAACAAAGCTCCGGTAAATTTTTGAAAAAAAGTACTACCTCGAGTTTTAAGGGTCGTAGGATATTATGTTTTTTTTTTATTAAATTCGTACAGAAATGCCAACATAACTAATACAAACAAATTAATTCCCTACATGTTATCGCGTCTGAGTTATTTTAATTGTTTTTAAACTTAAAATCACGGTATTTTTGTCAACCTATTTTACAATATTTAACATAAAATTTTTAATCGTTCAATAATTTAATTTGGTAGAGTACGTTTTTTTCTTTAATCTGGTGCTTTCAGTATTCATATAGACCCAATAGTTTACGCACAATAACGTTGTAAATAAAACCTCTTTGGGATAAAAAATTTCAATTTTGCGATAACTATAACTAAGTAAAATTTCTGGAAATTTTTTTAGCTGAATATATGTGGGATTGTTTTGATTCTTAAGCAAAATCAAAGTTTTTTGTGCATCTTTAGAAAAGTTATTATAAATTTTTAAAGTTAATTTTGCAATAATTACGCATCAAACAAACACACATAAGTTTTCAATCCCTCCTTTTAAAGAATTTTCTATGCTTTTTTGGTAAAATTGTATCATTTTTTCATTTAATTTACTGGTCTGCACCTTTAGTATTTAAAATCAAATATCGATCTTAAATTATTTATGTATTATTTATAAGTAGAAATAGTTTAATCTTTTGCATATTTCCTTTATTAAATATTGTTACCATCAATTTTTTTAAAAACAGATGTTAGATACCTGTATCAACCAATGTCACGGAAAAATTCTTAGTTCTCTGATCTATGTTGAATCATTGACCTGAACTTGTGAAGATTGTGTAAGTGTGTAAGTGTAAATAAATATTTTTTTATATATTTTTTGTTTTTACGGTCAATTAGAGACACTTATACCGTAAACATTTGCTTGAGGTTATCAAGACAACTTCTTCTTCTTTAAATACCGTCTCCCAATCGGAGGTTGGATATCATCATCACTATCTTTACTCTATCTAGCGCTGCTTTGAATAGTTCTGTTAAACCGCATCTACCAGTCCCTTAAATATTTTAAGACTAACACTCTGCTTCCTTATATACTCCTTCCTGTACTTGTCTTTCCTTGTATTATTAATCTTAGCTTTTCTAAATATTGTAACTTTCTTAAGAGATATGTGCCTTAATTATCATGCAGTTTGATTAGTAAAAACTACAGTAACAGTTTAGTGAGACTATTGATTGTTTATTAATTATATTGATTAATTAATTTTTATGGAGATGAGAATATTATTTTTTTATTATAATATTAAGTATGACCCAAAATATTTAGGTGAACAAATTGTGGTCTTTATCCTTTTTATTTTTCAAACTTTATGTAATAATCCATGTTTAATTGAAGAATTACCTCATTTTTTTAAATAATCGTGTGTCCGAAATTTATTTAGATAGTAGTTTATTGACGATAATATGTCCGTTTATATTTTTGATTGAGTGTTGAATAAATATATTATTTTTTAGTGTTTTTATTATTAGTAATTACTAAAGTACGCCGTATCAGCCTGACTACATAAATTCAACTTTGAAAAACCCGCGGATTTTAAAGTTACCATCGCTCCATCATCAGTTTTAAATATTAAACTGACCTAACAGGAGTACATACCTTGTAAAGTCAACAAATGTTTTAAAAGATCTATTCAAATATTTAAAAATCTTATTGTTTTAAATGAATATGAAAAGTGCAGTTGGTATTGGTTGAAATATTTATAATTCCTTTTTTTAAATCAGAGGAAATGCTGTTCAGAAATAATACTACCGACATTCTCGGAAGCCAATGGGGTTATACTTTTATTAGTGGCAACTGACACTCCCAATAATGTTTGAAACATTCTTCTTATTGGTAATAATCTCTTCAACGTAACCAGTCGCCACAGCTGCCGATTTTCGTCCTCCTTGTCGTTGGATTTGATTTATTGTCATTTCACTGTTCGCCATAATTGTAGCGTACGTACGTCGAAACGCATGTTTCGTGTATTTTTCATGATCGTCCAATTTTAAATAAGATGTAATTTGCGAGGAACATGATCCAAATGTATTAATACTAACTACTTGATTAGTCTACTTCCCTTTGTCATACCGTAAGAAAACTCAATCTGTACTTACATTTTTGGGGGCAATATTAAATACTTTTTTACCAAACGCACATAATAATTAAAAGCATAGCTATCTAACTGTAAAACGTCAAGCGTCACAGTCTTAGATGGTCGGATAGTAATAAGCAATTCGCTTGTTTCTTCAAATGGCTACCACTTTCAAAAATAAATACGTAATGTCAGGAGCATCTGTTAAAAAGATCCAAACCGTCTTCCTTGAATACATACGCCTTCTTGGCCACCCATTCTTGCTAATTGTCTTTATGAATGAATGCACTTTCACAATTGATTTTAAATGGACCCCTTTGTTTATCCTTAACATACTTTACAATTTCGAATGGATAGCCCACATAGTCGACGGCTTGTACTGTTCTCACATTTTCTGAAGGTAAGAATGTACAACTTGTTCATCTGTATATGTTACCTAATACTCTTCCATCTATTGAATGAACTTGTCGTATTTTTTTTTATAAGCGTCTTCTGATGTTTGCGGGATTAACCGAGATTGTGCTTTACTGTTTAAGTAATCAATGTTAGAACCAATTTTTAAGCAATATACAACCAGTCGTAACAATTAATCGTATGTGACAGATTGCAAATAAATTTTTGTTTTTCTCATTTCCATAACAAAGAAAGGTATACATATGTACATCACAAATTCAACCATTTTACATTGTAGCATATTTTGAAAAATCGATATATTATCTAATATCCGTAGAAAGTTTAATGAAATTCATACAAATTTCACTTAATTTTTTAAATTAATTTAAATCGTAAAATCTCTACTTATTTTAATTAAGTACCTTCAAGTTTATAAAGCAGCAGTATTAGTAAACATGATTGCTACATACGTTGTGCGGGTGCATTTGCATGAAAGTAACAAACGTTAGATAACACCGGCAATCTGCTTTACGGAAGTAACACCTACAGGAATAATTTTAGTAAATTAACTGGCTTGGCAAATGCTAATTGTGATTGTATCTAGATTTGCATGCTACAAAGGAATTATATTAAAATAATAAAAGTCTAAAATGTGTATATACACGATACAGATCCTAAATAGAGCGTGGCTGTAGAAAAGGGAAAAAGAAACCAATATTATAACTATTAGTTTGATCATTGTAAGTAGCCCTTTAATGTCAGTATCCAACTAAGCATCACTAAAAATGATCAACCTATAATAGTTACCACAAATAGGATACATAATTTTACCATTAACGGTAATCGTAATCATAGAAGAAAATATCGAAAATTCTGCTTTCAAAAAATAATCAGAATCTCTAGAGTTATTAGCAATAGGATTATTATACAAATACAGAAAAGAAAAGAATAGCAAAAAAAGGAAAGATATAGCGTGGCAAGTTAGATAGGCGGTTTAAAAAATAAAATCATAACTTGTAATATAGTTTACAGTTATATAAAAAGACAGAACTTCATTAAATTTAATACCCATTTCTCCTTTAAGGCTGTAGATATCGCCCTCGGTGTCGAATACACTGGACATGATTTACTGTGAGATACCTATGTTTGGCAACTACGACAAGTTAGTTGTGGATCTTTGGAGATTACGCAGCCCTGCCTAAGTCCGTGTGTCCAAGCCGAAGTCTGCTGAAAATTACCTGGTCTCTTCTTTGTGTTTTTTTTTGTTTTTATTTTAGGATACTTGTGGTTTAACGATTTTAAAATTAGTATTTGTTTGGTCCCAAATTTTTGCCAGCTTTTGTTTACGAAAGTTTTAAGTAAAGGTTTTGTATCTAAGCTTGGTATATCTGACGTAATGGCATCGTTATATGCGTTGTTAATCGGTTCAAAGGCTGTCTTGTAAGTTTACTAATTACGTTTTTCCTACATGAGACGGGACCTATATAAATAAGATAGTTTTCCCAAGAAATTGGAGTTGATACAACGCGTCTTTAGCTAGTGATATATTCATTTAATACAAAATGATGATAATGTCATGTGGTACGATAAACCTGATTGATGCTTTGTAAAATACTGATGTGATGCATCAAGTATTGCTTGAAGTTCTGCAGTGTAGATACAACAGCCGTTAGTAAATCTAAAGACAAAATTTCGTTTTCATATACTGTAGTAGCGGCTATTTCGTTACAACTTTTGTAGGAGTCCGTAAAGAGAAATTTGTGTAGAATTAGTAGAATCTTTAAGTACATTTGTTAAGTTGTTTTGATTAACGTAATACGATAGCCGTTTTATTCGTTCGTAAAATGGTATTACCTTGGTGGTGTAATTAAATCTGGCTAAGTTAGTTTTGGACTTTAGTATTCCACCTTTGGTTTTAGTTTATCTAGTAGTTTCTCTCGCTAAATTTTGGAAATATTTTATACGTATAGTTATTAAATTAATATTTTTTCCCAGTTTACTGACAATAATTTCCAGGTGTCGTATAGTATTGTATTAATGTTTTCAACTCTAATATGAGTAACTACAATTGGTAGATGATCGCTGCCTTATAATTATGAAACTGTGCTCCAGTAAAGAAGTGGTGATAAAGTTAAATCGCTGAGGGATACATTTATAGATGAAAACATGCCGTTGTAGCCTTCAAACGGGTAGGCATCTCTGTATTTATTAACACTAGTTTGAGGTTGTTAGTTATTTCTTATAGGGTTTTTAAATGTTTGTTAGTTATTTTAGAGCCCCAGGATGCACTATAATAATTTGTGTCATCTAGAATTAATTTAGAAAAGGAAATTTGTTTGATCACTTTTTGTAGTTCTAGTAGTATGGCTTTGTCCATATGCTGTTCATATATATTGCAAGTGTTAATTTTAAAACGATAAATTACTCAGACTGAAACAGCTTTTACATTTCTATCTTTGCTAGAAGCAAAACTTTCAACCTGAGCGAAATTGCTGAGATCCTGATGAAAACACATTTCTCTGCTTTTAGAGCCGAACTGGATGAAAGAAACAATCATACCCCACTGAATGACTGGCATCTTGCCAAAACAATGATGAGTGAGGAAAAGGTAAGATGGGCCATATCGTCATTCTCTCCTTCCAAGTCACTAGGACCTGACGGCGTATATCCAGTTTTACTACAGTCAGAACTGAATTTACTACAGCTGCACCTTGTGGGAATGTTTGGGCCCTTCTTGGTTTTGAGATATATTTTTAAGAAGTGTAGAGTAGTACGTGTGGTCCTTATACCAAACCCAGGTAGGATAAACTGCACTCTACTAAAGGCTTTTTGACCAATTAGCTTAATATCGCTTCTATTGAAAACGATAAAAAGGCTATGCGAGAGGTACATAAGGGATGGAGTTTTGGTTTATAAATTACTTTACCCAAATCAGCATCCATATGCGTTGGGAAGATCTACCGATTCTGCACTGTATCAATTAGTGAAAATAATTGAAAGATCGCTGGATAATAAAGAATTCAACCTAGGTATATTTATACAAATTGAGGGAGAGCTTAACAAAACCACATTCAGAACCGTCACTCAACAGCTCAATGTCAGGAATTTTCCCCTTTAGTGAATGAATATTGAGTGTGCTCTCTAATAGAGCAATAAGCATTAATGAAGAAGACATTTCTGTTAGCGGCATGATTACGAGTGTGTGTCCACGGGGAGGTGTGCTATCACCACCTCTCTGGAAGATAATTCTAGACACCCTGGTTGACCAACTCAGCAGCAACATGTTCTACACTATAGCTTTTGACGAATTTGCTGTCCTTCAAAGCGTTGCTGTCCTTGAAAGCGATTAAAAGTTGCTCTTCGACTAATAGAAACATGGTGCAAGGAACACTTACTATCTGTAAATCCCAAGACGACAGAGATGGTCGCCATCACGAGAAACAGAGAAATAACAGGATTAATACAACAAAGGATTCTAAACTTTAGTCCAAATTTTTCTGACGAGGTAAAATATCTTGGTATTACCCTTGACAGAAAGTTAACATGAAACTCTTACTTAGATGGTAAAGCGAAAAGAACATTTTTTGACTATTAGCAGTGTCGATGAACACTCGGACACACCTAAGATATTTTGCCCATGAGGATCGCCTGGATAATGTCTTTAGATCAATGCTGACTTACGGAGCTATTACTTGGGTATTAAAAGTGCTACAGGCAACGGTGATCAACAAACTAAACCATATTTAGTGAATGGATTGCCTAAATATAATAGGTGCCATAAAAACAACACTATTTGCTGCAATGCAGTTGCTCATTGAAATCACCTCTCTAGACATATATGTCAAAGATATGTTACTGGTGACAATGATGCGACTGCGCTTAGCAGGTGGAAACCTTGATGTAGGAATTAAATAATTAAGAACTGGTTTCTGCAGTAAGAGCTGGATGCAGTACCCATGCTACAAGCAGACTGCGACTTAATCAATTGAATCAATCACGTTTATTCTCGACAAACACTATAAAATCGAAACAAGACAGTATAGGGAGTCCATTGTAGCAAATGCCGATGGTTCCAAATTAGAAGAAAGACTCAGGATGCGGGATATACTCCAAATCACTAAACCTAAGAATTATGCATGAGGTATGTATGGGGTATGAGCAAAAATGCCAGACTCCATGATCGGCAAAATTATTATCGATTACCACAAAAAACAGATTGTATTAAAATAGGGATTAAATAGTAGGAGAATATCAATGTGGATTCAGAAAGTATAGTTGCGTCGTAAACCAAATATTTGTCTACGACCGGTCTGTGATTTGCATTAAGAAAGCTATAATTAGAGCAAGAGAGCTAAGCTACAACACTAACTACTAGAAATATCAACAACCTAGAAGAAAACTCAGATCACTACCAAAGGACAATCAATAAAAGATTTTTATGATCAAATCGCCAGCTCTTAAACAATGAAAATCATCTTTGATAATGCTATAGAAATCGGAATCCCTTAACAACAAAATGAACATTGAAAACTATCTAATAAGACAAACGACAAAAGAATAATGCTAAGACAAACAATATTATACACAGAACTGTTTAATACAATGAAGAAAAATATTAAGGAATAATGTACAATCTAAAAAAGCAAATACAATGAAGAACTGTTAAAAATGCATGCAAAAATAGGAAAAGGTAAAATAACACAAAAAAAGCAGTAATCATTCGAAATAGGTCATGGCACTAACAAATGAAAACACCAAAATTAGAGACCGAAATAAAATAATAAAACTCGTGACTATATTCTACAGCGAACTATACAACACCCTACAACACTTGAAAAGTCGACTACTAACCAAGAGGATGTTCTCGAAGTCCTTCCGGAGGAAATAGAATCGACAATAATTACAAAAACAAAAAGCGTTAAACCAGCTAGAATAGATGGCACTAACAGGAAAACTACATAAACACGCTATCAAAAACACTGCAAAATCTCAGCAGGTATATTTAGAAACTGTCTAAGTCAAGATGTATGTCAGACCATTAAAATATAGCAAATAGTTCTCATTTATAAAAAAGGTAGCAAAAAGGACATTAAAAACTAAAGTCTACTACTAATCGTATACAAAATATTCACAAGGACCATCAACAACATATTAACAAATGCATTCGATGCTGCATAGCCAAGAGAGCAAGCTGGCTTCTGTACCCTGGATCATATTTCTACGCTTCGAGAACTATGAAGAATATCTAAGTCATCTAAAATTTGCAGAAGACATCGTTCTGATCGCTAACAATCTTGCAGAACTACAAGAACTTATAAGCGAAGTAAATGAAGCTAACAATTAAGTTGGCCTAAAAGCGAAGTAAACAATATCAAAAACCATGTACAACGAACTAGTGAAAATATTTAAAAAAAAACTTTTAAAAAATACATTATTCTAGTATTCTTTTATACTTGGCTTAATTTTTATGCAATATTGTTTTTAATTTTTTCAAATGTAAAACTAATTTTAATACTAGAACGTTATTCGACACTACATAATATAAATATTACCAATTATGTTATTATTATTATATACCAAAAGTTGGAATATTATACTTAGAGATACTTATATGAAATACTAATAAATTACAAAATGTTGTTAAAACCTATTAAATGACTCTCGTATTTCTTTTTTGAAAATGTGAGTCTGTCTAATCGACAACGATGTTTTGAACCGGTAGTCTTTGCTACAAATCTCGCCTTCTTTCCAAATACTCATACTGCAGTGGTATATTATAAGTGGTTCAGTGGTGCATACATTTCTGAGCGTAGAGGTAATGAGTGGAAACGCCCAAATTCATTTGAAGTTTGAATATTCTACAAAGTTAACGTATAATGGAGAGATGTAGTCAAAGGATTATTCATCGACAAGTAAACTATTTGTCTTGAACAAACTAGTATCATATCCAAGCAGATCAGTTCCGATTATTGTGACTTTATTGTTATAAGGTAATCATCCGGAATGGAAGCTGCTGAAGAGAAATTGTAGCTAAGAGAAATTTTCATAAAACTTGAGACATTTCAGACGCTATTTTAGTTTATTTTAAAATTGTATGCTATAACTTTCTCTGTAGCAGGATAAATAATTTAAAGCATCTCAGAATTTATGAATTCTCAGGGTAATATAAGAAACACGCTGGTATTTCAAGTAAGTTGATCTAATTGAAAACGAGATTAAAACAATAATATTATATTTTTGAATAATAAAATTTACAGAGTTATGCTGCTGTGAGTGCTGTGCCACAAATATAATTTATTTGTTTATAAATTATTAAAAAAGGAACATCATGGAGATATTTATATAGCAAAATATTTTTATCAATTTAAAATTTAAGTTAAACTAAATTATTGTTAGGATAAATTAAACTCTCGGTTCGATCTATTTATACTTTTATTTATATTTTGGACGGTGCTTTATTTCAATGTATAATTAACCTTGCAAACGAACTAGGTATTCATAAATGAAACTGTCTTGTAATAACTGAGTAACAAATTTATAAATAGTTTAGGAAAATAGTTGAAGTATTCAAAAGAAAATCATTTCTGGCAATCCGGTTTGCAGTTTCACATAAGGCGATCTAAATCATTCAAATAAAGTGACTTACCGTATGAGCTGAATGTCACATCAGTTACACAAAAATTACAGGTCATTTAAAGGACCATTTTCTGTATAGATCTAGCTCATTACCCTCCTATTTATACCCCTGACCACCCGATTAAAAATTAAAGACGTTTTTCAGGATGGCTAAAGGGATAGTCAACAATCTAGTCAACTAGATTTTCCAACGAATTGTCTGTCTTTGTTAAAGATAATTTTCTTATATTGTAATGGTATAACATTTGTCTCAAAGTGGTTAACGCGCGCCATATATTCTGGTATGTTGCTTTTTAGATAAAGAAACTCGTGATCGCTAGGCTCAATTATTGATTAATAAAATTATCCTTCAAATGCAGCATTTTGCCAACTCTATGCTACTAATTTAACCCTTAACTAGTCGCTAGATGGTCAAAAAGACCGCACGTATTAAAAATTGCTAATATTTCGAAAAAAAAAAATACATTTGGCAACCACGGCCTTCAGTAGCTTACTCATTCGATACAAGGAGCCTCAGTACTAAATCAGAGTAGCGGTACGTTTGTTGATTAGGAGTTACAGCGCAAAGGTCATAATTTCCGCGCGCGGCTAGTCAGCTAAAAAGTTTTTATAAATCGTTTTATTGTGTTTCTTATCACCTTAAGGTATGTATAAACGCTAGTTTTTTTAAATAATATACTATTATACTTTTGTATTATTGTTTAGTAACCTTTTGAAAATACCTCTCTTTCTTTTACTATGTAATTAGTCATCAAATTTTAAATTATTTTGCAGCAAATTACTATTACGATATTTCATAATTTTCTTAGTTCTATTATTGAGAATCAAATATTATTTTTTTTAAATTTTAAGCTACAGCAAACTTTTATATATAACTTATTTGGCTTTATTTTTAGAATGGACTATGAGAAGGAACAAAGGAGACTTCAAGCCCTCATGGAAGAAGAACCGCTTGATATAGAATATGACGACGACGATGACGAGAATGAAGTAAATCCGGAAGTTATTGATGAGAGGTCGGAAGATTCGGAAAGCTAACAAGAACAGGATTTAGAGGAAATAGGAGAAGTTTTACTGAATAATGTACAAGAAGAAAGCGTTTTTGGGGGAAAGGATGGTACAGTGTGGAGAAAGCATCAAAGAAAAAACGAAAAGGTACGTATGAGCATGCCTAATTTAGTAAAAGAATCACCTGTGCCTAATAGATTTACGAAAAATTTGAAAGACATTTATGAAATATGGAGTTATTTCATTGATGAGGACATGATTTACATAATTGTAGAATCCACTAATAAATACATTGAAAGTATAGCAAGCAATTTCTCTACGGAGAGGGATGCAAAGCTTACAAACCCATCTGAAATTCGCGCTCTTATAGGCCTTTTATATTTGGCTGGGAGATATAAAGCCCATCACCTGAATACAGAAGATATCTGGCAAACTAATGGCGATTACAATTACAATTACAATTTATGGAAGCTGTCAAAACATGTAGAGTGTAAATGTACATTGCACTTCTGACACACACATATATATATATATATATATATATATATATATATATATATATATATATATATATATATATATATATATATATATATATATTGTTATGATATGTAAAATCAAGAAAATATTGGTTTGTTTAAAATATTTCAAAGTTCAACAAAAAATTAAAATAATTTAGGATAATATCCAACAAACATTTCGGAGAAGGAAAGTTATTAAATCCTTGAATTACCTGTACCAAACAAAATGTAAGCTTTACATCAATCATTTCTTTGTTATACTTAAGTGACCCGCATAAGTTTAAGTGAAAGACAAATTGAAACGGGTTTTTACAAATACATTAGTGCAGTAATTAAAGACAATAGAAGATATTTTAGAAAGAGGTTTTTGTTAGTTTTAAGAATTATAGAAAATAATATTTGTAAATAAGTTTTAGGAAATTTTATAATTATAGGTAAAAATTTGTTTGTTATCGAAATGAAAAAATGGGGAATTGTGACGAGTTTTGATTGGCGGAGATTGAAAAAGGTGGGATAAGGAAAGTTTAGCTAGATTGAGGAGAGAGAAAAGATAGGCAGTTGGTTTCCAAGTTTTCAAGAAAGAACAGTGTTTGTTCTCTGTCGGTTCCCGAAATGTAGCAAGCAGTAGTGTTGAATGTTAGTGAGTTTTTGTGGAGTTAGTGTATCTGACAGAAGCTGAAACAACAAAATATTGTAAGTCATATTTCTCTACTTATATTCCAAGAGTCACTGTTCAGGCCAACGAGAGATTCAGTTTATCGTAAAGAGAAGATATTCCAAGAGTCAATTTTTCACTCGGGCCAACGAGAGATTCAGTTTATCGAGAGGAGAAAGGCTATCATAATTTGAATGATTTGTGCTTTTGAAGGAGATCATTAAGGACGATATACTTGCAACAATCTGATGTAAGATTGCTGATTACATAGGGAGCGGTTGAGAGGAGATAATATAATCTACAAGGAACAAGGATTTGGACCACTCATCATCAGAGAGAGATAATTTTGTTTTCTGCAGTTTTTTTTTTCTTTTATTGATAACACAATTTTTACACGTAATTTAGAAAGGATATAAATATTTGGATTAGGAGAGTTAGAATAGTTTGGGATTTTGAGATTTCAATTAATATTGTTTGTACCATTAATTTTTGATTGTACACGTACGGAGAACAAAATTTTGAGAATCCTTATATGAGATTTGTTTATTGAAAACTTTTGAGTGTGAATTATTTCATTATTATTTATTTCAATATATAGTGTTAGATCATATGTGTTTTTTATTGTTCCGGTATTCTCTGGACCTTACCTTTCACTTGTAATAGCATAGATATAGAAGCACGAATTGAACCCTGAGATAAAAGAATTAAAAATTGTGATAGAGTCATAATCATATCATTTAAATAATATTAATTATTAAAACAAATTAATTAGCTAATTATTGCTTGGCGCACCAAGACTTTAAATATCACAATAACTGGCTTCCAAAACGTGGGGCTTGAAAATATCGCAGCTTTACATTTGAAGGAAGGGAAAGAGATCTGGAATAAGTACAGGTGATCCAAAGATAAAAACATATAACATTGAGGGAATTTGAATTTGAAAGTATTTTGACAATTTTTCCAGGGAATATAAATTTGATTTATTGATTGATCGTAGTTAGTGGATATTTACTGCTATTGAATTATTTGATTTTATTTTCTTTACCAATCGTACATTTGATATTTATTTTGAATTATTTGAATTTTACTGATTGCATATTTGATATTTGTCGTGAAAATTTAATACATTTGGGGAGAAATATTGTCGTGTTCTGAAACATATAGAGTGTTGTAAAATTTCACATTTGGCGGGGACAAAAACAGTAACGAAAAGAAACAACATGTCGACCACAAGGAGTCAAAGCAAAATGCAAGAAAGGAAGGAGGATAACAGAGAAGAGGAAACAATTGTTGAAGAAGGATCGGATAATGAAGGAAATGTTACAATAGTTGAGGAGAAAAAAGAATTATCAGGAATAGAGAAAATATTACAACTAATGCAATTACAGACACAACAAATACAAGAGAATCAAAGGGAAACAAAACAAACAATGAATGAAACATCACTAAAAATGGATAGAAATCAACAAGAAACAAAACAAACAATGAGCAATATAGAGCAGCGTTTGGAAAACTATGAACAGGAAATTAAAGGATGTGTTGAGGGGATAAAGAAAGAACTGATACAACAAATAGAAGAGATTAATGAAATTAAAAAGAAAATGGGAGAACAAGAAAAGAAAGTAGAAAATAAGATAAAGGAAATCAAGATTGGCCAGAAAAAGGAATTAGAACAGTTAGAAGAAAAATTTGAAATGGCGCTACAAGAAGACAGGAAGGAAGTAGAAAGAAGATTAAAGCAAAATGAAAAACAAATGGCAGAAATTGAACTAAGAGGGGTAGAGAGAAAAGAAGTTATCATCCATGGAACAAGCGAGGCGAAAATACAATTTGGCGGGGATATTCGGAAAACACACCCAGTACCGTTTGTCAAAAATTTGAAAACCAAATTACAACATATTAGATATTTTGACGATTGCAAAGAAACAATTAGAAGCCATTTGAAAGAAGGAGCAGCGTTATGGTATGAAAGCAAGGAAGATGAGTTTGAAAATTGGACAGATTTTGAAAATAAATTTCTCAACTATTTCTGGGGAAAAAATAAACAGAGAGAAATCAACCAAGAGCTACAGAATGGAAAATATCACGAAAAAATGGGAATATCTGAAGAAAGATATGCTTTGCAGATATATAACAATTCAAAATATCTAGAATACAAATATTCTACCGAACAGCTGGTAGAAATGATCAGCAGACATTTTGAGGAAACGTTGGAAGATCACGTGATTTTGAGAAACTATCAAGATATTGATAGTTTGTGCCAATTCCTTCAATTAAAAGAAGCGAAAAGAAAAGAAATGAGAAATAGAAGACAACATGACCAATATAATGGAGCGGAAAGAAGGTATTCATCAAATTATGACCAGAGAAACCGACATCCCAGATCAACAAACGAATATAGGCCGAGAAATTACAATAATTACAATAGACAACAAAATTACGATAACAGGAATGACACACAACAGAGAACATATGAAAATCACAACAGGAATAGAGATGCACAAAATCCTCCGAATAGGAATACTAACGAACAAAGGGACGATAGAAATAACCAGAGCTTCCAACAACAAAATAGAAGGGAGATGAATCATGTAGCAATAGGAAACGACAGACAAATTTCTAATCCTAATCTAATATTTTTAGATGCATTTATAAAACATAAAGCAATTAAAATTGTGATTGATTCTGGCTCGGAGATATCGCTAATCAATAAAAAACTAGTAAAAGAATTAAATTTGGACAGATTTGTGTATAAGATTCCTAGGGTTGATTTAGTGGGTGCAAACAATAAAAATTTGACGACAGTAAACGAAGGTTTGGGAGTACAGATAAGAGTGGGAAACAAATTCCATATTATGAAATGTGTGGTGATTGAAGATTTAAATCATGATATGATAGCGGGAATTGATGAATTGAGGAAAGAAGATATCACCATAAATTTTGCGGAAAATAAAATGGAAATCAGAGCAGAACCAGACAACACAGGAGAAGAAAAGCAAACAGATAGGAAAACAAATTCTGGAAGGATCAATGCACAGGAAAAACACAAAGAAATCGATATGACTGTAGAGAATAAACCGAAAGTACAAGAACAAGATCTAACAGAAGAGAAAAAGAGAAGGAAGAAAAAGAAGAAGAGTTCGAAAAGAAAGCAGGAAAATAAGATGGAGACCAGAGAAAAACAGGAAATAGAAGGTACAGAAGAATTGTCGGCAACCGACGATAAAACAGAATGGAAGCAGGAAGAAAAAGAAAGTATCATCAGAGAAATGAAAGGAATAGAAACATGGTGCTCGGAATACCAAAGGGAATTAGAGGATAAAAGGAAAACAGAAGAAAAAATGGCACTAATGGACGAGAATCCAGAATTGTGTGAAGAAGTATTATGGACAGTGAACACATATGAACAAAAGGAGGATGAAAGAAAAATAAATTGTGGAGAAAACATAGAGAAGATTTTAAGAAACCATGGAGATCTTGTTAATAAAGTAAACCGAGTGGCTAAAAATTATGAACTTTCTTTGAAGGGAAAATACTTGGAAAAATTTAAAACGAAAATATATCCAATCCCGTATAAAGACAGGCAATATACGGGGTATTTTAACATTCACGACATTTATCAGTATCATAAGTAGATTTTAATAACATAGTGAAATGATTTGATCCTGGAAAACTTTTGTCATTTTAAAATTTAACAAAGAGTTTTCGGCAGATCAAATGGCGGGGATTTGTTATGATATGTAAAATCAAGAAAATATTGGTTTGTTTAAAATATTTCAAAGTTCAACAAAAAATTAAAATAATTTAGGATAATATCCACCAAACATTTCGGAGAAGGAAAGTTATTAAATCCTTGAATTACCTGTACCAAACAAAATGTAAGCTTTACATCAATCATTTCTTTGTTATACTTAAGTGACCCGCATAAGTTTAAGTGAAAGACAAATTGAAACGGGTTTTTACAAATACATTAGTGCAGTAATTAAAGACAATAGAAGATATTTTAGAAAGAGGTTTTTGTTAGTTTTAAGAATTATAGAAAATAATATTTGTAAATAAGTTTTAGGAAATTTTATAATTATAGGTAAAAATTTGTTTGTTATCGAAATGAAAAAATGGGGAATTGTGACGAGTTTTGATTGGCGGAGATTGAAAAAGGTGGGATAAGGAAAGTTTAGCTAGATTGAGGAGAGAGAAAAGATAGGCAGTTGGTTTCCAAGTTTTCAAGAAAGAACAGTGTTTGTTCTCTGTCGGTTCCCGAAATGTAGCAAGCAGTAGTGTTGAATGTTAGTGAGTTTTTGTGGAGTTAGTGTATCTGACAGAAGCTGAAACAACAAAATATTGTAAGTCATATTTCTCTACTTATATTCCAAGAGTCACTGTTCAGGCCAACGAGAGATTCAGTTTATCGTAAAGAGAAGATATTCCAAGAGTCAATTTTTCACTCGGGCCAACGAGAGATTCAGTTTATCGAGAGGAGAAAGGCTATCATAATTTGAATGATTTGTGCTTTTGAAGGAGATCATTAAGGACGATATACTTGCAACAATCTGATGTAAGATTGCTTATTACATAGGGAGCGGTTGAGAGGAGATAATATAATCTACAAGGAACAAGGATTTGGACCACTCATCATCAGAGAGAGATAATTTTGTTTTCTGCAGTTTTTTTTTCTTTTATTGATAACACAATTTTTACACGTAATTTAGAAAGGATATAAATATTTGGATTAGGAGAGTTAGAATAGTTTGGGATTTTGAGATTTCAATTAATATTGTTTGTACCATTAATTTTTGATTGTACACGTACGGAGAACAAAATTTTGAGAATCCTTATATGAGATTTGTTTATTGAAAACTTTTGAGTGTGAATTATTTCATTATTATTTATTTCAATATATAGTGTTAGATCATATGTGTTTTTTATTGTTCCGGTATTCTCTGGACCTTACCTTTCACTTGTAATAGCATAGATATAGAAGCACGAATTGAACCCTGAGATAAAAGAATTAAAAATTGTGATAGAGTCATAATCATATCATTTAAATAATATTAATTATTAAAACAAATTAATTAGCTAATTATTGCTTGGCGCACCAAGACTTTAAATATCACAATAATATATATATATATATATATATATATATATATATATATATATATATATATATATATATATATATATAGTTTGGCTTTTACAGTGTCTGCATCTTTTTCTTGACTTTTCAGGGTGGCGTATTACGATGTGGTTCACTTTGTCAGTTCTCATTTCTTTCGGTATTTCTAAATTTGTTGGCCTTCCTCGTCCTTTGTATTTAGGAGCTGATGTACCCTCATAGTCGCTGGCTGATAATGAATTACTTTCTTCTGATTTTATTAGCGCCATAACAATATAAGAACGAAACTCTAATTGCGATATTGTAGAGTCATTTGCCAATTTATAAATTTTCCATGCATTAACGATTGTACTGTCTATAGTATTTATAAAAAGAGGCCACCACCATTTCTTTCCTCTTACTCTTATACGATAATTGGCTATGCCGTTATCGTGTAAATCAACTCCCCCCATATTTTTGTTGTATTCTTTTATTAGAAATGGCTGGTCTACACTTACTTCTTTTCGTTGTTTTCTATCATACCATTTTACTTGCTGAATTGAATTTATTGGTATATTATTTGACATCATAATAACGATTGAATTATCATTCCATTTAACTATACAAATTTTGGATTTTAAATCATATCTAAAATCGAAAGCACCTCTGCCCCCTTTTTTTAAATCATTTGAGCTATCTAAAGGACACTTTTGGATTCTGTTTTCCCGCACAGTTCCTGTGGCGTATATATTATTTTCAGTAAGATATTGAAATAGTTTAAAAGACGAAAAAAAAAATGTCAAAAAATATTCTGTGTTGAGAAGGAAATTCAAGAACTTTTAATAGATCTATAACAACATCTGCTCCCAGTCCCATATCACTTTTATGTTCTCGTGCTCCAGCGTATGGACTAAACTGAAACAAATATCCATCTTGAGAACAAAGACACCAAATTTTAAAACCGAAGCGAACAGGCTTCCCTTTGATGAACATTTTAGCGGAGTGTCTACCAAAATAAGGAACCATTTCCTCATCGACTGATAAATTTTGTGAAAATACACCAAACTGCAGATTTCTTTTGTTTATTTTGTCAAATAATGGGCGCAATTTAGCAAACTTATCTTGCTTGTCAAGTTGAGCATTATCACATACATGTATATATTTTTTTATATTGCGAAACTTATTTCGACTCATGCAATTTTTAATTAATGGTACTCCCTTGTCCTCATCTCTGCTCCAATACATCTCCATTTGTGGCAACGTGTGATATCCTGACAAGATCAAAATAGCAATAAATTTCTTTAAATCAGATACTGTCATTGAAAAATCATGTCGATTGTTGTCCTTGGCATATTTTAAAGTGTATTTTAAAATCATGTCTAATAATTCCTCGTCAAAAAAATTATAAAATACTTCAACTGGTGATTTACCGTAAAGCGTGTCCTTTATACGTTGTTTTTGAATGTGCTCCTGCGATTCCGGAAAATTACTGTATACGGGGTCCCTTTTGCTCCAGTTTGGATTATATTGAACAGATTTTGCCCTCTTTGAAGTAGCCTGGCTTGTAGAAGGTTCATTATAATTATCTTCAAATTTATTTGTGTTGTCCTCAGCCATCAATTCGAATGTCCCAGCATTGTCTTGAGGCTTATCATGGCCTGTAAGTAATAAAAAAATAAAAGTTACATAACAGTATCTTATATAATTATACCGTATAATACCTTCCAATAAATCGTCATTTATTTCCTCTTGATCAGTAAGCTCATCGACATCTGGTGGTATTATAACAGCATCAATTTCGGTCTCATTTTGAATTTCTTCAATAGCAGCTTCCAATTCTTGAATAGTAAGAGGTCTATTCCGATCATAATTATCTTTCCACTTATTTTTGCCAGAACTCATTATATATGTTTTATCCGCAACAATACAGAGAAACACAATTATTGCTGTATATGCTTATACTAAAACGCTCTAGACAAGACTGAACTAGTCAAATACGGTTACACTCGATTTGTCACGTAGTGTAGGCGGTATTACCTAAAGACAGCACATTCCGCCGTTGATGCGAAAACGCAACAATAAGTTTGAATCATGTAACTTTTTCTTAATAAAATTATTTAATTTCTTTGTATGGTTATTGCTAAATCTGTAGTTTATGCTTTATAAAAATCATATAAACCATTATATTATAAGCAAAGTGAAAATTCTACAAGAAGATTATATAGTCATGACGAATCATGTAAAAAACTGCTAAAGAAATTAATTTATAATAGATAAACAATTAATTATATTTGTTCTATAAAATATATTTCAATATCATCAAGCCTTTAGGAATTAAAACATATAAAGAATTTTCTAAAAACAAAATATTTAGTTGTATAAAAAAAATTCCTTTTAAAATGTTGCGTTTTCGCATCAACGGCGCTTAATGGGTTAACAACACCGCCAACGATAGAAGTTAAAAGGGCAATCAAACTGCACAAAAAACTGTAAAAACTATAGAGGAATTTCGTTGCTGTGTGTGGATATAAGATATTTACCAGTATACTTAATCATAGATTACAACCCCTCGCAAATAAAATCATCGAAGAATATCAGGCAGGATTTAGGCAGTGAAGATCAACCATTGACCAAATATTTAAGGCGCGTTTTCACGATTTAATTCATTTAGTTGACCAACAAAAGTTGAATAAAAAGTGTAGTGAAAATCTCTGTTTTTAAAAGTTGAAACTTTTTATTTGTTTAAGAAAGTTTAACACATTCAAACCTTTGTTGATCAAGTAGTAACTTTCTTATAAGTAGAACGGTGTATCATCATCAAGACACCAAATTGTTTTCAAGTTGAAACTTGTCTTGAAACATGTGAACTGGGCGGTTATCATTTGTTGACTGTGTTCAGTATATTTTGTAAAAGCTACGGGGGTGAACGAGCGTTTGTTTGGTTTTTAAAATAATTAGGTGTTCATAAAGTAGTTAAAAAGAATGAGCCTTAAGTGGCCTGAAAATATAATGATGAAATTTTTGGAGTTGTATGAGAAGAACGATTGTCTGTGGGACCAACGAACTGATAAATACAGAAATAGAGATGCATGAGAAGACACTTTGGGTTGCGTCGTCAAGGAAATGGAAATTCCTGGTATTACTATTGCTGATCTAAAAAACAAAATTAAAATAATAAAACAATGTTCAAAAAAAAACATTCATTAGTATGCAAATCGATACATAGTGGCATGGCAAGAGATGAATTGTATGTGCCAAAGTTGTTTTGGTATAAAAGAGAGAATATATTTTTACATTGTGTTACTAATACAAGGAATACCTTATTAAATTTCGTTAGTATACTTTTTATTTAAATTTTTTTATATTAACTTTTTTATTATTTATTTTTTATATCGTCGTGTATCATATTCAGTTGCCAGAGCACAGATCCATGTTCGGAAAAATATTCGACATATTCATTATGCACAGTAGATGCTAATGTTGAATAGTTACGACTTCCCAAATTAACGTACAAATTAGCTAGACCATTCGCTTCGGTACTTTGTGTTCTCTAAGAACCCAATATAATGCGCCTAATTCAGTATTAAAAGAGCCTGTTTGTGTATATTTTTTACTCGAACTCATTTTTAACCAATTATGTAATGCAAAATTGCTTTATCAATTTTGTCCACCTTATTGATTGAAACCGCTAGATGTCATTCAAATACTCTGAACTAAGAAACCAAAATTGTACTATCTAGATAAATGAGTACTTCTTCCAAAGGGTTTAAAAATATAGGGTCCTAAGGGGAAAGCTTCATTAGGTATAAATACTCCTCCTTTTGAAAAATGTAACCTATTGCTAACATCTAAGGAAGGACGCAGTAGCCAGTGATCTACGCAAAATGGGAATACAGCAATGGGAAATAGCTGCTCAGGACCGAGAACAATGGAGGGAAATAGTAAACGTGGCCAAGACTCACATAGAGCTGTAGAGCCAAATGATGATGATGATGATGATTGCTAACATCTCCTAGTGCTGTATTCAACGAATATTTTGCAAAAACAGCAGCATATTGTGCCCGTCCATTTGTACCTACGTCGAAATAGCGAAAGCAATAGTTTTCGTCAAAGCACGCAAACAAAATTACGCTATAACTGCCTTTGTAATTAAAATACTCATTTCGGATTTTCATCTAATGCGCCACAACAGTTTAAAAAATTCCATCGCAAATAATATTCTCTTTGAATTGTCTTCCATTGTGCTTCATTTTGTGGTACCTGTAAAAAAATATTATCATGTTTTGCTGCATATTTAATAAACATTGTACTAATATGAAATATTTTAATAAATTTCTGTTTTTTTTTTAGAATTCAACAGATGATGAAGCTGAAAGCGAAACCATCGAAAATACAGGAGAAACACAAACAGAAAATGTGTTTCCTGCATCTATTACTACTGGCAATGGTAATACCCAGAAAGAAGCGATTCATGTAGAAAACACAAAAGCTGCCAAATCGCCTACTACAAAGCAAATAAAGAAAACAAATATGTTTCGTGCTCCTTAAAATCGCAAAAGAAAAATATTAGAAAATGAAAATATTTCAAATAAAAGCGCAGCAATTGATAAAATTGATTAAGTAGTGCAAAAAAATTTACGAAATGTTGATGCTGAACTTGACACACTTGCCAAATATATTGCTGTCCAGTTAAGACATATGCCTGTTCACGATGCTATCATCTGCCAGAAACAAATTCAAACTATAGTACGACAAAAGCGATTGCAGCTCTTATTAGTAAGACAATACGAATATCATACAAGTCCATCATCAGTGTGTCCACCTTCTACATCTTATTACCAGACAATTTCATTACCACCGTTTTCATCTTGAGTATCATTAATCTCCATATCCAGCATTATTAAACATCATGTACCCAGAACATTTCTCGTGTTTATTTTCATATGAATAATGCAACTAACAACAATGCAAAGAAAATTCTCAGGAGTCATTTGATGTACTTACTGCAGCTCTAACAGGTGGCTTAGACTTAGAATAGGGTAAATTTTAGATTACCTACTTTTGTTAACAATTTTTTATATATATAATATAATAACGGATTTATTACGGCTGTCGCCGCTTCTCCGCCCCCAATTTCCATCTTTTTCTGTCATATGCAGTTGCCTCTTCCAAGTCTCTTGCCGCCATTGCTTCATCAATCTCGTTGCGCCAACTTCTCCGTGGTCGTCCTCTCTTTCTTCTTTCAGGAGGGATCCATTCCAGTACTCTCCTAGGCCATCTGTACTCTGGCATTCTTTTAACATGTCCGAACCAGATTAATTGTTTTCTTTCTATGTCATCATTGATATTTCTCTCCATTTTCATTTCGTTTCTTATTTGTTCGTTTCTAACTCTCTCCAGTTTCGATCTACCGCAGCTTCGTCTCAGATAATCCATTTCTGTCGTCAAAAGTTTGTTTCTATTAGCTTTGGTGACGTCCCATACTTCCGAACCGTACAGTGTAATACTTTGGACTATACTACCGTAAATGTGTTTTTTGGTTTCTCGTCGAATTGTTTTTTGCCAGAGAAGAGAGTTTAAGGCACGGGTCGCTGCTCTGCCCTTGTTTATTCTTTCCCTGATTTCATCTGCGCTATTTCCCTTCTTGTTGAAAATGACCCCCAAATATTTGCAGGATTGCACGCCTTTGATTTTGTCGTCTTCCAAGACTAGGTCACATATTTCATCTGTTCCCACTGAGAGATATTCACATTTTGTCATATTCATGTTTAGACCTGCCACCTCATATTCTTCTTGCAGTTTTCTTACCATATAGCTAAGATCGTAGCTGTCTTCGGCAATTACTACCTGGTCATCCGCAAAGAAAAGTGTATATAGCTTGTTTTCTTCCACCGTTATTCCCATGTTTCTACATTTTTTTACCCATTTCACTAAGGATCTGTCCAAATAGATTTTAAATAAGGTCGGTGACAGACAGCAGCCTTGTCTTAGTCCTTTTGTTGTTTGAAAAGGAGAGGTGATTTCTTGTCCCATTTTAATTCTTGCAAAGTTTTGTTCGTAATATTTTTGAGTGGCGTTAATAAGAATTGGGTTTATTTTCAAGTTACCCATTTCTATCCATAGTTGGGAGATCGGTACACTGTCATATGCTTTTTCCAAATCTATTAAAGCTATATGAGTTTCTCTATTTCTCTGCACTCGTTTTTCCATTGCAATTTTTAATGTGAAGATATTATCCATAGTGGAGCGTCCGGCCCTAAATCCCGCTTGTTCTTCGGGTTGTTTGTCTTTGATATCATTTTCTATCAGGTTTCGTAGTACTTTTGAGTATAGTCGGCCTATAGTAGCAATCACTGCGATCCCTCTATAGTTTTTAGGATCCATCTTTGTGCCTTTCTTGTGTATTGGAGAGATATACGATTGTCTCCATTCTTCTGGAACTTCTTCTCCGTTTAAGCATCTTTCGAATAATTTTCGGATCATCTCAAACAGTTTTGATGATCCATACCTAATCAACTCTGGATGTATTCCGCCTGGGCCTGGAGATTTTTTTAATTTCATTCCCTTAACTGCTTCATTCACTTGTTCTATTGATATTTCGATTCTTCCTTCTACTTCCACTTGTTCATTTGTCTGTTTAAACCTTTCTCTTCTCTCTGTTAATAAGTTCTCAAAATGCTCTACCCATGTGTTCTCTGGTATTCTATTTATTATGACTTGGTTTTTTGTCGTTGTTCTCATCGTTTTTATAGTTCTCCAGGCTTCAGAGCTCTTTGTCCCTCCTATATGGTTGTCTAGGTATTGGCATTTTTGTTCCCATGTACTATTTTTCTTTTTAACCACTTCTCGTTTGACTTCTTTATTCAAGTTTTTATATTGTTGTTTTGTATGTTCGTCTCCCTGTTGTAATAACTGTAGATATACTTCCTTCTTTCTTTTTATCTTTTCTTCCACTTCTTTATCCCACCAATATGGTTTATCTACTCTTCGTACCTGTGGCCCTAAGGCTTCTAGCGCTGCGTCTTTCATGCAGTTTTTTATATGTTCGTATTCATCCGTCGTTGATCTGTGTGATTCCTGTAGTTTTTGTGTTAGTCTCCAGGAGTAAAGTAACTGTGTGCTCTCGTTATCTAGATTATCTAAGGTGTACGTAGTTCTCTCTATTTTTTCTCTGTGTTCTTTGTTGATGTCTGTGTGGTTCCTGTCTACGAATGGTGTATATATTTTTCCTATTATCAGGCAGTGGTCCGAGCCGCACTCTGCTCCTCTATTCACCTTTACGTCCTGTACTCTTAACTTAGTTTGTTGTCTTGTTATGAAATAATCTATTATCGATTTTAGACCTCTTGTGTGCTGATACCAGGTGTATTTATGTATGTTCTTGTGGGCGAAAAAACCATTCAAAATCTTTAACTCATATTGTTGGCATATATTTATGAGTCTTTCTCCGTTGTTGTTAACAGTTTAATAAAATCTTGTAATAAATCGTATATTCCTGTACATAATTCTCCCAGAAAATTTAAAATGGTATTTTCAGGTACTCAGTATATGGAAGCAAGCGTTGTGAACGAATCACCCGTAGCTAAATATCTTAAAGTAATTTACAGCTTTAATCTTGGTGAGATTGCTTGTCGGATCACTGTATCTTGTTATTTTATGACACCCTGCACTTTTGTCAGCAGCTCCTCAATTTTTTCTTCAGACATTCTAAAGTAATTTTTACACCCTTCTTCATCCTCTAACGAAACTTTCAAGAAAGTTTCTGATACTAACAATCTGTTTCTTCTTAGAATCTACTGTCTTACCCAAAAACGACGTTTCTTATGACTTTTGTATATATTATTAGCAATTCTTTTTAGTTCTTCTTTTAATAAAACAGCAATACTTTGTACCCATTCACGCTCAACTTATTTGACGTCATTTTTACATTGAACCGCTGATTCAGTTGTAATTGAAATATGTGAACAAAATCTTATTCAAGTTGAATTCAACTGTTGATCAAATAAAGTTGATCAACAAAACTTGACTCGCGCCTGAAAGAACGCGCCTTTGCGGTTAAGCAGGTCTTACGCAAAGACTAGGAACATGAAATAGATGTCTATAATATTTTCGTCGACTTTAAACAGGCACATAACTTAATAAACATACTTATCCAAAATATTAAGTAAATTTAAAATACACTTAAAATTAGTAAGGCCTATTCTAATAACGATGTCGGACACAGCGGCACAGATACAGATACAAAATGAGATATCTAACCCATTTTAAATAGCACAGGGATTAAAACAGGTTGATGATCTGACACCAACATTATTTAATTTAGCACTGGAATACGTAGTAACAAAAACATCAGAAGGCAGAAACAACAACTTATCAATAAAGCACTCTAACTGGCAGTACTTATATGCAGATGATATAAAATACATATGCAAAATCAAAGCAACAGGTAAGAAACGTATAGGGAACCTAAATCACATGCCAAACAATTAGGTCTGTCTCTAAATGAAAAAAAAAAACTAAAATATTAGTACAAAGTTGATCGCAAAGAGAAACATGATCATACTTGACAATTGACAACTTAGAAAAAGTAGATAGCCTAATCTATTTAATAGTTCACATCACAAAGGACAACATTGACGATGCAGAGCTTAACAGAAGAATCATCCTAGCCAAAACAGCATCAGGCTCATTACTATAAGCCCGATATTTAAATCACATGACGTACATCAAAGAACTAAGATAAGAGTCTACGAAACCATTATTCGACCGAGAGTGAGCTATGGTTGTGAAACTTAAGTATTGACTCAATAATTTGTAAACCGCATATACATTTTTAAAAGAAAGGTACTGAGACGAATAATACTAGGCCCTATAAATGAGAACAGGTATCGAATCAAATACAATTATGAAGTATATAAAATTTATAAAAAAACCACCTTTATCTCAGTATGTCCACCTACAGCATCTTTAATGGGCAAGACATGTATTTAAAATGGAGGAAAACAGGCTTCCAACAAAACTGTTAAATACAAGAAGGTGGGGAAAAAGACCTATTGGAAGAAAAAACAATGGGAATATGATGTGAATGAGGATGCTAGAAATCTCCTTGGCAGTCTATCGTCGAGGAGAATGTCTACTGACCGCAACGAATGGAGAGGATTGATTAGGGAGGACAGGGGTCCAAATGGGCTGTAGCGCCATAGAATGAATGGATGAATTCTTCGCCTGTCAAATTTTCTTTTGAAGGTTTGCAGTCAATCTTAAAATCACGTGAAAGATGTACTTAAAACATCAAACAAATGTAGCTATTCAGCTAGTTTCGAGTTTTATTTTCTTTTAAAATTTGTTATTTAACAGTATTTTTTAAGTTTCTGCTTTTGTCACTATTTTCTTTAACTCATCTATATCTTTTGCCTTATTTTCTAGATTTTGCACCTCAATATTAACAAAATAATCTTTTACCTACCGTATTCTTCTTACCTTGAGTATTTGTCTCGACTATAACTATTGGTACCCATTTAGTTATTTCTCATAAAGGGTTTTTTCTTTCCTACTTATATGCTCATAGCATTTTATCTTTTTTTGTGATTTTATTTTTCCCACTATGCTCTCTTTCAGTTTTTTTGGTATATTTGTTTTTTGATTTATCCAAGGCTTTGCTTTAATTTTGTATCGTAAATACGGTACCAATTTTGTTAATATTATTATTCTTTAAAAAACGTCTAGTTGTTCTATTCTCTTGACAACGATGTGCTTGTCTTGGAAGCATAAAGTCATGGAGTCCTTTTGTTTATATTTATTTTTTTATTTCGACGTATATCCTTATATTATTGTGTAGCAGTTGTTAATTATAAACTATATATATATTACATTTCGCACAATTTTTATAATAATCTTTTTTGAGAACGATTTTCGGAGTGGATATCGAAAATCAAATATAAGTAAAAATGTGATATTCAATACAATAACTTGTGGTTTATTCCTATGCAAATATAGTAGGAAACTATTATACTTATGTTTGCTTGTATGTATTAAATGAGAAATTGCTCTTTTCGTTAAGAATAAGACAGAATATAAGTTTGAAATAACTTTGTTTTTGACGTTGCGATTTTTACTTCGGAAATCGTTCTCAATTATTAATATTTGTATTTTGATCCTACTTAGATAAGCAAACTACTTGATCTGTACGACAGCGATCGCTATTTTATCATAATACGTAACAAACTGATACCTATTCCACACCTAAAATAAAACCTTAATTAAAATGTAGATGTTAAGAAAAAAGTTGTTTGCGGCATCAATTATAGAAGCAGCAAAAAATACATTGGAATTTAAAGTCGAAAACAAATATTACCCACCAGTACCCTGATGGAATCATGACAGCAAATTACCAACAAAATAATCTAACAAATAAAAATGACACAAACTTCAAGAAAGCTATATAAAATCAACAATCTAATATACCAATAACTATAAATGCATTAGAAAATGTACCTCCGAATTGTAAAATTTCTTCACCTGGACCTGATAATATCCCTCCCGTGTTTCTTAAAACTCCAACCTTCTAATCTAAAGAATACCCGCTTAAAATTTATAATATAATCATATCGAAAAACGTATTTCCAAAAGTATAACAACATTTAATTATAATACCTATACCAAAACAAACTAAACCAAACTCAGACCATCAACCATACAAATCAATATGTAAAAGACTGAAAAGATAAGTAATTGATAATAAACAGATGTGGTATCTAGAGTCAAAAAAGTTATTCAATAAGAAAATATCGGTCGAGATTAGACAATTTCGTTTACTTCAGAATTAGAAATATCCAGATATAAGAGTATAAGAAAATTTCAATGTTAATAAACTGTATTGCCTTGGAATTGCCTTCGACATAAGCAAAGCAAATGATACAGTCTGGAAATATTTAACAGTAAAAATACTTAACAATTGGTCTATACTAGGTAAAATATTGAAGTAGGTCTTAAATTATAGATTTAGCTGGAAACAAAATACGTTTCTCCAAACAAATCCAGCAGGAAACTTGAGACATTGTTTACTCCTTCCTTATTTATATATATATATATATATATATATATATATATATATATATATATATATATATATATCTGCTAATAACCCCCAGTGGTTAATGCAAAGGAAAAATGATGTACTATTTACAGGCATAGTTAATATAAATAATAGAAGACCTATAATGATAAAATCGGTTAAAATAAATATTACCTTATACATTGAACGTTCATCTTGTTCCGCCAGCATTTTATCTTGTGTATCATAGAACGTAAATTGGCATGTTCCTACATGATAAGATCTTTTAATTTTAAATGAAGACAGTGGAAATACAGTATGACTTACCAACTAATAATTTGATAAACGTTATCATATATTTAAAAAGCTTGAACCAGTCAATTTAAATTTCAAGTGTTTCCTATTAGTTTAAAATTATTTATTAAAAAACAAAGAAGGAGTATGTCTATATTTTTCAGCATGGTCTTTATTGGATATTAAATTACATCTATTTTAAATTGGTTAGACAGAACTGCATAAAAATCTAGGAACGTAATATGTAATACCAAACATAGCAAATTATGTGTTATTTGTATTATGATTATATTTAAAACTATCTTAAAAATTGACATCATTTTTAATTACAACCTCATTAAAAACCTCAAACCACTTAAAAACAGATTCAGTAGTTCAGCTATCGAAATATTTATTACTAGAATTTAAGTATTTTGGTTCGTAAATAGTTATGTGTGGCTTCAGATGCGTCCTATAAGCAGTGATAATAATAGCTTTAGAAATATATATATATATATATATATATATATATATATATATATATATATATATATATATGTGTGTGTAACACGTAAAATTATATACAAGGTATGCTAAACAAATAATGATATGTAAAACCAGAATGCAAATAACACTGGCTTGTAAAAAACATAATAAAAAAATAAAAATACCATTAATAAAGCACCACTGCCACGTTTTAAATAGCAGCTTAATAATGAGTTTATGGCAGGTGTTAAGGATAAGTGTATTATAAAGTTTTAATGGATCATTCAAATAATTAAAGGATGAAAGGAACTTTGACATACTTCTCCATTTTGGCTCAACAGTTTATAAAATAGATATTAAACAGAACCAGGATTTTTCAAAACCCATAAAGGAGACACAAATAATGATTGATTTAAAAGAATATATTATTGTGAATGTTTAAATAAAAAACCAAAGAAAATTTACATTAGGAGTTAAACTTAATAGCCATGTGTAAGTACTATGTTCTGTTATTATACAGCGCTAGCCAAAAGTCCCCTCCCACTTCGTATCTTTTAAATGTATATACTTATAATAAAATGTTATAAGGTTGAATGCTTGAATAAATGAATTTTAATCAAATAAAAGGTAAATATCTAGCACAGTTTTTATTAAATCTTGCCCGAGTACTTACGCTCCTAGAACATATTCAGGGGCATTTTGTCAAAATTAGGCTATCCAACAATATGGTGAATGTCATAAACATCAACTGATATATTTACACAACACGAGACAAACGACAAACAGTTTAAAATTTATTATAAATTCGAAGAAGCTACATATTGGGTGACATCAGGAGAGCTCCCTCCTTTTATTTGATTAAAATACTTATGTTTTTTTATGTTTTTTAGATAACATACATGTAAAATCAGAATATGGTGTTTATTGAGAGTAAACTAAATGTAAGACCAAAATATTTACCACGTCGGGATAGTATTATGAATTATGAGGTAATTTTTCTGCCTTATAATTTAATATGGAATCACCAACAGGAAAATTTTACTCTCATCATGGCATGTGGTTGTCTCTTTGTCTAAAGACGAACTAATTTTTTCTGGCGGATATTATTAAGTTAAAGTTGATTTCATGTAATCGAATGAACTATCTTAGAATTAAGTTTTACCAGGAACGCAACTTAGTAATATTGGCAATATCATTTTAAAGTCGTCTACTTTAAAATGTATAATATATGTCTTTATTGTCAATATAAATGAGTCAGATAAAATTAAACTATTAGAAGAATTTTTCACCAAGTAATAAAAAATAAAATTTGTTTAATCTCTTAATATCGAATTAGAATCTCTTAACAAGCGAATTAGAGGTAGACTACTCCAGAATATTCTGGTACATAATAACTTTTATATATAAGCAGACCTTCTATGAGTTAAGTTACATAGTTCATAAGATCTTTTCGTGCTGTAAACTTATAAATAAACATATTTATATAAATTAGAACCGCTCGTTTTATTTAAAAACGGTACAATACTTATTTATTAACTTTATAATAAGAAGTAAGATTTTCTATTAATGAATATTGAACATTGACAGATATTGGTAGAAATCCAATCAGCATCATATGCTGCCATACTGGACAAGTTATTATATGGACAATAAAATAGTTATTCCTATTTTGTACTACTGCTTGGCACCAACCCTTTTTGGGTATTCCCAAATGACTCCTAAAACATGTGTTTATATGTATATATATATATATATATATATATATATATATATATATATATATATATATATATATATAAAAGATATACTATTAGCCAACAAACTTCAGTACGGTGGGTGTATAATATTGAACAGTTCCTTAGCGCCACCTTAATCAAAGATTTCTGCTAAATTGCCATAATGTAGTTAACAAACTCTATAATTATTTTACCAATATTCCAATAAAAACTTTATTTTGTCGCTAAAATTTTCTGGTGTTCCTATAAAAACTAATACTACAGTTTATATATATTCAGTTGTAAAATATTTATCTTTAACACAAACTATTTGTAGGTGTTAACCAAACAAAAATGCTAACATTTATATCGGGTTTTGATACATACTAATGTAATACGCACTGTATTTGTGGCTAATGGTGTTTAAATATTTCCAACTCATTTATCATGTCTGTATGTATACTACACTAAATATTTAACAAATCATTAGGGATGAACTTTAATGATTAAATAATCATAGTACTTTGTTTCATTTAAAACATTCCTAGAGGGTCGTATTAACTTATGCTGCGATAAAATATAATGTTTAATTTTTAACAAATGTTATATATATATATATATATATATATATATATATATATATATATATATATATATATATATATATATGTATATATATAATGTATATATATATTTAACATATATATATATATATATATATATATATATATAAATATATATATATATATATTTATATATTAAATATATCATCATCATCATAAGTGGCTCGACAATCCGTTGTGGATCTTGGCCTGCTCACAAAGAAGTCGCCACTCCTGTCGATTCCTGGCAACTTCCCTCCATCTTCTAACCCCTAGAATCTGTAGGTCTTCTTCCACATCATCAATCCATCCCATTCGTGGTCGTCCTCTGCTTCTTGTGCCAGCAACGTGCTATGCAAGTTGTTTGTGAAATTATAGACTTATATCAAATTATGTTGTATTATATCTTTTAATTTTAATATTTTACAATTATATATTACATTGGTTTTATTTTAACATGGCTTGCGAACTATTCTATTTTCAACATTTATTGTCATGTAAAGAAACTAAACAATTTCGAAAGCTCGACTTTTAATAAAAGAATCTACTTATGTTTGAGTCTTTTTGACGGCAACGTCACGAATCTTTGATATATATATATATATATATATATATATATATATATATATATATATATATATATATATATATATATGTATATATATAATGTATATATATATCATCATCATCATAAGTGGCTCGACAATCCGTTGTGGATCTTGGCCTGCTCACAAAGAAGTCGCCACTCCTGTCGATTCCTGGCAACTTCCCTCCATCTTCTAACCCCTAGAATCTGTAGGTCTTCTTCCACATCATCAATCCATCTCATTCGTGGTCGTCCTCTGCTTCTTGTGCCAGCAACGTGCTATGCAAGTTGTTTGTGAAATTATAGACTTATATCAAATTATGTTGTATTATATCTTTTAATTTTAATATTTTACAATTATATATTACATTGGTTTTATTTTAACATGGCTTGCGAACTATTCTATTTTCAACATTTATTGTCATGTAAAGAAACTAAACAATTTCGAAAGCTCGACTTTTAATAAAAGAATCTACTTATGTTTGAGTCTTTTTGACGGCAACGTCACGAATCTTTGATATATATATATATATATATATATATATATATATATATATATATATATATATATATATATATATATATATATATATATATATATTAAATTAAATGGCCAAATATATGGCCTAGGAGGACAAATTCGTTAAACTTCCCGTGCTCGAATCGGTGCCAATAAAGTGTTATGATCATTTCGGCCTAGCCCAGCCTCATCAGACACTTTGGGCTGATACAAATTCAAACTCGGAAAGTCCAACGAATGTCTCCCAAAACTTCACTACAACAGTAGTTAGCTACAAAGGCGCCACCTGCTTTGGCGGCCGTGAACGAAAACGATATGATAATATCGTTTTCTGTATCCTCTGCGCTATGCGAAATGTGTAAAAGATATAATCTTTTAGCGAAAGCCGCTATCGCTTTATTAAATTAAATGGCCAAATATATGGCCTAGGAGGACAAATTCGTTAAACTTCCCGTGCTCGAATCGGTATCAATAAGGTGTTATGATCATTTCGGCCTAGCCCAGCCTCATCAGACACTTTGGGCTGATACAAATTCAAACTCGGAAAGTCCAACGAATGTCTCCCAAAACTTCACTACAACAGTAGTTAGCGACAAAGGCGCCACCTGCTTTGGCGGCCGTGAACGAAAACGATATGATAATATCGTTTTCTGTATCCTCTGCGCTATGCGAAATGTGTAAAAGATATAATCTTTTAGCGAAAGCCGCTATCGCTTTATTAAATTAAATGGCCAAATATATGGCCTAGGAGGACAAATTCGTTAAACTTCCCGTGCTCGAATCGGTATCAATAAAGTGTTATGATCATTTCGGCCTAGCCCAGCCTCATCAGACACTTTGGGCTGATACAAATTCAAACTCGGAAAGTCCAAAGCAGGTGGCGCCTTTGTAGCTAACTACTGTTGTAGTGAAGTTTTGGGAGACATTCGTTGAACTTTCCGAGTTTGAATTTGTATCAGCCCAAAGTGTCTGATGAGGCTGGTCTAGGCCGAAATGATCATAACACTTTATTGATACCGATTCGAGCACGGGAAGTTTAACGAATTTGTCCTCCTAGGCCATATATTTGGCCATTTAATTTAATAAAGCGATAGCGGCTTTCGCTAAAAGATTATATCTTTTACACATTTCGCATAGCGCAGAGGATACAGAAAAACGATATTATCATATCGTTTTCGTTCACGGCCGCCAAAGCAGGTGGCGCCTTTGTAGCTAACTACTGTTGTAGTGAAGTTTTGGGAGACATTCGTTGGACTTTCCGAGTTTGAATTTGTATCAGCCCAAAGTGTCTGATGAGGCTGGGCTAGGCCGAAATGATCATAACACTTTATTGATACCGATTCGAGCACGGGAAGTTTAACGAATTTGTCCTCCTAGGCCATATATTTGGCCATTTAATTTAATAAAGCGATAGCGGCTTTCGCTAAAAGATTATATCTTTTACACATTTCGCATAGCGCAGAGGATACAGAAAACGATATTATCATATCGTTTTCGTTCACGGCCGCCAAAGCAGGTGGCGCCTTTGTAGCTAACTACTGTTGTAGTGAAGTTTTGGGAGACATTCGTTGGACTTTCCGAGTTTGAATTTGTATCAGCCCAAAGTGTCTGATGAGGCTGGGCTAGGCCGAAATGATCATAACACTTTATTGATACCGATTCGAGCACGGGAAGTTTAACGAATTTGTCCTCCTAGGCCATATATTTGGCCATTTAATTTAATAAAGCGATAGCGGCTTTCGCTAAAAGATTATATCTTTTACACATTTCGCATAGCGCAGAGGATACAGAAAACGATATTATCATATCGTTTTCGTTCACGGCCGCCAAAGCAGGTGGCGCCTTTGTAGCTAACTACTGTTGTAGTGAAGTTTTGGTAGACATTCGTTGGACTTTCCGAGTTTGAATTTGTATCAGCCCAAAGTGTCTGATGAGGCTGGGCTAGGCCGAAATGATCATAACACTTTATTGATACCGATTCGAGCACGGGAAGTTTAACGAATTTGTCCTCCTAGGCCATATATTTGGCCATTTAATTAAATAAAGCGATAGCGGCTTTCGCTAAAAGATTATATCTTTTACACATTTCGCATAGCGCAGAGGATACAGAAAACGATATTATCATATCGTTTTCGTTCACGGCCGCCAAAGCAGGTGGCGCCTTTGTAGCTAACTACTGTTGTAGTGAAGTTTTGGGAGACATTCGTTGGACTTTCCGAGTTTGAATTTGTATCAGCCCAAAGTGTCTGATGAGGCTGGGCTAGGCCGAAATGATCATAACACTTTATTGATACCGATTCGAGCACGGGAAGTTTAACGAATTTGTCCTCCTAGGCCATATATTTGGCCATTTAATTTAATAAAGCGATATCGGTTTCGCTAAAAGATTATATCTTTTACATATATATATATATATATATATATATATATATATATATATATATATATATATATATATATATATATAAATATTTATATATATATATATATATATATATATATATATATATATATATATATATATATATATTGATATGATTGGTGTTTATAGAAAATAATTTATAAGTTACACTACTAGATAATATTAGATATTAAAAGTATTTGGTTAATTTAATAAATTATATACTAGAGAATTTAATAAAAATTATTTATGTGAGGGCATTTTTTAAAAATTAGCATATAATAATTGTAAAAAGTTGTATTTTAATGTTGTAAATATATTTAAGTGAGCCATGTGATTAGGCAACCAGATATATATACTCTCCAAGTGACATTTTAAATAATTAGGAATATAAAGTGGGGTTATAATAATAATGTTAGTTAAAAATGTTAAATTTATATATATTTACTGATTTAAGTGTTTATTCTGATCTGAAAAGCCTAAATGTCAACAAAATTATCGATAGAAAATTAACGAATTCTCCAGAATGCAGAATTTGACCTTTGTTTACGGTCGAACATTCGGGAATTATGGTTATGTCTGTGGATCGAACATATAGTGTTTCCAGAAAATTCAGACATAAGTTTAATGGAATATATCGAACATGATTTCTTACCAGATGATTCTGGAAGATCCAAAAAGATATAAATACCCGTGATTTGGATTCAAGAGGGCAGTTCAGTAAGAAAGTTCATTCAGTTAGTCAATCAGTTATGAGGCAGTCAATCAGTTACAATTGTTCAATATAGTGAGTTAAATCAATATTAAGAAACAGTATAAAGAAAATAATATTGAAGATTAAAAATTATGTTATGTATAAATGATGATAATAAAAGAAGTTTTAATTGAATATTAAAATTAAATGATATTTTGGTGATTGGATATTGATATATTGAAAAGAAGAATAAAAATAAATGCTGTTTGCTGGTTTGCTTGGTGGTTTATAAATGCTGGTGAAGAAAAATATCTTAAATTGGTAGAAGCTAATAATTGGAAAAAGTAATTTCACAAAAACAAGGATAACCGAAGCTGAGAAGAAGACATTTGAGTGGTGATTATAATCTATATAGTGGAAAACAGTTCATTTAGGCATTCAGTGACAGAAAGGTACAAAATTTTGTTAATATAATTTAGTTAGGGTCATAACAATTTCAATTTTGTAGATAGTTTGTTTAAATTTTACATTGTCTATAGAATTTAATTAGTTTCATAAGAATTTCAATTTAAAGATAGTTTATTTTAAATTTACATTGGCTAGGTTAGATATATATGCGTGTTTCATAATAGATATAATAAAGATAATTTAAAAAAGTACTTACAAACTAATTCTTTGAGAACCGCGATAAAAACCCTATATATTATATTATTAAAAATACTCATTGCTCATCATTCAAACAAAGAATACATCATAACAATATATATATATATATATATATATATATATATATATATATATATATATGTATGCATAATGTATATATATATACATATATATATATATATACACATATATATATATATATATATATATATATATATATATATATATATATATATATATACATAAAGTATGCCACAAACGGAAGGAATAGATCCATTATTTGGAGAACCAGCGACTTATGAGAAATTTACTGAAACCTCTTGATATATTTTCAATTTAGCCTCTTGTTAGATTATTTAATATTTACGTCATCTATGTGAGCGTGATGACGTGATCGTCAATTTTTAAATAGAAAATGTAAGTGTTATAATACATACATTATCTAAACGGTATTTTTAATGTCTCGCTTTGAACCTTGTTTAATTTGAGAAAAGCAGTTTTTGTTGCAAATTTGACCAACCTACCACGAATACATATTATATTATTGTAGAGTTTACCTTTATGCAATAATTTGGTTTAAACCCACATATTTTTTCATTAAAATATATCTACTTACCCATAATAAAATGTATATTTTTTATAGTTGACTTACCTGCAACAAAAAATATTTGTAATATGCTGCTGATTTACTATTTTGAAGAATAATAAAGATATAGTAAAACAATACACTTAAACAATAATTATGCGCAACACGTAATCTTACAAAAAAAAAAACAGAAAATAAATAGGTTGATATACAATCGTAACGTATATAATATAATTATGTTATTACTAACAAAATTTACAATTAGAACCAAAATATTTGAAAAAAGCACGAAAAAGGTGCAAAGGCAATATCAAAAAAAATTAATTTATAAATAAGTTAAATAACAAATTGAGTAAATTAGCAAAGGGGCTACTGTGTAATAAACAAAGAAAAACATAATATGCTAAACAATTATAATATAATACTTTCAATTAGGTTCCTTTGTCTACAACACTATATGAAAAAAGCAAAGACTACCCTTGTTAATTTAGTTAAGTTTATCTTATGAAACAGGCTTGAACACAAATCTTATATTATGAGGTAACTATTTTTTGATTTGTTGGAATCTGGTTACAACATGACGCCATCAACATTATTCTTAAGCAACAAGATAGGGCACATGATATATCATTTAAAAGCACTAGTTTCATTATTTTCATTTTCTAGGTTCATTTCTACTTTATGGTGCCGAAGTTTGAACTGCTAATGTTGACTTGACGATTTTGATGTGGTTTTTTAAAATAATTTTAAAAATACCATGAACTGATCATATTACGAACGAAATGATATTGCACAAAATGAGAAGAAACGGAGAAATTTTGATCACAATTAAAACAAGACAGACAGCATATTTGAGGCACATACTTAGAAATCGAACGGACGAGTTGTTGCAGCTGATTATGAAGGGTAAATCGAAGAAAAAAGGGGTTCTGGTAGACGACAAATATCCTGGCTAAAAAACATTCGGGACTAGACCGGGTTAAACACATAGACGCTTTTAAGAAAAGCAGAAAATAGAGACGAATTTGCAATGTTTATAGCCAACCTTCATTAGTGGAGTTAACACTAGAGAAAAATAAATTTTATTTATATATATATATATATATATATATATATATATATATATATATATATATATATATATATATATATATATATATATATATATATATATATATATATATATATATATACAAATAATATAAAATTAGTTTTTCTTTGGTTGAGGTTCAATAAATTATATTAGATGTGGAACTAGATTTTATTTTCCATAGAAATTAACGTTTCGGCAGGAAACCCTTGCCTTTGTCAAGATTCTAAAATGTACAAGATTAAGAACAGACAGTTATTGTAAAATATGTATATATATATATATATATATATATATATATATATATATATATATATATATATATATATATATATAGACAGAATTGAAAACGCAGAGATTAAGCGGAGAATGGGAGTGCAATCAGACATAATCGACTATATAGAGGAGAAGAGACTATCCTGGTACGGCCACGTCAGAAGAGCGGACAGAGGACGCTGGATAAACAAAATCACAGAATGGAGCCCGATTGGAAGAAGAAAAAGAGGAAGACCCCGAAGGTCATTCAGAGATGAAATCGACGAGGCTATGGAGAAAAGAACCCTGCGAGATGGAGACTGGAATGACAGGGAAAATTGGAGAAAACGGTTGAGTGAAGGAAGACAGTGAAAACTGTGGAAATCCTTAGTAGTAGTAGATATATATATATATATATATATATATATATATATATATATATATATATATATATATATATATATAAGAGTAAGAAAAAAGAAGTACTTGTGACTCGTTTGGAAAAAATATATAAATGTTTTGGATGGGTTGGAGTCAATAAAAGAGCTATTGGTTAACTATTTTTTATCTTGAGCTTTCAATTGTGTTTAAAATTATTATCAAGAGCTGCTAAAAAATATAAAATATTTTACAAAGTTGAACTAGAAAGAAAAAACTTTGTTGTTAACTCACCAAATAAAATTAGTTTGGTTAATAAAATTGCTGCTAACATATTTCAAAAAGAATTAATATAAAAATGTTTGTATCTAATAAATGTTTCTCTGAAATTTTAATATAATTTTGAAAAAGTTTCTTAACACAAATTATTGGATAAAACAAATGTAGTATACAGCATTAGTTGTACTTAGTGTGAAGCTGAGTATGTTGTTGAGACCGGAAGAAATCTTTGAAATCGCATTATTTTTCACAAAAGTGATTGCAGAATTAAAAAACCATCTTGTGCTTTGGCAGAGCATGTAATCGATAAAGACCATATTACGGATTTTGATAACATTAAAATTTTGTGTAGTGAAAGTAATAAATTCTAAAGGACTTTTTTGGAAATGGTTTGTATTTCCCAAAAAGTGATAATAACACATTATCACTTTTCACAGAATAATTCACAAAAAGTGATAATAATTTAAACAAAAGATCAGAAATTCAAAATCTAAGTAAATTTATAATTATATTATTTCTTTGTAGTATTTATATGAAACCTGTAACATATCATATTTTGATTTAATTTTCCATATATTTGTTACACTTTTTCAGACATCTATCAATGGTGAATAAATCTTCTTCTTTTTTGTTATTAAACAAAAAAGAATATTTAAACAAAATTTTATTTTTGGCAATATAATTGTCAAAAAATTTTTTGTATAAACATAACTAACGTAATTAACGTTTGTGCGTTTTAAATTTAATTAACCGGAAGTGAACGGTAGGTCTAAACATCAAAGAAGAAACATCCAAATATATGCACAACAACAGCACAGCAGCTAGAGATATAATAGATGTACAATTTCAAAAGTGTTTAAGAATTTTTGTTTATAAGTTCTGCTATAGCGCACACGACAACAATATGCAAAGAGAAATACGGGCACGGATACAGAGAGTTAACAGAGGCTACTACTTCTAAATAGAAGTAGTAAAAAATACTACTAAAATTCAGAGAAATGTAATATATATTAAACTTAAAAATGCTGTCGAGATCATCAGATCTAAACATCTACAGAACATTAATTAGACCAGTCACTTAGAAACCTTTACACATGAAAACAAAACTACATATTGTTTAGGCGTTTTGAACGCAAAATACAAAAAATATTGATAGGATAATCGGACGCTATGGAATTAGAACAAATAAAGAACTGGAAAATTCGTATAACAAACCAAACATCATCAACGAGATAAAAGTCCAGAGACTTAAGTAGGCAGTACATGTACAGAAATTCAATGAAGCAACACAGCACAAATCCATTCAGAACCAAATTATTTGGTACAAGATACTCAATCTAAACAATACAAAAATAAAGGTGTAGATGTAAATAAACGAAAACGAAACGAAAAACGATAACCTGCTTACAAATAAAGGTATAAACGTTAATGAAATAGGATTAGAAACTAATGAATCATTGATCACTTTACCAATTAGCACAGAACCTACACTGCAAATACAGAGCAAAAGAGCTTTCTCCGAAACAGTTACATCACCTGAAACCCTTGATTTAGGCTTTATACGGCCTGCTAAGGATACACGTTCAAAAAAGAAGAGAACTATCCCAACAATAGATCCTATTGATATACAGAAATCGATGCAGCCAACAAAAGTATTTTTTGACGACGGCACAAACAAAAGTGTTCTTAATTACTAAGAACCGATACACTTTTTTGAAAACTCGTATGGTTCACCCGACCCATTGAGTGTTGCTCAAACTTTTACAAAAGATATTGAGGGGTTACTTAAATTATTAGACAACATCTACCCAATGTTTAATGAAAAAATAATGAAAACAAGTTGCACAAAGATTAAGCGCAAAATATCCAAATTGCTTGATACAAATTCCTTCTCTAAATTAAAGAGCCATCAAGTACAAGAATAAAAATTAACATATAGAACAAAACTGTCAATTATTCAATAGAACATAAACGGTTAAAATACACAACTAGAAATGTTTAAATTATTAATTACTAAACACTCACCTTCAATAATATGTCTCCAAGAAACGAATTTTACTGTCCAAAAATTAACAAAATTAAAGGCATTTACAGGTTATCATAATAACAGACGTGATTTTAAAAAAGCCAGCAAAAGGTTTTCTATTTATGTTAATAACTAATTGGAATCTAGACAAATACCTTTAAAGACCAACCTTGAAGCAGTAGCAATAACCATAAAAACTCCAAAAATTATTAACATCTGTAACATTTATTTTTCACCGAATACTGATATAAGTATAAAAGAGACAACTCATATTATTGAACAAATTTCATCGCCTAAGATTATAGTAGGAGATCTAAATGGACACAATCCACTTTGGCGATCTACTAGATATAACAAAATAGGACACATAATAGAAACGGTCATTAATAACACCAATATTACCCTACTTAACGATGGATCTCCAACAATATTTAATTCTTTTACTGGAAACAGTAGTTGTATTGACTCATCTCTTGTAGACCCTTCTTTAGTACAAAGCATAACTTGGAAAGCTAGTACACAATTGTATGGAAGCGATTATTTTCTCATAGTGATACATTTCGAAAACAAACCAAAAATCCAACCATACACTAGATGGAATAAAGAAATATTTGGTCATCGTTTACACAATTTGTGGAGAATCAATTAAATTCTTTTTCAGATCCATCTCCGCATGACAATATAAACAACTTAGTAAATATATTTTTTTTCCGCCATACTTTCCGCAGCAGATTATATCATTGCAAAAAAGAAAATAGTAATAAATCATATTGGAGTACCATGGTGAAACAATTGCTGTCAGGATGCTATAAAGAAGACTCACAGAGCATTCAATAAATACAAAAACCAAAAACACAAGAAAAGTTTCTAGAATATAAGAAGTTAAGGGCTATTAGTAGAAAAGTGGTAAAAGAAGCAAAAAAGGAATCGTGGAAAAAATTTTTATCAACAATAAACAGTTCTACCCCAGCAGCAATAGTGTGGAAACAAATTAACAAAATTTCGGGACGCCACACTAACTCATCAATAAGCTTTTTAGAATACAATAATAAAATTTATACATCTAGATCTGGAATAGCCAATGTATTAGCTTCATCCTACGAGTCATATTCAAGTAACGAAAATTTTTCTCAAGAGTTTTTACAATTTAAAACCAAAGAAAAATTACAAGAATTTAATTATGATAAGAAATAATCTACCAATAAATGCACCAATACTAGAGGAAGAGTTAACCGAATCTATAAATTCTATTAAAAACTCTAGTCCTGGTCCAGATGATATTCCTCTTACTTTCCTTAAAAAATTGCCTAAAAATGGATTGCCTATTTACTAAAGATAAATAACAAAATATGGCTTGAAAGAGTGTTTCCACATACTTGTAATAATGTTTACACAATACCTGTCCTTAAACCTGGTAAACCACGTTCAGATCCAAACTCCTAACGTCCAGTATCGTTAGGATGTGCAATGAGCAAAGTGCTCGAAAAATTAATTAACCAACGTCTCATTTGGATACTCGAGCAAAGATCTGTTTTATCTAACAGTGGATGTCGTAAAGATAGATCAACTCTAGACAACTTAGTTCAACTCGAGTCTGAAATACATAAAACGCTAGCAAATAATCAAAGCTGCATAGCGATATTTTTTGATATAACCAGAGCATTTGATACAGTTTGGTGCTATGGAATAATTAAAACTTTACAGAAATCAAGTATATAAGGAAATATGCTAAACTTCATCACTTACTTTTTATAAAACCGAAGCTTCCAAGTAAATGTAGATGAATTCATTTCTATAACAAGAATACAGGAAAATGGAACCCCTCAAGGATTATTAATTAGTGTTACTCTTTTTCTTATTGTTATTAATAGTATTTTGGAAAACGATTCTCCACCAGTAATGACTAGGCTATACGCAGATGATCTCATAATTTATTGTAAAGGAAGAAACATAGAACTAATTAAACAAACCTTACAAGATATTAGTTCTGCATTAGAAAAATGGTCAATGAAATCTGGAATGAAATTTTGTTCCAACAAAAGTAAATGTATCCATTTCACCAGAAAATGCAATGTTAGTAGTCCAGAACTTACCATCTTTAATATAAAAAATAGAATATGTTGATTATAACAAATTCCTTGGAATTAATTTTGACAAACATTTAAAGTTTAAGCAACATATTTATCATCTTAAAATATCTTGTCAACAATATTTGAACATAATGAAAGTCCGATCTACTAAAAATTGGGGATGTGATCAAGATATCCTATTGACAGTGTATAAAAGCCTTATTAGATCTAAAGTCGATTACGGTTCAATAGTGTATGGGTCTACCAGTCAATCCCAGTCAATCACTTTTAAAAGAATTGCAAACAATCCAAAATGCTGCTCTAAGAATAGCCTTAGGAGTTTTTTGTGCCACACCTAAAAATAGCTTACTATGTTTAGTAGGAGAAATGCCTCTGGAATTAAGAAGACAATATCTTAGCCTAGCATATGCTGCAAACGTTTCAGCAAATAGTGAAAATCCCGTCAGAAACAATATCTTTGCTTCTCGTTTCCACAAAACATATCTTAACAAAAAAGATCTAAACCCCCTTTTTATGAAAAACTTAATAGATACAAGACCAGCAATAATATTGTCTTCCCTAAAATATACCAAACCACCCTTTTAACAGCTCCTCCTTGGATGGTCAAAAAACCCTTCTTAGACTTGAGTTTAACAAAGGCTAGTAATCAACTTAGTGCTTCCTCTATGGTTAAAAAAATTAAAGTAAAATTGATGAGTAACAGAATTACCAATATATTTATACTGATGCCTCCAAATCAGAAAAAGGAGTGGGATGTGCCCTCATACACAACAACTACACTGCTTCATACAAAACCTCAAATTTTAGCACAGTATATACAGGAGAATTATTCGCAATCTACAAAGCATTAAAATATGCACTGAACTCAAGTTAGACAGGTGCCTAATAATAACAGATTACTTAGGCACCATTTACCCAGCTCTTACATTGTTGCGATTGATAAAGAACCATTTGTACCAACTTCAGCAAAAGAATGCGACTGTAAAATTTATGTGGATGTCGTCACATATAGATATACATGGTAATGAAAGAGTAGATGCTGCCACCCAATCTTCAGTTAATAACGAAGACCTGATCGAACCTACCTATAAGAAAGATTTTCATCACTGGATTAACTCGACATTGAAAGAACGGTGGCTTCAAGAATAAAATCAATCTCAACAAAAACTACGAGACATAAAAACAACAGTTACAAGATGGAAGAATATGTGTAGCAACAGGAAAGATCAAATTATAATAAACAGACTGAGATCATTACATACACGCTTAATACATGAATACCATATTACTGGAAGTGTTCATCCAATGTGCGGTAAGTGTTTTAACAGTTTAAGTGTCCAACATTACTTAATTGAATGCCCTGCATATTAAGATGAGAGGAAAAAGTGTAACCTACCTGCAACGCTACGCGAGTGTCTAGAAGAAAACTGTATCTATTCGTCTGTTTTAAGTTTTCTAAAATCAATAGGAATATACAACCAAATTTAAACATCAGTACGTGTACAAATAAATGTGTAATCTTCTATTAACCAATGTACTTAGTTTAACTTAGATTTATGTAGGTAAAAATCTATGTATGTCAAAATCTGTATATATTATGTATCCAAAAAGGTAAAAAAATGCGGTTGATGTGCCTTAATTGTAAATAAAAAAAATTTATATCGTTTAACGGTAAGTAGCCGATTAGAACAAAAATAATAATTGACGAGGAATACTACAACATGTGGGTCGTTTTAATTAATTTATGAATTTAATAAAGTAATTACTATTTAAATTGGAATAAGCCACAATTAAGGGTTAAAGTAAGTTTATTGACGTTTAAATTTCCACTTTCCGAAGTGGAAATTGAAAATGCGACAAGAAAATAGCTTCAGAACAATTTAATAAAGTGTTACATAAGTTTTGAGAAAGATAAAGGTAATTATTATAAAACTGACAGGTTTCATAAATATGCAAAATAATAAATAAATAATAAATAAATAAAGAGTATTAAAGAATAAGACAAATAGCGATATATTTATAAAACTTTATAACATATGGCTACACCATGAAATGTGTGCGAAAGCTACGTAATAACGAAAAGATATAATTCTAGGATTCTAGCTAGAGAAAGCTTCTTCTTGTAGTGCCTATCCGTTTCGGATGCTGGCAACCATCATGGTATTTGTAGTTGTTGTGTTAAATCACGTATGTAGATCTTTTAGCCAGGAATTATTTCACCCTCCTGGTCTTCGTTTTTCTTCTACTTTTCCTTGTAGAATTAATTACGGCTACCCATATCTTTCGCTGTTCCTCATGATGTGACCGAGGTATTTAATTTTGGCCGTTTTTATTGTAGTTAACAACTCTTTTCCTTCTTGCATTCCTTCTACATCACAAAATTTTTGATAGACAGAGAAATAAAAATGTAAGACAAAACTAAATATCTACTAGAAAAGTAAGAAAATAAAAGAATGCAGAAAAAATTTAATCAACATACTAACATATTTATAAGATTAAGCTAAGTTTGAATATGAAACAGACAACAATTGCCTAATAATGGAAATGAAAAAGAAGAAGAAAACATACACCTAGGCTCTTCAACAAACAAAAATTTTATATAGCTGTATTATTTCCTATCTGTTTTAAAGCTGGTATTTTGGTTTTTTAATTATATACTATTTTTAAAGTTAATAATTTTGGTAAAGCAAATTTTTTAGCAGTATCAAAATAATTATTACAATTTCATCAAAATGCGTAGAAACAAAAGAGATTTAACAAATTGTTGCGCCGCTGCTCGTACCTGTACCTGTTTCTATATTAAATTAAATTCTAAATATATTCCGCATGCCTGAACATAATTACTAAAAATAGAAAAGTGCCTTATACGCCCGTCTAAATTAAAATTTTATCGTCCTGAGTTGTAGTTGAATTTCACAACACCGACTGCGATCCGCCGCTATCGTGTTGATATTTCATATTCAAAAATGCGCCTGATATTAAACACCATAAATGTATTTGACTTTATTCCCGCTTCTGTAGAAATTTAATTTGCGTTATGTTAATATATAGCGACTTTTTTTACTGTAAATCAAACAGAAGTAGTGAATAATTAGAAATGCCTTTTTTATTTCTATCACGGAAAGAGAAATGCAGCGTAAGTAGATAATAAAGTGCATCGTCAAGCACCATGCACTTTTCTTTGACGCATTCAGTGTTATTCCTATATTTAATTAAATAGTAATTTATTCAGATTAAGAAAATATAAAACAAAATTCTAATGCAAAATATAATGAATTTTTATCTCGTAGTCAGAATAAAATTTTGCTTTACAAAAACAATGTTGGCAAGAAAACAATAATTCTCAACTATTATAAAATGAAGTGTAAAAAAATTAATAAAAGGAAAATAATTCACAAAAAAAGCAAAATGACTGATTCATTTATTCTGACATTCCAAAAATTAAGTAAGTAGGTACAATAGAGCTTTAAACTAATATACTATTAATTTATTATAAATATGACTGTATCAGTTTTTCTTTGAGTGTCGTCTCTTTTAAAAAGGTTGATTATCAATATGGCTATCGTCACCTTGGATACTTCTGCTCTAAACAGTTCAACAGAGTTACAATATTGTACTATTCTCTTAAATTTTTTAGACAAGAAATACGTCGTTGGCTTCTACTTCTTCTGCCCATTATCTTTCTTTGTATAGTGTTCTGCAGCAACGCATATCTCTCACATTGTATCAATAGGTACTGTCAAATGAGAAATAGACCCAACAATTTACTTAACCAATCAACAATCAGCTTTTTTGTTTGTCAGCACGGATTCGCACGTTATTACGTTGATCTAAATGTTTTTCCATCAAGTAGCGTCACGTCCATCGAAACAAGGTTCACCGGTTGTTCTCCTAACTGCTAAAACAGAAGCCACGTCATCGTCGGACATATCTTGCTCCGAATCACTAATCTAATTTTGAACTTCTAAGTGGTCGTCATCTAAGCTGGAATTCCTATCCTCTGCTACATCAACTGAAACTTTGTCAAAAAGTTATCTAAATCACTTTTGTTCTGCTTCTTAACTGTACGTAGCCATTTTCTGATAGAAAAGTAAGAAATGACACAACAAAGCAATTTCTGCATATACATATATTACATAGAAAAAAAAAGTAAATCAAAGACCATCACAAGACAACCCACATAATGTTTAAAAATACACAAGCACTTTGCATTTAATTAATAAAACAAAGTTATCTTACCCCCCTATTCAGACGGATTTATTATCCCCAACACTAACATCGGTCTCTGAGACAGAACTTTCCGATAATTGCATAAGTAGCTGACACTGAAGACTCAAACTTCAACATTAACAACACACACTTGAATCAGGTAGCTACTGACAGCGGCTCAAATACAAAACAAACGATTTGGATATAATCGTAACAACTCGAAGTGGTCCATCTCACAGACCAAATGTTAGCCACGAAAGGTTAACTAGCCGCAAAACCAAATAGTGGTTGGGTTTAAATTGAAGATAATATAGATACTTAACAGTATTAAATTGTACGGCAAAATGCCTACACTTTTACCTTCGGTAAACTATTTCATTTTAGGTTTATAGAAATGCCTTTTTATTTCTATCACGGAAAGAGAAATGCAGCGTAAGTAGATAATAAAGTGCATCGTCAAGCACCATGCACTTTTCTTTGACGCATTCAGTGTTATTCCTATATTTAATTAAATAGTAATTTATTCAGATTAAGAAAATATAAAACAAAATTCTAATGCAAAATATAATGAATTTTTATCTCGTAGTCAGAATAAAATTTTGCTTTACAAAAACAATGTTGGCAAGAAAACAGTAATTCTCAACTATTATAAAATGAAGTGTAAAAAATTAATAAAAAGAAAATAATTCACAAAAAAAGCAAAATGACTGATTTATTTATTCTGACATTCCAAAAATTAAGTAAGTAGGTACAATAGAGCTTTAAACTAATATACTATTAATTTATTATAAATATGACTGTATCAGTTTTTCTTTGAGTGTCATCTCTTTTAAAAAGGTTAATTATCAATATGGCTATCGTCACCTTGGATACTTCTGCTCTAAACAGTTCAACAGAGTTACAATATTGTACTATTCTCTTAAATTTTTTAGACAAGAAATACGTCGTTGGCTTATACTTCTTCTGCCCAGTATCTTTCTTTGTATAGTGTTCTGCAGCAACGCATATCTCTCACATTGTATCAATAGGTACTGTCAAATGAGCAATAGACCCAACAATTTACTTAACCAATCAACATTAACAACACACACTTGAATCAGGTAGCTACTGACAGCGGCTCAAATACAAAACAAACGATTTGGATATAATCGTAACAACTCGAAGTGGTCCATCTCACAGACCAAATGTTAGCCACGAAAGGTTAACTCGCCGCAAAACCAAATAGTGGTTGGGTTTAAATTGAAGATAATATAGATACTTAACAGTATTAAATTGTACGGCAAAATGCCCACACTTTTACCTTCGGTAATCTATTTCATTTTAAGTTTAAGATTAGTAAATTGTATTCTTTCTAGTTATAGGTAATTACTTTTTTATATTGTACTGGACTATATAATACAAAATTAATACAAATAACCAGATTATAGATAAAATAAGGTAAAGTTTCCTCTAATCGTAATCTAAACGAATCGTAAAAAATATTATCAAGTTCAATAAAATCATGGTTTTCAATAAAAAATTTCTTTTTACAACTAAACTGTAGTTGTCTTCAAAAAAAATTTTTCTCATTTTTAATGGAGGAATTAATTAATATTAAAGACATGATTTAAGGAATTTTTTAGTCAATATTTTAACGGCACACTTATTCTAGTGTTGAGAACAAACAACAAACTAACTTGATTGTAATTTAATTGAGCTGAAAATTTAATTATAAAGTTTATGAGGTGGTCGCCAACCTTTCACTTCTGAACAAAATTATTTATGACCCTTTAGTCTCTGACATTTTGTTTGTGCAATTGTTCGCTTGATATTTGGCTTTAGTTACACTCGACGATTTCACAGAACTCCAGTCTGTTAAATTTTAAGTTGGTGTCTCGGTAAATGGTAGAAAAAGTATATACAAGTAAAAGCTTTAAGTGAAGTTGAAAGAAAAAAAGTTAATGGTTTCCAGTAGTGAGATAATTATATATTTACTAAACAAAAGCAAAATGTGAATTTAATTTTAGTTAGTTATATCGCTAAGCACTTTTAAATTATATAGTAGCATTGTATTATATATAACCTGAAGTTTTAATGAAGAATATTGTTATAAATAATTACCAATTATTGTTCTGAAGCTATTTACTTGTGGCATTTTAAATTAATTACTATTTAAATGGGAATAAGCCACAAATATTGTGGCTTATTCCCATTTAAATAGTAATTAATTACCAATTAATTGCTAATTGTTAAAAACGGGCTTTATATAAGTACCGTATTAAGACCGTACACACCTGAAGCTAGATTACTTTGTAAATGTCACTGATTCCTGCAGTTGTCGTTCCTTATCCTTAATTTAAATATTTTAGTTAAATTTAATATTGATGTTTGTTCTCGGATATAATCCGATACCCTGTTAGGGTAAAAGGAAGGGGAGAAAGTTCTCGGATATATATACATATATATATATATATATATATATATATATATATATATATATATATATATATATATATATATATATAGGCGAAATTTCAACATAAAACATATTTTAACCATGTATGACATTGGTGCTGAGTAAAGCTGTTTTTGCTATTCGGGCGAATTCGTAAGTTCTTTGTGAATATCTATCTGATGATCATATCTTTGTTTGAGTTTGGTGTTTGTATTGCTGTAGTAAATAAATAGTAAATTTATGCCAGCAATATTTATTAAAGAGCAAAAATCAATTAAAAGTCAAAGGTTGCTCATTCTTGTAGTCGATCAGTCTGCCTTCATTCTGTCCACTACTTCAACAACTCCTTTTGTTAGTTTATTTATGTTATAACTAAAGGTTTCATTGCATCACCACTTTCTAAATGAATATCAATATCTTCGTGAAACTTAGACAATATCAAAACACTGGGATCGACTGCTCAAGCAAACATGCTGCTATTTTTTTTTTGTAATTTAATATCTAAAAAAAAAACTGGGAAAACATCTTGATTATTTTTACGTTATATGCCGACTAACGTAATACGGTGGTTGTGTATCAAGCCATTAGCTAAAATCACGGATGTAAAGTAGTTACATTTCGTTCAGTTCCAATAAAATATCTCAATAGTCTTATTCCAACACTATGAACAACCAGTTCGAACCATCTCTACCAGTGTAATAAGGACCATTTCTTTTAAAAAATCATCTTTAATTTTGAAAACAATTAACCATATTTAACTTGATTGTGTAGAGGGAAGGCTTTTTTACACGATGGTTTTCTACTTTGCCACTTGTAGCCATTTATAAAAATTCTGTGTTCCAATGTTCGATTTAATCTTATTACATATCATCTTCTATTGTCTTTCAAACGGTTAGTAAATGTTGCTTGTTTTTTAAGTTATTTTCATTATGCTTCACACGATCTTACAATTTATGTTTTTAACTTATGATCTATCTTTGGTAAGATACATCTTTATTGGCACAAAAAATTGTCTAAGTTCTCACCTTTTGCTAGAGAATTTTTTAGTCAGCATATACCAACATGATCGAATGCCACCTTTAAAATCCAATACCAGTTCACGGCAGTTGATTTCACCAAATGACTAAAGTAATCAAACTTATAAGCGGGTTATGGAGACATTTTCCGGATCGGTATAAGATTTTTAAATTTTTTTATCTCGTCAAATCTGTTTTTTTTTGTATTTAAATATTTTAAAAATACCAAACCCTGGAAAAACTATTTAAAGCGTAAATATTTGTATTCCTCCATTTTTAGCTTCCAGAAAGCTACGTTGGATCACAGTAAATCATAAATTGGGCGCACATCCTTCACCCTTAGAAAGTCGACGCTTGGACTGTGTAGTTCTACTACCAAATATGTCTCGATAGTATGGGAAGAATTACTACACGCTAAACAATTAGATGCAGCTATCATTAAGTCAGTAAGAATCATCAGTGGATGTTTGAGACCCAGATAAGTACCTTACCTGGAGTATGGTAAGATACTGTGCAAGATACACCAAAAAAAACTTGTTTTGTTAAATGGAAAGAATCTGGTAGTTGCTATCTGAATTTCCAAGAGTAACTTTCGTCTGGTAACCATCCTCTTTACGCCGTGCGGACTCTAAATCGTCTGCGAGTGCGAGTATCGAGTATCTCAGTGCCGAAATGGAGGCTGTTGCCTGCTGACTCCGATATCATGTTTAAATGTGGGTTGGTACAAAATCCAACACATTTACCTAGTAGTCCTCTGTTGGAGACACCCTGTAATAAACACGATCTATTGCATGTAACTGACACGATGTTTGTTGAAACTGGACACGTAAAGTACTAGGCTTGATAAACAAAAATTTTAGAAAATAGGTATGATCGAGGTCATGTGCAATCATATGATAATATCTTATTTAAAAACTCATATAATATGCAGTGCTGCTAGTGTATTCAGTTTTTATGCAAACAATTTCGACAGGTCAACTTATTTCTTCAGTTTTCACATTCTAATATAGTTTATTTGTTTTTTTGAAATCTGTCAAAATATATCGTCATCAACATTTTTCATAAATAATATTACGTGATGTAATATTTAAAAAGAATTGTGTTGCTGAAATAAGAGTTTTTGTTTCACTGGGAGTCAGAGTGTTTTGAATCAACACGGCAGAATCGCACAGCAATATAAAAACGCACTGAATTACATTAAAGCTTTTAAATAATAACCTATTATTCAATATAAATGTCGATAATATCATCTCTTTTACTCAAAATATTAAAAAAACAAATAAATTCATGATACGGTCATGATACGGAAAATTAAAAAAAAAATGAGTTGCTTGAGCTTGTTCCATAAAAGCTGAAGGCGACCAAATTATGCTGGCAATCTTCACCTGCCGGAGCATATGTGCATGACAAGACTGTCAAAAATACCAGAGATTTCTAATAATATATTACTTGGCATAAATTGTCCTATAACCGGCCGAATAAACTGATTTTTTTAACTTTTTCCACAAATTCTAAAGACTACCATAAAATTAGGGGTAATCCATGTCTTAAACTTAAACTATATAAAAAGATCACAAAACAAAAAACGGTCAATGGACACAAAATATTTTAAACATTAAAAATGTCTGTTTATGTCATGAATTAAGACACCTATCTACTATAAGGAAAATATAATCCAGCCGCAGAGGAATATTGCAGGACGATTTTTAAATTAAGTTAAAAGTTTAACTGAAAACTTTTATTAATTAATACAGATTTTAGTCTTACTAAGACTTTACGTCAACAAAGCTTTATTGCAATCTAAATGTGTTATATTATTATCATTTGTAAATCACACAAATTTATTAAGAAGATTTAATAGAGAACTATATTAAGCAAGTAGGTAAATTAATGCCTACTCCAACCTCCTTTGCCGTTCTCCGCAATTTATGAAAACGACTTAATCGGAATTGGTGCAATATTAAACACACACATACGTTATAACGACGCATTCTACAAGTTTAATATTACAATAGAGCATCTCACGTATAAGCCATTGTAATTTCCAAGCTAAAAATAAATTTTAGATCAATCTTACTTTAAAAGGCATTAGCAATATACCATGAAAAATAACATCGTAAGAGTTTTAAGCAGTATACTTTAATATTTTGCAGTTATATATATATATATATATATATATATATATATATATATATATATATATATATATATATATATATATATATATATATATATATATATATATATATATATATATTGTTATGATATGTGAATCCGATGCAAGAAAACTACAAGTTGCTCTTATTTACCGGCTAGCTTTATGAAGATAAAAATAATTTTTTTTTAAGTTGATTAATTTGTAATATTGTTAAATTTAGAAATGCTTTTCATAAAAATTATTGAACGCCTGAAAATAAAAAAAACTTGACAAACATTTATTCTACTCACCTTGTATTCTCTAAATCTGTATTTTGAATTTAAATTTTTTTTACTTATTTGTCTTAGAACATGCAGACTCTTAACTCAAGCGAGTTCTGTGACCTGTACTGCTTGATAAAGCTATATAAAATTATATAAAGCAAAAATCACCACACAAGAAGTTTTATTTTTAATGTACTGTGCAATTATTCACAAGTGATCAATTAAATATTACACAACGATATCTTGTATAATATATAAAAAAATTATTTAAGATTCTTCCAATAAATAAGCCAATACTTAAACGTTTAATACTAATATGAATGGATTTAGATTTATGACGTAATACAATATTGAAGTAAGTATATGAAATTAGTGTTTTGTGAAGTTGCAACAAGAAATACTTGATCTAAGATCTAATACGTGTTTGTTTGTCAAAGTATTTATAACCTCACTTACTATCTTTTTAGAGCGAAAACAAAGGTTTATAATCCTTCAATTTTTTTAGTTTAACTGTTTTGTTTAATGATTTTAGTAAGCAAAAGAAACGGTGAATTATATTTGGTTAATATTACAAAAGCGATAATAAAATTTTTGTGAACTTGACTTCAAATTATTTTGTTTTTTAACACAAAGATGATTTAGAATGATATAGGCTGCTTAAAAAAAAAAAGGTAAGATTATTTCTAAAGAAATTTCAAAACTTGCGTTTAACTTTATTGAAGTTCACTTTCGTCTTTCAGATAATCCCTTCTCTAAAAATTTTATGGAAATCTTCAATAACAAAGATTGCATCTTTCAGTGACGTCTTCTAATGGATTAGGGCCGCAAAACTATCAGAATTATCTCTCCAATGGTTGAGAAATATTTATAAGTACCCAAAATGAATTTTAAATGATCTTCAGTCAAAAATAAACACCAAACGGTCTCTTTATTCAGCGAGAATTCAAATGAGTGTAAAAACTCACCTTTCTGGTAGCTGTGGACCTCTTCATGATGACTGCTAACAATTCCCTTATCGGAAAATATACTGTTAATCTGCAGGCTTTGCTAAAATTTAATCAGAAACGATGGTTTCTTATCGGCAAGGTAATTTGAATATACTTTGTTATAATTCAGGACTTTTTTAAGGTTTTTTAAAATACTTTTGAAAAATTGTGACTGCTGAAAAATAATCAAAAATTTTCTGCCTCTTCGTAACTATTGATTTTCTATCTTTTTTTTTTTCATTGCTTACCAGATCTCCAAGCATTTTGACAATGTTTTTTAAGATCTGACAGGATTTTTGTATATTTTTGACATTTATGATTAAAATAAAAAATATTTTAAATTTTCATAAATTGTTAAATCTTGAGAACTATATTGACTTTTGAAATGAATTGAAACAAATACTAGAGAATTTAAGCATTCTTTTGACATATAATTTCTACAACAAATGATAATTTAAATATTAAAATTTTTACTAACAAATTTGACATACACCAATTTTAACATGAATTAGTTGCTTTTATTTTGCTTTTATTTAATTTTAAAGCTATCTGAAAGCATTTTTGATATTGAATCACTGAGAATTGTCTTCAGATTACCTGTCCATTAAAGATTATATCATTCTGAACTCTTATTTATGAGATATATCCTATTTCACCTCCTAACACGTTTTATTTTCTGAGCTCTATCCATGTTAACTGTATGTTTACTAACAAATTGAAACTTCTTACTTTGTGAATAAATGACTTAAATATTTTATCTGTTTTAGGACTGTTGAAGATTCTATTGACTTGTATATATTAGAATTTGGATTATAATAAAAATTGTAATTAATTAATAAATACAAATTTATGGTTTTTATTTCCACTCGATCCGAAGTGGTTTGATATTTGCTTTTTGTATCTTTATGTTGTGGCTATATTGGCTTATTCTGTAAGTATCTCTTACATAAATAATATAATATATATATAACGAACAATAACTTAAGTTTAAATCATAATCAATTTCATGATCAACAATTGTTTTTGGTTTAATTTTTTTTTATATATATTTTTTTTTTAATTGAAAAGTGTTTATCAACCAACTATAACTCAGTGGCTATAATAACTCACGTATTAAAAGAATCTTATTTCTATTATGCTAAATTTGTTTATAATAAACCAACTGGTTTTAATTATAATAATAATAAAATTATTTTGAAAACATTAATTAAATCTGGTGATACAATATAGTCCTTATTGGTTTGTTACATGTCTGTGAATTCTGCTTATTTTTGCTTTTAGTTTCTTTCTTATTGTTGAATCTAGTTTCAACTATTAAATTAACAACAATAATACAATTGTTTGAGTTAAATATATATGTGGTATATTCAATATTGTCATTTTGTTTTATGTTCATACTATTCATAAAAAAAAAACTGTTTAGGAGCTTTAATTTCATAACAATTCTCCAAAAATTAATATTCCATATTTGACAATTTTTTTTTTGGCAAATATCAAATATTCATTTTTCTTTGACTGGTTTTTTGCAAGTTGTGTGATTGTTTCTCTGAACGTCGACACAAGTGTATGTTTCAGTGATTTTATGAATGTGTGATGGTTAAAAACAATTAAATTTTTGATTCAGTTGCATATATATGGTATACAATTATGCTGCAGATAGTTTGAATGCTCTCTTTGAAAAAAAATAATAATTAGTTTTGTTCTTTTAATTTTGCATGTGTAAGCTTAAGTTGCTTTAGTTTGTTTTATTAATGCATGTTTTATTTTGAATATATAAAAAAAATATAGAGTTTAAGTTTTATTTAAGCCCGTGTGAGCTGCATTTTGTGGTTAGAGTGTAAGCTAGTTTGAATGTGACTTTATTATCATTCGGTTATTTTTAATAAGTTTTCGTTGAGGGTTGAGTTTATATTCTACTTTTGAATCCATTTTATAGTTGTTTCTCTTCCTTGGTTTCTTAGAGTTCTGCCATCTTCGTTTCAAATTTTTCCTCTCCAATCCTTCTTCTGTAATTCCATTCCAAGTTTTATTATTATACTGCATAATTATATCATTATAATCTTTCATAATTCATCATAATTCATATTATATTATATATCATATTCATAATCATAATATCCGCAATAATTCATATTTCATCATTTTTCATAAATAGCAGCATTATTATTATTATTATTCCATCTTCTGTATCCCATTCATGTCCTTTACTAAAAAAAAATTGTTTCATTTTATAAATATAACTTAAAATTAATAATGTCTTCTTATTTCTTCACTTATTGTTCATATTTGTAAATGTCTTTTATGTTAAAAACTCCTCTAAGATACCCACTCTCAGGATATTTCAATAAATAACTATTTTCTCCATCTTCTGTTTCAACTTCATAAGGTCCCTCCAATGGTGGTAAAAGTTTGTTACAAATGTTATCTCTATAATTGCTTACCCTATGTGCTCTAATTAATACTAGTTCTCCTTTTTGAAATTTTTGGTTTGTTCTCATCTTCCTTTTGTTTTGTCTTTTCAAATATTTCTCTCCATTCTTGATGATTCTTAGTTTTACATCTTGACAAATTTGGTCATATTCAGGTTCTATTTCTATAATCCAAGGTCTTTCTGGTCTTATCCTTTTCATTAGAAATAGTGGTATCTCATTAGTCACAGTGTTTGGTAACTGATTTATGTATTGTTCTATCCTTAATAAATGTTGATCCCATACAGTGTGTTTGTTTTCTATTGATATTCTTAAAAATTTTATCACTTCTTGAATATATCTTTCCGAAGGATTTGATTGAGGATGTCTGATGCTTGTAAAACTTAATTTGGTTCCATTTCTTGTCATAAAATTTTTGAATCGGTCGTTTTGGAAATATGTGGCATTATCCAGTATGCATTGTTTAGGTTTTCCTATTTCTTCAAAATAATTGTTTAAATTATTTATGATAGTGTTGACTTTTGTATTTTTACTGGAATAAAGTTTGATGAATTTTGAAAATAAATCTACGATTACCATGATATGTTTATGTCCATTTCCTTCCGTTTGTATCAAGTCACTCAAAAAATCTATAGCTATTATATCTAAGGGCTCTTGTGCTATTATATTTTTGGGAGTATTCCAATTTGAAAAATTCTTCGATTTTTGTCTTTTCTAGTATGACATTTTCTAGTCAAGTTTTTGATTATGCTTGTATCCTTCTTGGTGATATAGTTTTCTCGAAACATTAACCATATTTTCTTACTACCCGCGTGTCCATTGTTTTCATGTAAATCCTTCAGTATTTCTTCGGCTAAATTTTTGCTGATGTAATATAACTCTTGCTCTCCAATTCTTTTAATGTAAATTTGATCTTTCAGTATACATCTTTCCTTTTCTTTCTGTGTTAAATTTTGCTGATCTTCTCTAATGGCTTGTTTTGAGTACATTCCCTCCTGTTCTTTTAATATATTTAATCCGATTTGAATTTTTCTCTCTTCTCTTGTTCCTTCCTCTTCGTTCCTTGTCAAGGCATCTGCAATGACATTATCTCTTCCTTTTATATGTCTAATTTCGAAGTTATATTCTTGAAGTAGTAAAGTCCCACGATGTATTCTATTATTAAGCAATTTGTTATTCATGATATTTATTAACGATAAATGGTCAGTTTCAATATAAAATTTTGATCCTAATAAATAATACCGAAATTTTGTTACACAAAATAGTATGCTAGCAAATTCCAATTCGGTGACACTATACCTCTTCTCGTAATTTCTGGTTACACGTGACACAAATGAAATAGGAACTTCTTCATTGTCCTGGACTTGTAACAACACTCCTGCAAATTTGTGCATGGAAGCATCTGTCTGTAGAATGAATGGCAAATCGTACCTGGGGTGATAAATTCTTAGATTAGTCCGAAATATGTCCTTTAAATTTTGAAAGGCCTGGTTTTGTTCTTCTTTCCCAACTTATCCTCAACCTGTTGTGCCATCTGTTGTATTTTGTCATCAAAATTTTGTGTTATTTCCCGTTTTATTTCTTTTTTTGTATCTTCAAGTTCTTTTGTCATATGTTGTTTATTTTCTTCTGCTTTCTGGTTTATATTTTGCTCAGTTTTTTTTATTTCCTGTAACAAAATTGCCATCATCTTGTGAAAGTCCAATTCATCCTTCTTTACGGGCTGAGCTTGGTCTCCACTTGCCATTTGCCTTTCCATTTGTGCTTCTTCTGGCTGTCTTTTCTCCTCCATTGTCTCCTGTACTTCTTCAGTCTCTTTAATTTGTTCTTCGGTTCTGTCTGTCACTTCCTGTTCTTCTTCTACGTTCTTATGTGATCTAGTCTTTCTTTTGTCCATGTTTATTTTTATTTAATTTCAATTCACTCAATAAACTTATTATCTACACAAATTATACTCTTAACACCCTGTATATTATGTTATTAAATGTTTAAGGTACACCACTGGTTAATACTTTGTTATAATGCACTACCTGTCACCGTCCAAATACACAGCCACACGTTGGGCTCGCCAAATTGTTATGATATGTGAATCCGATGCAAGAAAACTACAAGTTGCTCTTATTTACCGGCTAGCTTTATGAAGATAAAAATAATTTTTTTTTAAGTTGATTAATTTGTAATATTGTTAAATTTAGAAATGCTTTTAATAAAAATTATTGAACGCCTGAAAATAAAAAAAACTTGACAAACATTTATTCTACTCACCTTGTATTCTCTAAATCTGTATTTTGAATTTAATTTTTTTTTACTTATTTGTCTTAGAACATGCAGACTCTTAACTCAAGCGAGTTCTGTGACCTGTACTGCTTGATAAAGCTATATAAAATTATATAAAGCAAAAATCACCACACAAGAAGTTTTATTTTTAATGTACTGTGCAATTATTCACAAGTGATCAATTAAATATTACACAACGATATCTTGTATAATATATAAAAAAATTATTTAAGATTCTTCCAATAAATAAGCCAATACTTAAACGTTTAATACTAATATGAATGGATTTAGATTTATGACGTAATACAATATTGAAGTAAGTATATGAAATTAGTGTTTTGTGAAGTTGCAACAAGAAATACTTGATCTAAGATCTAATACGTGTTTGTTTGTCAAAGTATTTATAACCTCACTTACTATCTTTTTAGAGCGAAAACAAAGGTTTATAATCCTTCAATTTTTTTAGTTTAACTGTTTTGTTTAATGATTTTAGTAAGCAAAAGAAACGGTGAATTATATTTGGTTAATATTACAAAAGCGATAATAAAATTTTTGTGAACTTGACTTCAAATTATTTTGTTTTTTAACACAAAGATGATTTAGAATGATATAGGCTGCTTAAAAAAAAAAAGGTAAGATTATTTCTAAAGAAATTTCAAAACTTGCGTTTAACTTTATTAAAGTTCACTTTCGTCTTTCAGATAATCCCTTCTCTAAAAATTTTATGGAAATCTTCAATAACAAAGATTGCATCTTTCAGTGACGTCTTCTAATGGATTAGGGCCGCAAAACTATCAGAATTATCTCTCCAATGGTTGAGAAATATTTATAAGTACCCAAAATGAATTTTAAATGATCTTCAGTCAAAAATAAACACCAAACGGTCTCTTTATTCAGCGAGAATTCAAATGAGTGTAAAAACTCACCTTTCTGGTAGCTGTGGACCTCTTTATGATGACTGCTAACAATTCCCTTATCGGAAAATATACTGTTAATCTGCAGGCTTTGCTAAAATTTAATCAGAAACGATGGTTTCTTATCGGCAAGGTAATTTGAATATACTTTGTTATAATTCAGGACTTTTTTAAGGTTTTTTAAAATACTTTTGAAAAATTGTGACTGCTGAAAAATAATCAAAAATTTTCTGCCTCTTCGTAACTATTGATTTTCTATCTTTTTTTTTTTCATTGCTTACCAGATCTCCAAGCATTTTGACAATGTTTTTTAAGATCTGACAGGATTTTTGTATATTTTTGACATTTATGATTGAAATAAAAAATATTTTAAATTTTCATAAATTGTTAAATCTTGAGAACTATATTGACTTTTGAAATGAATTGAAACAAATACTAGAGAATTTAAGCATTCTTTTGACATATAATTTCTACAACAAATGATAATTTAAATATTAAAATTTTTACTAACAAATTTGACATACACCAATTTTAACATGAATTAGTTGCTTTTATTTTGCTTTTATTTAATTTTAAAGCTATCTGAAAGCATTTTTGATATTGAATCACTGAGAATTGTCTTCAGATTACCTGTCCATTAAAGATTATATCATTCTGAACTCTTATTTATGAGATATATCCTATTTCACCTCCTAACACGTTTTATTTTCTGAGCTCTATCCATGTTAACTGTATGTTTACTAACAAATTGAAACTTCTTACTTTGTGAATAAATGACTTAAATATTTTATCTGTTTTAGGACTGTTGAAGATTCTATTGACTTGTATATATTAGAATTTGGATTATAATAAAAATTGTAATTAATTAATAAATACAAATTTATGGTTTTTATTTCCACTCGATCCGAAGTGGTTTGATATTTGCTTTTTGTATCTTTATGTTGTGGCTATATTGGCTTATTCTGTAAGTATCTCTTACATAAATAATATAATATATATATAACGAACAATAACTTAAGTTTAAATCATAATCAATTTCATGATCAACAATTGTTTTTGGTTTAATTTTTTTTTATATATATTTTTTTTTTAATTGAAAAGTGTTTATCAACCAACTATAACTCAGTGGCTATAATAACTCACGTATTAAAAGAATCTTATTTCTATTATGCTAAATTTGTTTATAATAAACCAACTGGTTTTAATTATAATAATAATAAAATTATTTTGAAAACATTAATTAAATCTGGTGATACAATATAGTCCTTATTGGTTTGTTACATGTCTGTGAATTCTGCTTATTTTTGCTTTTAGTTTCTTTCTTATTGTTGAATCTAGTTTCAACTATTAAATTAACAACAATAATACAATTGTTTGAGTTAAATATATATGTGGTATATTCAATATTGTCATTTTGTTTTATGTTCATACTATTCATAAAAAAAAAACTGTTTAGGAGCTTTAATTTCATAACAATTCTCCAAAAATTAATATTCCATATTTGACAATTTTTTTTTTGGCAAATATCAAATATTCATTTTTCTTTGACTGGTTTTTTGCAAGTTGTGTGATTGTTTCTCTGAACGTCGACACAAGTGTATGTTTCAGTGATTTTATGAATGTGTGATGGTTAAAAACAATTAAATTTTTGATTCAGTTGCATATATATGGTATACAATTATGCTGCAGATAGTTTGAATGCTCTCTTTGAAAAAAAATAATAATTAGTTTTGTTCTTTTAATTTTGCATGTGTAAGCTTAAGTTGCTTTAGTTTGTTTTATTAATGCATGTTTTATTTTGAATATATAAAAAAAATATAGAGTTTAAGTTTTATTTAAGCCCGTGTGAGCTGCATTTTGTGGTTAGAGTGTAAGCTAGTTTGAATGTGACTTTATTATCATTCGGTTATTTTTAATAAGTTTTCGTTGAGGGTTGAGTTTATATTCTACTTTTGAATCCATTTTATAGTTGTTTCTCTTCCTTGGTTTCTTAGAGTTCTGCCATCTTTGTTTCAAATTTTTCCTCTCCAATCCTTCTTCTGTAATTCCATTCCAAGTTTTATTATTATACTGCATAATTATATCATTATAATCTTTCATAATTCATCATAATTCATATTATATTATATATCATATTCATAATCATAATATCCGCAATAATTCATATTTCATCATTTTTCATAAATAGCAGCATTATTATTATTATTATTCCATCTTCTGTATCCCATTCATGTCCTTTACTAAAAAAAAAATTGTTTCATTTTATAAATATAACTTAAAATTAATAATGTCTTCTTATTTCTTCACTTATTGTTCATATTTGTAAATGTCTTTTATGTTAAAAACTCCTCTAAGATACCCACTCTCAGGATATTTCAATAAATAACTATTTTCTCCATCTTCTGTTTCAACTTCATAAGGTCCCTCCAATGGTGGTAAAAGTTTGTTACAAATGTTATCTCTATAATTGCTTACCCTATGTGCTCTAATTAATACTAGTTCTCCTTTTTGAAATTTTTGGTTTGTTCTCATCTTCCTTTTGTTTTGTCTTTTCAAATATTTCTCTCCATTCTTGATGATTCTTAGTTTTACATCTTGACAAATTTGGTCATATTCAGGTTCTATTTCTATAATCCAAGGTCTTTCTGGTCTTATCCTTTTCATTAGAAATAGTGGTATCTCATTAGTCACAGTGTTTGGTAACTGATTTATGTATTGTTCTATCCTTAATAAATGTTGATCCCATACAGTGTGTTTGTTTTCTATTGATATTCTTAAAAATTTTATCACTTCTTGAATATATCTTTCCGAAGGATTTGATTGAGGATGTCTGATGCTTGTAAAACTTAATTTGGTTCCATTTCTTGTCATAAAATTTTTGAATCGGTCGTTTTGGAAATATGTGGCATTATCCAGTATGCATTGTTTAGGTTTTCCTATTTCTTCAAAATAATTGTTTAAATTATTTATGATAGTGTTGACTTTTGTATTTTTACTGGAATAAAGTTTGATGAATTTTGAAAATAAATCTACGATTACCATGATATGTTTATGTCCATTTCCTTCCGTTTGTATCAAGTCACTCAAAAAATCTATAGCTATTATATCTAAGGGCTCTTGTGCTATTATATTTTTGGGAGTATTCCAATTTGAAAAATTCTTCGATTTTTGTCTTTTCTAGTATGACATTTTCTAGTCAAGTTTTTGATTATGCTTGTATCCTTCTTGGTGATATAGTTTTCTCGAAACATTAACCATATTTTCTTACTACCCGCGTGTCCATTGTTTTCATGTAAATCCTTCAGTATTTCTTCGGCTAAATTTTTGCTGATGTAATATAACTCTTGCTCTCCAATTCTTTTAATGTAAATTTGATCTTTCAGTATACATCTTTCCTTTTCTTTCTGTGTTAAATTTTGCTGATCTTCTCTAATGGCTTGTTTTGAGTACATTCCCTCCTGTTCTTTTAATATATTTAATCCGATTTGAATTTTTCTCTCTTCTCTTGTTCCTTCCTCTTCGTTCCTTGTCAAGGCATCTGCAATGACATTATCTCTTCCTTTTATATGTCTAATTTCGAAGTTATATTCTTGAAGTAGTAAAGTCCCACGATGTATTCTATTATTAAGCAATTTGTTATTCATGATATTTATTAACGATAAATGGTCAGTTTCAATATAAAATTTTGATCCTAATAAATAATACCGAAATTTTGTTACACAAAATAGTATGCTAGCAAATTCCAATTCGGTGACACTATACCTCTTCTCGTAATTTCTGGTTACACGTGACACAAATGAAATAGGAACTTCTTCATTGTCCTGGACTTGTAACAACACTCCTGCAAATTTGTGCATGGAAGCATCTGTCTGTAGAATGAATGGCAAATCGTACCTGGGGTGATAAATTCTTAGATTAGTCCGAAATATGTCCTTTAAATTTTGAAAGGCCTGGTTTTGTTCTTCTTTCCCAACTTATCCTCAACCTGTTGTGCCATCTGTTGTATTTTGTCATCAAAATTTTGTGTTATTTCCCGTTTTATTTCTTTTTTTGTATCTTCAAGTTCTTTTGTCATATGTTGTTTATTTTCTTCTGCTTTCTGGTTTATATTTTGCTCAGTTTTTTTTATTTCCTGTAACAAAATTGCCATCATCTTGTGAAAGTCCAATTCATCCTTCTTTACGGGCTGAGCTTGGTCTCCACTTGCCATTTGCCTTTCCATTTGTGCTTCTTCTGGCTGTCTTTTCTCCTCCATTGTCTCCTGTACTTCTTCAGTCTCTTTAATTTGTTCTTCGGTTCTGTCTGTCACTTCCTGTTCTTCTTCTACGTTCTTATGTGATCTAGTCTTTCTTTTGTCCATGTTTATTTTTATTTAATTTCAATTCACTCAATAAACTTATTATCTACACAAATTATACTCTTAACACCCTGTATATTATGTTATTAAATGTTTAAGGTACACCACTGGTTAATACTTTGTTATAATGCACTACCTGTCACCGTCCAAATACACAGCCACACGTTGGGCTCGCCAAATTGTTATGATATGTGAATCCGATGCAAGAAAACTACAAGTTGCTCTTATTTACCGGCTAGCTTTATGAAGATAAAAATAATTTTTTTTTAAGTTGATTAATTTGTAATATTGTTAAATTTAGAAATGCTTTTAATAAAAATTATTGAACGCCTGAAAATAAAAAAAACTTGACAAACATTTATTCTACTCACCTTGTATTCTCTAAATCTGTATTTTGAATTTAAATTTTTTTTACTTATTTGTCTTAGAACATGCAGACTCTTAACTCAAGCGAGTTCTGTGACCTGTACTGCTTGATAAAGCTATATAAAATTATATAAAGCAAAAATCACCACACAAGAAGTTTTATTTTTAATGTACTGTGCAATTATTCACAAGTGATCAATTAAATACACTCGCGATCATAAAATCCGGGTCACCTTGAAAATCACCGATATTTCATTTTTAACGAGCTTTATCGTAAATAATAATAACACAAATACAAACTAATGCATGTTTCTGAGAATTGTTGCGGTTTCCTTTGTAACAAAGAATTCCAACAGTGCCAATTTCGCGGTAAAGTGCACACTTCGCAAAATGAACGTTACCTGTAACTCCGCTTGTTTTAAATGTCTCGTTTGTGCTTTGACTTTCTGTTCAAATGCAACGGACAAACGTTTATTATTGCCACCATCAGTGTTTATTAGTGCCATTATTGGTGTTTATTTTTTGACAAAAATGCCTTTGACTGTTGAAACGGCACAAATTGTTGCACTTGTGGAAGACGGTCACACTCAACGGCAAGTCGCAAGAACTGTTGGCGTAAGCCTTTCTACGGTTCAACGAGTGCTTTAACGCTTTCAGGAGGCAAGTTTGCTAACCAGGCGACCGGGCTCTGGACGAAGAACAACGACCACGGCACTAGATGACCGTTTCCTTGTGTTTCAGTCTTTACGAAACCGGACCTCAACAGCCGTTATGCATCAAAATCGTCTAGAGGAAGTACGAAATCGCAATTTTAGTGTTGCAACAGTCAGAAGAAGACTTCGTTCTTCTTGACTATCTTCTCGGGTAATGGCTAGAGGACCGCCACTTCGCCGGGTGCCTCGAGTTGCACGAGTAGCTTTTGCTCCACAATACGCGCGTTGGGTAATTAACGATTGTAGCAAAGTGTTATTCCCAGATGAATCCCATTTCTGCCTAACTGGATCCGATGAACGTGTAAGAGTTTGGAGGAGAACCGGTGAACGATTTTCACAAGCTTGCATTGCTCCAAGAATGCCATTTGGTGGAGGCTCGGTCATGGCTTGGGGAGGTATATCTTCCGACTTCCACACAGAATTACCCTTCATCGAAAATGGGTCCCTAACTGCACAAAGGTACATTACGGAGATTCCGGAAAAACATGTTATGCCCAACATGGCAGGGCTTGGAGAAAACGCCGTTTTTATGCAGGACAACGTGCGATCGCGCGTTACCAGGATCAGTATGTAATGCTTGGACGAAGTTGGAATTACGAGGGTAGCCTGGCCAGCTAGGTCTCCGGACCTGAATCCCATCGAACATCTCTGGAACGATTTGAAAAAACGTATTCAAACCCATACATCTCCTCCTAACAACGCACAGAAGCTTAAGGATCTGTTAGTGAGTGAGTGGAATAACATACCACAACATGTAATCCGGAGAAAAAGTGAGAGTATGCCCCGTCGTCTGCAAGAGGTTATTAGAGCAAGGGGAGGCAATACACGATATTGGTCATTGAAATTTCACTATTTTTTACCACGTTCTGTATTTTCCATATTTTTTCCTATGTCTGTTTTATCAACAATTTGATTTGTTTTCTGTTTTTTTCAATAAAAACAATAAAAAACCATTTTTTTTCTTTCAAAACAAACATTGATGACAAATAAAAAATACATTAGCCAAAAAAAAGATTATTACTGCACCAGAGGCAAAAATATTGAAGAAACTTGAAATTTTCAAGATGACCCGGATTTTATGATTGCGAGTGTATTACACAACGATATCTTGTATAATATATAAAAAAATTATTTAAGATTCTTCCAATAAATAAGCCAATACTTAAACGTTTAATACTAATATGAATGGATTTAGATTTATGACGTAATACAATATTGAAGTAAGTATATGAAATTAGTGTTTTGTGAAGTTGCAACAAGAAATACTTGATCTAAGATCTAATACGTGTTTGTTTGTCAAAGTATTTATAACCTCACTTACTATCTTTTTAGAGCGAAAACAAAGGTTTATAATCCTTCAATTTTTTTAGTTTAACTGTTTTGTTTAATGATTTTAGTAAGCAAAAGAAACGGTGAATTATATTTGGTTAATATTACAAAAGCGATAATAAAATTTTTGTGAACTTGACTTCAAATTATTTTGTTTTTTAACACAAAGATGATTTAGAATGATATAGGCTGCTTAAAAAAAAAAAGGTAAGATTATTTCTAAAGAAATTTCAAAACTTGCGTTTAACTTTATTAAAGTTCACTTTCGTCTTTCAGATAATCCCTTCTCTAAAAATTTTATGGAAATCTTCAATAACAAAGATTGCATCTTTCAGTGACGTCTTCTAATGGATTAGGGCCGCAAAACTATCAGAATTATCTCTCCAATGGTTGAGAAATATTTATAAGTACCCAAAATGAATTTTAAATGATCTTCAGTCAAAAATAAACACCAAACGGTCTCTTTATTCAGCGAGAATTCAAATGAGTGTAAAAACTCACCTTTCTGGTAGCTGTGGACCTCTTTATGATGACTGCTAACAATTCCCTTATCGGAAAATATACTGTTAATCTGCAGGCTTTGCTAAAATTTAATCAGAAACGATGGTTTCTTATCGGCAAGGTAATTTGAATATACTTTGTTATAATTCAGGACTTTTTTAAGGTTTTTTAAAATACTTTTGAAAAATTGTGACTGCTGAAAAATAATCAAAAATTTTCTGCCTCTTCGTAACTATTGATTTTCTATCTTTTTTTTTTTCATTGCTTACCAGATCTCCAAGCATTTTGACAATGTTTTTTAAGATCTGACAGGATTTTTGTATATTTTTGACATTTATGATTAAAATAAAAAATATTTTAAATTTTCATAAATTGTTAAATCTTGAGAACTATATTGACTTTTGAAATGAATTGAAACAAATACTAGAGAATTTAAGCATTCTTTTGACATATAATTTCTACAACAAATGATAATTTAAATATTAAAATTTTTACTAACAAATTTGACATACACCAATTTTAACATGAATTAGTTGCTTTTATTTTGCTTTTATTTAATTTTAAAGCTATCTGAAAGCATTTTTGATATTGAATCACTGAGAATTGTCTTCAGATTACCTGTCCATTAAAGATTATATCATTCTGAACTCTTATTTATGAGATATATCCTATTTCACCTCCTAACACGTTTTATTTTCTGAGCTCTATCCATGTTAACTGTATGTTTACTAACAAATTGAAACTTCTTACTTTGTGAATAAATGACTTAAATATTTTATCTGTTTTAGGACTGTTGAAGATTCTATTGACTTGTATATATTAGAATTTGGATTATAATAAAAATTGTAATTAATTAATAAATACAAATTTATGGTTTTTATTTCCACTCGATCCGAAGTGGTTTGATATTTGCTTTTTGTATCTTTATGTTGTGGCTATATTGGCTTATTCTGTAAGTATCTCTTACATAAATAATATAATATATATATAACGAACAATAACTTAAGTTTAAATCATAATCAATTTCATGATCAACAATTGTTTTTGGTTTAATTTTTTTTTATATATATTTTTTTTTTAATTGAAAAGTGTTTATCAACCAACTATAACTCAGTGGCTATAATAACTCACGTATTAAAAGAATCTTATTTCTATTATGCTAAATTTGTTTATAATAAACCAACTGGTTTTAATTATAATAATAATAAAATTATTTTGAAAACATTAATTAAATCTGGTGATACAATATAGTCCTTATTGGTTTGTTACATGTCTGTGAATTCTGCTTATTTTTGCTTTTAGTTTCTTTCTTATTGTTGAATCTAGTTTCAACTATTAAATTAACAACAATAATACAATTGTTTGAGTTAAATATATATGTGGTATATTCAATATTGTCATTTTGTTTTATGTTCATACTATTCATAAAAAAAAAACTGTTTAGGAGCTTTAATTTCATAACAATATATATATATATATAATATATATATATATATATATATATATATATATATATATATATATATATATATATATATTAAGTGTCTATAAATTTTATACAATAAATAATAACCTAGAACCACCACCCTCTAATAATACGAAATTAGACTTCCTGATTTCAGTCAGAAAGATATATACATACATATATATATATATATATATATATATATATATATATATATATATATATATAACTGTTTTGGATGGGTTGGAGTCAATAATAGGGCTATTGGTTAACTATTTTTTTATTCTCGAGCTTTCAATTGTGTTTACAATTATTATCAAGAGCTAAAAAGACAAAATACTTACAAGGTTGAACTAAAAAGAAAAAACAATTTTTGTTAACTTACCAAATAAAAATTAGTTTGGTAAGTAAAAATCACTGCTTACATGTTCAAAATATTTAATACAAAAATGTTTTTATCTAATAAATGTTTCTCTGAAAAATTTTTATAATTTTGAAAACATTTTTTTAATATAAGAATAATTGAATTTATAAATAAGTTCTAATAGCAACCAATTACAAATAGCCTCAATGTCATAAATGCCAACATAAAATTTTTATTTTTGACAATTATATTGCCAAAAGTAAAACTTCGTTTAAACATTCTTTTTTGTTTAGTAACAAAAAGAAGAAGATTTATTCACCGTTGACAGATGTCTGAAAGAATGTGACAGATATATGGAGAATTAAATATGACATTTTACAAGTTTTATATATAAATCATAAAGAAAGAATATAATTATAAATTTTGCTTAAATTTTGAATTTCAGATCTTTTGTTTAAACTCTTCAAACTCTGCAATCACTTTTGTGAGAAATTAAAAAACCATCTTGTGCTTTGGCAGAACATGTAATCGATAAAGACCATATTATGGATTTTGATAACATTAAAATTTTATGTAGTGAAAGTAATAAATTTAAAAGGACTTTTTTGGAAATGGTTTGTATTAGCAAAAATGATAAGAGTTTAAACAAAAGATCTGAAATTCAAAATTTAAGCAAAATTTATAATTATATTCTTTCTTTATGATTTATATATAAAACTTGTAAAATGTCATATTTAATTCTCCATATATCTGTCACATTCTTTCAGACATCTGTCAACGGTGAATAAATCTTCTTCTTTTTGTTACTAAACAAAAAAGAATGTTTAAACGAAGTTTTACTTTTGGCAATATAATTGTCAAAAATAAAAATTTTATGTTGGCATTTATGACATTGAGGCTATTTGTAATTGGTTGCTATTTGAACTTATTTATAAATTCAATTATTCTTATATTAAAAAAATGTTTTCAAAATTATAAAAATTTTTCAGAGAAACATTTATTAGATAAAAACATTTTTGTATTAAATATTTTGAACATGTAAGCAGTGATTTTTACTTACCAAACTAATTTTTATTTGGTAAGTTAACAAAAATTGTTTTTTTTTTTTAGTTCAACCTTGTAAGTATTTTGTCTTTTTAGCTCTTGATAATAATTGTAAACACAATTGAAAGCTCGAGAATAAAAAAATAGTTAACCAATAGCCCTATTATTGACTCCAACCCATCCAAAACAGTTTTATATTTGTTCCAAACGAGTCACAAGTACTTCTTTTTTCTTATTCTTGTATATATATATATATATATATATATATATATATATATATATATATATATATATATATATATATATATATGTTGGTCTATATTAAATAAAAATCTTTGTTTTTTCTAAAGCTCAATATTTCGCCATTTATTTAATAGCTTCATCTGGAGTAACTATGAAAAACAAACATTTCAAACATTTCACTGACGTACACTTAGATTTACAATACTTACAGAAATTAAAAGATTATACACATAAATAAAATTGAATATTAAAATAACACTATTGCTGATGTAATTGTACATTTAATAAAATGCATGGTAAAATTTAAAATATCTTTGAGCACGTTCGTTAACAATAAATAAGATGGAACAGGTAAAATTATTTCAAAATGCAAAAAATAACAATGTAAGAAAACATTAGAGGAATAGTATTTCTTTAATTAATCAATAAGGCTAGTTAGTATGATTAATCATTAAGGTGAGTGTAGTTTTAAATTTTGTTTAATATATTGCAATATAGGTTGCTTAATAGCCCCGTGTCTGTTTTATAATTTAAAGTTTGTTAATTTTTGTTAATCTGGTACATCTCCAAAAATAACCTACTTTTGTAATTTTCCGTCTGTGCCAAAATACGAGCATTGTTGTAGTCTAACAGATGACCGGTGTTTTTGTAGTGCTCGAAAACTGCACAAGAATTTTTTCCTAAGCGGCAATCACTTTTATGCTGTGTGATACGTTGTTTTAGCCACTGCGATGTATGGCCAATGTAGTTTTTTTCACATCTTAGATACGGTATTCGTTATACCACATTACTCCTATATAAGGTTGGTACTGGGTCTTTAATTTTAGAAAAAAGTTGTTTGCTATTTATGGTATTGTATTTAGCTATATTAATATTGGAAACATCTTTAAATATGGATACGACAGACTGAGTTAGACCGTTAATAAAGGGGAGTTTTTTCTATTTGATTGACTCATTGTTAGAGTCAAGGAAAGGACCATCATAGAAATTACTGCTGTAAATGAGTTTTTTTAAAATATGTTTAGGATAGCTATTGTTTCGAAAAATTTTGTACAATATGTCCAGATTTGTTTGTAACAAATTATCATCAACAATGGACATTACCCTGTTTTTCATACCCAATACTGTATTATATTTTTGATGAGTGGTCTGGTTTTATATACCTGCCCGATGCTGTTGGCTTTTGGTACCAATCCAATGTCAGAATATTGTCATTTGTTCTTATTACCTTTGTGTCTAAAAATGGTATACTAAGATCTGTCTCGGTTTCAATTGTGAACTGAATATGTTCATTAAATGAATTTAAAATGTTTAATTCGAAAGGTAATTGTGTGATCACATTGTCTAAGAGATGATCAGTTACAATAGTAGCAAGGATGGGATTAATCGGGGACCCATAGGTGTTCCAAAAATTTGGGAGTAAAATGTTTCATTGAAACTGAAATAAGTGTTATTAAAAATGAACCTGAGAATTAGTTAAAAATTACCTTTAGATAATGTCGTGTAGTCTTGTATATGGTTCCAATTTGATTCTATAATGTCCGTAACCATATTTATTTAAATGTTTGTAAATAAAGAAACCACATCCAAAGAAATCAAAACATAATCTTTTGGTAACCGCATTCCCCTAACAGCATTGACAAAGGTAAACGTGTCCTTAGAATTATAATTATTGCAATATTCAAAGGCATCATTAATATATCAGCAAGAAATTTAGAAATGTTGTACGTAGTGGACTTTAAAGAACTTACAGTCTGAGAGGAACGTCCAATTTATGGATTTTAGGCAAACAATAAAGTTTAGGAGAACATGAGTCATAGGTTGTTAACTTTTTTGCAACTTGTTCAGTAAGTTGATGTTGGTTTTTTAATGTTTTTATTAAGTCATTATATTTTTTCTGTATCACTGTAGTAGGGTCTTTGTCCAAACGAATATATGTCGATCTGTCGGTAAACAACGTTAATGTTTTGTCGATATAATCGTGTTTGTTCATAGCTACCGTACATCCTCCTTTGTCAGATTGTAAAATATATATGTCTGAATGTAACTTCAAATATTTTTGAACATATTTAAACGTTTTGTTTAGTGTTGTGGGAGATTTAGATCTTCAATTGTGTAGATAATTAGTTACTACATTTGTTACTTGTGCCCTAAGTAGATCCTTGGATTTAACTGTCACCTTATCGATGATATTTTCTACATCTGCTAAAAAAATATCTAACTTAAAATCTGAGGGTGTACACTCAACACTAAATTTCGGACCAAGAGAAAGAAAATCAGACACTTCTTTTGGAAAGTCAACGCTCGACAAGTTTTTGAACCATTTGTCATTGTTTAAAAATAAGTGGTTAGAAAATAAGTTATTAGTTGGATGTTCTAACTTTTTTATGTTAGTAAGCTTGACTCGGTTAAAAACATTATGGCGGATATGGCGGAAGACAATACTTCATTAATGTTGCAATAATGCTTAAACAGAATAAACACTTCCTAACTCTTATTTGTGTTTATTGATTACCTTAATTTGGTCATTTAAAATGATATTAAATGCTTTAATATGTGTATATATATCAATATATATATATATATATATATATATATATATATATATATATATATATATATATATATAATTTATATGTGCCTTATTAACCAATTATTTGGTTTTTAAAATGTTTACTACAACAAATATTGTAAAAAGTACGAAATTTATAAACAACAGGCTCTTATTTGTGTACAACATATATTTTTAAATATTCCTTTCATTAAATTTCAATTTGCAAGCATATAGAAATGATTCAAATTTTCTTGTTAAATCAAAAAACGTTTATATTGCCGAAATATCTTGTGTGTACATTTTATTTCAATTTCAGCTAAATATTTTGGAGTTTATGGAAGAGCCAATAATTATCTATTTTTCCTTTATCCAAAATACTTTTCCCCTTCTCGGAATAACCCTGCTTACATTATTTTGTTTGTTCCCCCAGAGAATAGTAAATATTCATTTGGAAAGAAATTGGTATACCATTTCATTTTTAATATTCCAAGTTGAGTTGGCTTAGTGAGCTCGCGACTATGTTCTACATAAGGTTTTATTACAACGCTGTAGTCAGGTCTGGATTTTCTTTAAAATTATTTCACATTAACGTAAATGACATGATTAAAGTGACTTATTGTTTTAATAAATTTGTCAGTATTACTAAAGCCGAGTATAGGTAAACAAAGAAACAAAAAGAGAGTGTGTTTCTCCAGAGAGAGGATTTAGCTTGTTGTGAAATTAAATTGACAAAAATACATTAAAAACACGTTTTTAAATTCGCCCATTTTAATTTTTGTATAAAGGACACATTATTATTGAAATAAAATCGAACAAAATTTTGGTCAATCACTAAAATAAAATATTTTGCTTAACACTTATCCGGTCAACACATTTTACTTACGTAATCGAACAACTCATGTCCGTTGGGCTCACCACTTTTCTTGAATGTACTATTTATATTTACCCATATTATTCGAATATTCTTTCTTGATTTTTTTTAAAGTTAAATTTAAATTGTCTAGATTAAAAAAAAAAGATGCTACTATAATATGCGGTCTACCTCGAGTGTGCGATCTAGCTGAAGGATTTGCACAAAACAATAAACTGCAAGAAAACTTTTGTAAACACAATATTTATTAGCAAGTAATATACATTTGGAGCAAAATAAAGACTTCATTAATAAATAAATAAAAACTTTTGTAAATTTTTTTTTGAAAAGAGGGGTTGATGTTTACGCATACCCTGAAAAAGATTACGGTGTTGTTGCCTTTTATTATTGTGGGTAAACCCTTCTAAGAAAATATTATGGTAATTAGCAGCTCATGTATTAAGTACCGACAAAAGCAATCTTTACAAAATAAATAAAACGCATGATTCATAAAAATATTATTATTCTAATTTTACTAATTAATATTTTGTCATATCAATTTACTATTTAAGTTGGGACTTAACCACAAGTCCAGCTTATTCCCAGCTTATTAAGTATTAGGTTAAAAAAACAATAAAAATAAAAAAACCATAGATAAGTCATTTTTTTTTCTTTATAGCAGTACGTACAAACTTTTTTAATTATACAGTTTATCGTTACACACATTTCTAGTGCATATTTCACAAATTTGTTTTTATTTCCTTTTTTTTGTTGGGTACATGTGACACCTTTCCTTCTTAAAACTGGAGGTTTTTCTAGTTTTTGCTTTTTATTGTATGGTTCAACTTCCTGTAACCATTTTTCAATACACTGTTTTGTTTCTCATTGTAGTCCCCTTAATTTTCTTCTCAAAATTTAAGGCAACACTAGTTGTTCTACTGTCGTTGTAAGAAACAATCTTCGTTTTTTTTGTTTTTGTTCCATTTTGGATGTAAATTTATCCAAGAAATAAATGAGGCTACCCCAGCCACGTCTACCCCAAAAAATGCAAAAGGCCAACGGTTAGTTCGTCTTTTTCACATATATTTATAAACCGTTTGGTCTAGCCTATCGACACCATATTTTGTATTGTTATAATTGAGTATCATATCGAGTTTTTTGTCAACATCATCTACACAGTAAGTATTATGATGCATGGTAGACAGGACTAGGACATTTCTTTGTTTTTTCGGAACGTAAGAAACAAGAGATGTTTTTGTAGTGAATCCAAAAATTGAAGATTGCTCTAAACGGTTCTTGTTTGTTAGAAATTCCCGAGGATTTAATATCCTTATTTTTTTTTTACTGTTCCCGCAAGAGTTAGTGAATTTGCCAGTAATTCATGTGCAAGAGCAAGATCAGTAAAATAGTTATCGCAGGTCACATTCCTCTTGGAATTATAATAAGGCTCAACGAGTTGCTTTACAACTTGAGATGCAAGACCTTTGGCTACTGTATTTCTGTTTTTTGCTGTATATGGTATTCCACCTAAAGGGTAATATGTTTCCGAGTCTCAGGCCCATCTTATTTTCATGTCATACTTATCTGGCTTTAAAGGCATATACTGCTTAAAAGGACACCTACCTCGATACGAAACAAGTTGCTCATCTAGCGTTATGTTTTTTTCTGGTAAATAGTATTTCTGAAAGTTTTGGTTGACTTGATTTCACACATCGCGTATTGCTGCTAAATTGTCTTTTCTTCTTTGTTCAGACCTCGTGTCCTTATCGTCAAACCGAACAAATCTTAGCAAATTTTTGAATCGTTTTAATCCCATGGTAGCTTTAAATATATTAGGTCCATTAAACTTACTCCAAAGTATATCTACATTATGGATGCTGGCACTCAGGTGCCCTGTAGTTAAAGGTAGTCCAATAAAGGCATATAGCTCTATAGAGTCGCAATATTTCCAGTTCTCTATCCCTATGACTTTTTCGGCTTCTTTATTTGTACACTTCACTATTTCGTTTAAATTTTTCTTGTCCACAAACAAACAAAAGGAATCCACAGGATCATCTACACTTTCACCAGGGGCTAATATTACTTTGTGCACTTTGCTTTTTATTGTTGTGATTGTGATTGAGTCTTCTACTTAATTCCATCCTTAGTTTTAAAAATTACATACTCTGAAATCTGAGAACTTGTAGCTACACATTATTCTTCATTATCACTCAATACTAATTGCAGATTATCCTCTTCATTTGCTTCCGAAAGATGATCTTTAATTATAAAGTCACTTTCAATGCCACCTACTTCAGAAGATTCTTCATCATCGGAATCCCATAAATTATTAGCAATATCTTGCCGTTCTGCAACTGACAATGGTTTTCGGGACATTTTATTCGCACTATCTATTTTCACTATAATTCAATATAATTTTAGTAGCTTAGTTGTCGACAATACATCGATTTCAAATAACTGATAGCCAATGCATTATTTATTTTAAAATATGTATAGGTACCTACCTAACAATATTATTGCATTTAAATATTGATCAGTTTTTAAAATTTATTAAGAATAGATATAACACGTATTGTAAGCATCTGTTTGCTGTTCACATCATAGAGATATTTACATTGTTTTTTACACGTTTAGACTTTCTTATTGGATTTCTGAAGTCATAAAGGTCGTTTAGATAATTCACAAAAACATTACCTGACTACCAGATTAACTTCTGTAACAAAGATTTAGACTTTAGGTAAGTATAAATACAAATAGGGTTCGACGGGCCCGTGTTGCCCCTTTACGTGACAAAATTCTTTCGGCGCAATAATTTCAATAATGAAAATGAATATTTTGAACAGCTCATAACTATTTTAAAGGAAACATACTACTATATAAATTCAGTGATGCATAAAAGTCAATAAAATTTTTTTTATCGGTTTATGATCAAAGAATTGGCGCCTCGGGCCCGTTGAACCCACCTTGCCTGGATAACGATTAAAAGTATTTATTCTTACTTTTTGTCGGGGTAAATTTAATACTATAATTATTAATTAATTATTAAAAAAAAAACTCCCAGTTAAATGTATACCATGGTTTAAAAAAACTTACAGTAAAGTGAAAAATTACTAGCGTAAAATTTGGCGTAAAAGTATTGCCATAGTAATGTAACAAATAGAAAGGTGTTAAAAGTTGACTGGTCAATTAAAAAATGTGGTAAATACTTACATAGTTAGCAGTTAAAAATATCCACTTAAAATGGTGTATAAAGCTTTAGATTACATATTAAATTATTAATAAAAATTGATGTGACATGGGGTCGATCATATAAGATTTAACTATACATAAGGCAACATACTGGACCCTACTCGAAACAAGAACTATATCTATGTCCTAGGAACGGTATCCGCCAGAAAAGTCGTGGATGAAGAAGTGAAATTCATTTAAATTAATAAGGTCAGACTGACAAGTGAACTTAGACGTTACTTGTGAAGTATGGTTGTGGTTGTGAAGAGAAATTTACAACTATATAAACAAGTTATTGATTAAGATAAAATTATGTATATGAGTAACGACGTCATTTTGTCATATAAATTGAAATGTATAGTTTATCAGCAAATTAGTTTGAAATATATTAATATGGACTAAATTGTCATCATCACCAGTGGTACTACAGCTCTAGTTGGGCCTCAACCTTTCCCAGTCTATTTCGCCAGTAGTTTTTATCTATTGCCAACCGTTGCCAGTTTAATGCCTCGATCTTCCTCGGTTCTTCGTCCACACAATCCCTCCATCTCAGTTTTGGTCTACCTCTACTTCTATTTGTCATGTCCCGACCATGTAAGCCTACGTATTTTTATGAAAGATATTACATCTCTACCAATAATTATTTCTTTATACTTCTCGAGACCGATTAACAAATACAAGATTTTGCCAACACCCAAAAAAATTACAACAAGGATGAAAGTTTGAGAATTAAAAGCTGAAAGTGCTTATTAATAAAAATCAAAAAGTTTACAATCCTAAAAGATCTTTATTTTGCAAAAATCTATACTTTATTTTTTCATAAATTGGACTGTATTTCGAAAAATAATAAAAAAAAAATATAAATTTCTTTAGAAAACCTAACCGGCCTAAATTGCCACGAAATAAACTTAAAAATTTGTCAGTAAATGTTTTTATAGCTTCAGTAATTTCTGAAATATAGACGTTTTTTAAACTCCTACCTAGTTGCGCGCGAACATGTAGTAAGTAATCTTTTAATATTGTTTAATTATTAAATTATTAAGTCAATAATATAAAGAAAACTTTAAATACTATGTAAATAAATGTTATAGTAAATTAAAAATTTGTAATTAAAAAAAAATGAAATATATAAAAAAATAAAAAAACATTTTTCGGAATAAAAATTTTTAAGCAGTTTCTACTGAGTATTAACTGCAGTTTTTTATGATATTAATTTAAGTTATTTATTTTATTAAAAATTATCTATTTATATATTATCATATATAATTTATTTTATTTATTTTATCAATCCAGAAAGTATTAAAAAAAAAGGTTGTAATAAAATAAATATGAGAAAATATAATGATAAAAGGTAAAATGATTATTTTTCACAATCACAATCTTTTTCTTCATCTCATCCACCACATTTTCAATGGAGTCATTTACAAAGTCAATATTTTGAATTTCTTGATATCAGGTATCATCTGATGTACTTGTATCATCTTTATTGTCAGAAAGTATGATATCTTCGTTTTTATAATTTATATAATTACCAGTTAGACAACTTTCACATGCATCTAAACAAACTAACCAGGCTTTCTACCACTGCAGTTTTTTACAACCACTTTTGCATATAAAACCTTTGTTTTATTTAAACAAAAGTCTCAATTGATCTTCGAAGCTTTTTCTTGATTGGACTATTGCTTAATGCACTGACATTTGCAGGAATAAAATTATATAAGAATGTGCTTGCTCTTTTTATTACATAGTTTTGGCTGTATTCTTTGCGTACTTTAATTTTATCATAACCGGAAGGCAAAGTGTATCTATTATCCTTTCTTTCTAAACTTTTTTCTAAATATTTTCACATACTTATAAAATAGGAAATGTTGCCCACTACTTCACTTTTAACACTTATTGTACATAATTAATTTCTATAACACATATACCAAAATAATAAAAGATATAAAAAATTTTAAAAAAATTCAAACGCAAAGAATATATCAGTTATAATTTTTTTAATACAGAGTATCATATATTTTCAACAGAATATAAATCTTTTAGTTTCTAAGGTTGTTTGTGTTTATTTTAGCTTTGGAATAAAAGCCCTGGGTTTACAAGGGCAAAATAAGAGATCTATCGAGTATTGCTAGAGAGCTTATATATAGCTGGTCCACCGAAGTCTCAAGGACTTGCACAATAGCCAATGAAAATATCAAAACACTACAGTTGATTAATCTCTGTTCCAGGGACTTAACGACAGTAAATGACCATTTAGGGACGAGGTATGAAGGAGATAGTTCTACGATCATCATATCTTCCATATGGTGATCCCGAACAACCACCATTAACGGACTGTAATTAATAATCATTGGCCAAGAAATCATTAAGAAAAATAAACTGCAATTAATCATTGGCTGTAACGTAATGCGCAATATTTGACCTTGGGGCAGTACAAACACCAATGCAAGAGGTAAGTTATTACTACAGTTTATTATGGAACATAATTTAGACATACTAAATGCAGGAAAAACATTCCTCTCTTAAAACTTCACAACGAAAGCATGTAATTAATATACAGACTCACGTAGCTAAAGCTGTTAAAAGATGGCATGTGACAAGTAAGGTGTCTACGTGTTAAGACCAGATACGTTATATTTAATTTATAACAGTGTATTAACCCCCATAATTACGAATGCATAAGTGGTATGGTGGCCAAAGATGCAGCAAAAAAGTGCCATCCTCAAATGAATCAAGGCACACCAACAGCAGCTATGAAGGTCCTACTGGATCTCCCCCTTTTATATTTAACTATACTAGGGGAGTCGAGGAAAATATATTGTAGACTGCAAGAAAACCTGAGCAACGTACCAGTTAGATCAGGACATAGCAACATAACAAATAAATCTGGGTAAATGAACTTCCTGACTGGATAATGATTTATGACCATAAGGAACCTATATAGAAGCCTGAAATACCTATCCAAAAAATATTTGCCCATGAGAGAAATGGAACAGAAAAAGCTCTCGAATCAAACTGCTGCGTTATATCTAGTATACGGACAGATCTAAAACTGCAGAAGGGTCAGGTGCAGAAATATTCCGTAGTTACAACAATTTCAACATTTCTTTTCCACTAGGAGAACATACCTCTGTATTTAAGGCAAAGATATTTGTAATCTTGCAGTATACAAGAGCAATTAACTTTCAAATTAAAGCGGATCAATTTATGCACTTATAGCTACGCAGCCATTGTGGACTTATAAGCCTTAAGGTGGACTCTACGCTAGTGTGAGAATGTCGACACGAATTCTACAGACAAACGAAACATAACAGTGTTACAATGGTATGAGTTCCAGGTCATCGAGGCTTATATGGCAATAAAAGAGCTAATGCACTTGCCAGAAGAGCATCAGCTACAAAATACTTTGTTTCAGATCCGGCTATGGGATCCAAAATAGGCTGGATTTGAAACTAACACACTGCAAAAATATACCTGGTCAAACACATGACAAAATGTATATTAGAAGGCCATGTGCTAATAGGGTTGAAGTATTGCGGCACACAAGCAGAAATCAGGTCAGAGTCATAACAGGCTTCCTTACTTGACATACGCCAGTTAAGGGGCAGCTGCATACAATATAACTGTTTCATGAAGACTTGATCGACATACTCTATAGCGGAGAACATGAAACAATCAACCATATCTTGCATGACTGCGAGGCATTGGATTGCAGGCGGCGATTCAAAACGCTTTTTGAAGACAACCAAGTTTTTGCCACCTGCAGACAAAATTTTGTAATTGATATTATAAAGAAATGAAATGGAATAAATTGACTGAGTATGGTTTATAACAAACCGCTTTCAGAAAAAAAAGGTATATTCATCAAATTAAATGGAGAGCGACTCATACACCAATAATAGTATGTCCGATAAATTTAAAAAACGCGGAAGATAAAAAAAGAGTAATAAAAATTGCACAAGTTTAAGAAAATAAAAAATAAAAAATATTTTATTAAATATTATTTAAGTAAGAATGATAAAACCATGATCTAAGTAAGAACGAAATTGGATAGAGAAAATGTATTTGTATTAACGACACTGAGAAAAGTCAGAAAACTATTAAGGACACAGGGACAAGAAAAACTAAAATGACCATAGCATAGCAAACGTAAAAAAATACAGGAAACAAAAAAGTCGCTGCGATGAAGTGGGACAATAAACGGGATATTTTTAGAAATAAAAACGTGCAATATCGAAGTGATCGCTCTGCAAGAGACTCTATTAAAACACGACATAAAGTTAGTTTTGGAGGACTATAATACGAAAATAAGGAAATAAGGTTTTGCATAACTACTTTTCAGAAATAAACAGTATACGTAAAAAACGTGTAAATAGAAATGGGAAAAGGTTGACAGGTTTCGAATTGGAAAATAGCTTAATAATTAAAAGCACGCAGTTGTACGAAAAGGAGCTCCCCAAACCAATATGGTCATCTCCGATGGTAAAACTACGAACTAAATAGATCCCTTTAATAAAAAAAACATCGTTAGATCATTAAAAAAAGGGATGCACATAAAAAGGGCGAAAGGTGACTCCGAACACTTCGCGAAAAGAATAAATATTTGATTAAGAGAAGATAAAGAAAAATTGCTATATACGTAAAGAAAAAGCATTCCAATATACGAAAGTAACAAATCAAAGAATAAAAGTAAAAGATGAAAATATGAGCAGCATATGCAGTTAGAGTTGCCAAAAGACAAATTAAATAACAAATTATAAACAAACGGAGCAGTACAACAAAACTAGAGAAATTAAGAAGGAGATCAGTGTAAAATACAGAGATCTAGCTAGAGCAAAATCCAAAACAAGGGAGACAGTGTTATTCAATTCTAATAAAACCAACGAAAAGGGCTAGATAGAAACACGCAAAGAGTTTCAGAAAACATTCCAAGCTCTAAAAAAAAAAGATAGACACAAAGAAAGGAAAATCCAACATATCGAACAAAAAATCTGAAACAAGATAACATATATGTGACTAAGGGAAGAAATATTCTTAAATGAGAATAATTCACAGGCCAACAATAAAATTGATGTTTTAAAATAAACATCCTTTGTTAAGTAATTTTGACCTCCTGAATCCTAAACTGAGATTATGTTATATCTATCACCTTCCAATTTTTCGCAAATCGAGACCTTATAAAAATTCCTTGATTATACGAAAAATTTACATATAAAATTAGAAAAACGGTTTTTAGTGTAAATATATATGGCACAAACAGTCTAAAAATATTTTAATAAAATTCTGAATTGTGGCAACACTGTAAAATTAGTGAGCTAGTGCAATACCGCGGCTGCACATTTCCCAGTCGTAAATAAACGCATCAAAATCAGTTATTTGTTTTTAGCAGTTGGAGGAGGTTTATCGCTGTGTTTCGAATTAGTGCTATTTATTTGTTATTCTATTCTTTTCTCGACCTATGGAAAGGAGACATTGTGTTAATAATTCAGACTACTTTTGGTATATTTGTGGCAGTTTTGTAGTTGCAAAACAAAGACATAACATAACCTTATTTATTCGTAATGCGTATCATGCCTATTTTGGAGTGAAAATAAGAGAACAAGACAAATTTTGGGCACTACATATTGTATGTAAAGTTTGTGTGGAAGCTTTAAGAAGTTGGACAAAAGGAAGAAAAAAGTCATTAAGTTTTGGAGTTCCCATGGTGTGGCGTGAGCCACAAAACCATTCTGATGATTGTTAGTTTTGTTCCTGCGATTTGAAGGGATTTAATTGTAAGAATAAAAAAAGTGTTTTATACCCGAACCTAAAATCTGCTATTAGGCCTATTTCTCATAACCCTGATGTACCTATACCTATTCCACCAAAGGAGTTAGAAAATGTGTTATCATCTGATTCGGAACAGTCTGCATTTGAGTCCACGGATCCCGACGTTACTTTTGAAGCAGAAGAAGGACCACAACTATTTTAATCAAATGGAATTAAACGATTTAATAAGAGAATTAAATCTTCCCAAGGATCCTCAAAACTTCTAGCCTCTAGACTTCGTGAAAAAATTTGCTGGCTCCAGGTACATCAACCAGTTTCTACAGAAATCGAGAAATGGACCTGTGTCCATATTTAACTCAAGAAGATTCTTTAGTATATTGTAAAAATATCTCCGCCTTAGTTATTAAGCTAAGAGCTCTCTTACGAAAAGGAAGAATGGCGACTATTTATTGACTCTAGCAAAAGTAGTCTAAAAGGTGTTTTACTGCACAATGGTAATACACTGGCTTCTGTCCTGGTCGCTCATTCTGTTCACCTTAAAGAAACATACGAAAACTTGGAACTTCTCTTAGAAAAAATTTAATACCGAGACCATAACTGGATGCTTTGTGGAGATCTAAAAGTTCTGTGTATGCTACTTGGGCAACAGTCAGATTATACTAAATATCCTTGCTTAATTTGTAAATGGGACAGCCAAGCACGAGATTAACATTGGACCCAAAAAGAATGGCCTACAAGAGAAAACCTTACGCCAGGAAATAAAAACATAAAACACAATGCCTTAGTTGATCGTGAAAGAATTTTATTGTCCCCTCTGCATAAAAAATTAGGTTTTGATGAAACAGTTTGTTAAAGCTATTGACAAAAACGGAGAATGTTTTAAATATATTTTTTCAAAATTTCCCAAGTTGTCCGATGCAAAATTAAAAGAAGTTTTTGTTGGTCCCGACATTCGGTTTTTATGCAGAGACAAAAACTTTCACAATTCTATGACGCTTAACAAAAAGAAAACGTGAACTTCATTTAAAGAAGTTATCGAAAAGTTCTTGGGAAATAAGCAAGTTCCAGACTATGAGAACGTTGTCACACAAATGCTACAAAATTTTCGTATTCTAGGATGCAATATGAGTTTAAAAGTATATTTTTTATTCGCTCATCTAGACCAATTTCCAGAAAATCTTGGAGCTGTTAGCGAAGAGCAAGGGGAACGTTTTCACCAAGACATTAAGCAGATGAAAAGATGTTATTAGGATAAATGGAGCATATCAATGATGGCAGACTACTGTTGGATGCTACAACGTGATAATCCTGATAAAATTTATATAAAAATTTCTACCAAACGCAGATTTTTGACAAAAAGGAAAATATTTTATTAAGTTGTGCATACAAAATATATAGCTTACGTGATAGAAAATATCTTACGTGATAAAAGAAAATGGTTTGCAGATTTGGAATCAGCGCACCAAAATTATATAAAATCACTTGTCAAATTTAAAACATCTTTCAAAAAGTTTTTTTCTTGTAGACTTGTGTTATGTAATGTCCGAATGGGAGGAGATTAAATGTATACACGAAAAGTTTATTGAAAGGATATCAATCTGGTTTCAAAATCAACAAATCTACAATGGATCTAATTTTTGGTTTAAAAGATTCAGGTAAGCGGTTGCGAGAACAAAATAAAGTTATGTACAATCTTTATTGATTTTAAATAAGTATACAAAATAATGATTGGAAAAAAATTGCTTCACCTACTATTACCGTCTAGAATAATAAAAAATGACACCTTTTCAACATTTTTTGTATCTTATCTTATTATAACTATATGGCAACCAAGCTGTTTTTTGTATCCTTTACAACTTTTTAATATTACAATTTTTTTTCCGTTGTTTCTGTCTTTTTAAGGTGCCTCTAAAAATGATTTAATCTCTAAAACGGCAAAACTAAAATACAAAATTTTAGAAATGTTTTAAAAAAGAAGTGCTCTAGATACAAAAAAAATGTTGAAAACATAATAGTTTGCCAAAAAAATCAAAAATTCTTAAAAAAATACAAAATGGAGGACAGTTGAAAAAATTGTTCAAAAATTCACCCTCATTTCGACTTTTTTAAACCACAAAAATTTTATTACATTTTTTTGGTCAGCTTGTAATAAAGTCTCATAAAAAAACCAAAACAAACAAAATGCATCAAGGTTTATTAAAATCAACAGACCATATCCGAAGATTATCCACTCTCCACAAGTTTTAAAAACGTAGCTTTTCTCAAAATCTATAATCTCCAAATTTAGATGGATGATTTTAATAAACCTTCATGTCCTTTATTTTTTTTGGTTTTCTAGTTAGTTTACCACAGTTTAACCAAAAAAAATAATAATAATAAAATTTTTGGTTAATTTTTAAACAATTTCTTCTAATTCTTACCAGTTTATTTATTTTTTAATTTTTAATGTTTTTCGTAAACTATTACGTAAGGGCACTACTTTTTTCAAACTATTTTTATATTTTATGTTTCAGATTTGCCGTTCCAATTACACGGAGCCATGGAACAGTAATTTTTAAATGAAAAATTACTGGCGCCATCTTTAGAATACATAAACAATGGAAAAAACAAAAAAAAGTTATAAAAGTTGTATGAAAATATTAAAGAAGTTTAATTGTTATATATGATAAATAAAATACAAAAAAAAATTATTGAAAATGTGTCATTATTAGCATTCTATACAGTAATATTTCCTTATAGCAATCAGCCATCTAGTTATCCTAAGTTAGTGAGGATAACGAAAGCTGACATTAAGCAGAACCGAAAGTAAAGCTATGTAGAATGGGTAAAGACTTTTCAAGTTAAAAGGTGACTTAGTCAAGGAAACTCACTAGTTGCAACTTTGTTCACTTTACTTCTGGAAGCAACAATAAAAAACAGTGATTTAGAAAGAATCGGTACAATTTTACGAACTGTAATAATTTAAAAGTAGTCATAAGTAGTAATACATTTTTACAGGTTATGTTTACTGCGCCTGTCCTCGATAACTTTATGGACAATTTTGCGATTATACAGCATTAAGATATCGTTTGCTCACAGAACGACGCCAATTTTTAATTTAAATATTTCAACAGATTAATTATGTAGAACCTGACATAAATGCCAAAATAAATATATTCCTGATCCTAAATATTTATTACAATTTAATGTATAGATAATACGTTCATGGGTTAAGTATTAATTTTGGGCGTTTCGGCGACAACAAATTCTCCACAAATAAATATTTTGTATTTTAATGTTCATTTTCATGCTCATTCTAAGAGAATTCGAGGCGATGTATACTGGTTTCTAATTATATCAGCCATAATTAGAGACGTAACGACAAGAAAAATTATTTCCAGACCATCGCTTAAAACACTTGCATATATAATTTAAAAAGTAAGGTTAGTTATCGTCCTCTTAAATAAATGAAATGAAATTAGTAAACAAAATATCTCTTCGTTGTAGCAAATTATGAGACAAAATTAAAACATAGCGGTACGCTGTAGTCGTTTAAAATATGAAACACCAACGTATATTTAACTTTTGCATTACACATTGTCACTGTTTTTAACCTGCCAGAACGGTTCTATTTCCCTGGCAACATCTCGAGGCAAAAGAAATGGGTCGTTCCCTAAGGTGCGTTATTACTTTATTAACTGACACAGTCCAGAGTATTTTGGAGTTATCTCTGCTGTCGCACTCACAATCCTTAATATTTACGTCTCTACAGTGCTATTACTGGGTGAAAGCTGGAAAAGTAGGGTGGTGACAGCCCTGGGCGGATAAAAACCTTTTCCAGTAGATCAGATTAATGAAAATTACATGTTATATGTGTAGAAAAAATGTTCGTTACCTAATACGAGGTCTGTACTAAAAGAGATTATTTTTATATTATTTAATTTTTAGCTAACATAAATACTATTTAAAATCAGTGAAAGTTTAAGCTCATGCCGCTAGCGACAATAATAAAATTTTATTAAAATTTTTAAAAGACTGGCATAGGCATCAGTAGGTTATTTATTTTTACTCCTTGTTTTTCTTTGGTTGCCATGTATCATTTATGTTTGTTTTAATTACAAAATATGTTGCTTAAATAGTTTTATTTGCGATATTGTATAAAATAGAATACTAACTTTTCTCTATTATTTTCTAATAAAGGTCAATATCGTAATTTTTTCAAAACAAATGTATCTTTCTTCGTAACAAAACTTGTTAAAAAAGAGTTTTAAAGTGATATATTGGCTTCTACTCGATGCCACCTGGATCAGATGCTGAAAACAGTGGAAAATTTCTCTAATAACATTAGTATGCACTTCGGCCTTGACAAGTGCCGTGTCTTAAATATAATCAAAAGAAAGGTTCAGCCCGGTGGATTCGATATGCAAAACGGCCAGAACATCGAGGCCCTGGTTGAAAATGATATGTATAATTACCTCAGAATAAAACAAGCGCGGAAGATTGACCATAAGCAAATGAAAACTGAGATAACTACCGAGTTTATACAAAGGATAAAACAGCTGCTTTGTTCACACCTTAATCGTAAAAATTTATTTAAGGCACTAAACACCTATGCGTGTTCCGCGCTTAGCTACTCATTTGGTATTCTTAAGTGGACAAAAACGGATATAGAAAATCTTTAGCGAAAAGTACACACCTCACAAAGGCACAAAAACACCATCCTCGAAGTCATCCTTCCTAGAACTTATCAACATCAAAGACTATGACTCAATCATCTACTAGGCACGTCTAAAGTTGAAGACCAGGTTGGTTCTAAGGTCTCTATCACTAGCGAAGTTATATTGCTACCTACCGTCTTCCATATTACTAAACTCCATCACTTATAGTTATTACAGAAAATGAAAACGCAAATCAAGCGGCTAAAGGGGCATCCCGTTCTGACATTTTAATAGAAAGTATCCAACTTGGGGTATATTTACAACATACAATCAATCAAATGTGCATGAGAGCCTGGCAAAACCTCTGGAATAAAACAATCTCAAAAGTTCATGATATTCAACTAGAATCCCTGCTTAAAAAATATCACCACTTTGTAGAAGGGACAAAGTTGTCTTAAGAAGATTAAGAATTGGAATTAAAATATTGCCATCTTACGCATGTTTTGCTGATGTTGCCATATCTGCAACACCCATACTAGTTAAGTGCCAACTATACACCAACACTCTACAATAAGACTACACAAACTGGATGAAGACCTAACAGCCACTCTTAATGACAACAGCAACTTTAACAATGTGATAGTGTTTCTTAAAGACTGTCGTATAGATATTGCTCTTATGATTTTGCTCACATTGCAATCCTTTTTAAATATACTGTAATTCTTATTTTTGTAATCGTATCAATAGCCTTTTTGGCTGAAACACGTTAATTTAAATCAAAAAAATAAGTTTGGTTAGCAATCTATTCAAATATTGATAAAAAAATTAAAAATCACACTAATACTATAAATTCTCAGTAGCAATTTTATTTTGGCTGTAAAAATACACTTTAAATTTTTATATTTTTAATAACATTATCGTAGGTAACGTAATATTTGCTAATTTTTATAAATATATTTGAGAAAATTTTCAAATATCAAATTTTATATATTGTTTTTAAATTTTTTATATATAAGAAGTAAGAATAATAAAATTAATTTGTTTTCAATGTCACATTTGTTTCATTATTCTAATTAGGATTATTTTTACTGACTTTAAGGAAAACTTTTTTTTATTTTAAGTTTAACTCAAACTTTTAATTTATAGAGGTTTTTTTAACATTACTCTTTTAACTATCTTGTCTAATTAAAATTCTTCCAAAATCTTAAGTTTTATTTCTCTGTTAGTATTTTAATTATTATACTAAGATAAAAGTAATTGTATCTTTATAACTTTAGTAAAATTATTTAATTCGATAACGGAGTACTAACTTAATTTTAAAATGCTGGTAACTTTATATTGGGTTAATATCACTTCTATAATATGATATGAAATTATAACATGACATCCTACCAAAAAAATCAATAAAAAACATAAAAAAGGCTTCGTCCACTGTTCCAAATGTCAAGGATATGTTATTGTATTGCATTAGTTGTAAATATACAAAAAATTGCTACAAGTTAACTAATTATTATTCGCAAGTGTATCAGATTTAGTCATTTAGGATATTTATTAATACCAAAAACGTTTTTTAATAAAAACGTGACGATGCAGTAAACACATGAATTTATTTAGCAAACTTAGTTTTAAAATTAATACTTCACTTTAATCGCTGCATTTATTTGTTTCACATGGGTAACTGCCATTTACTTAATGCTCATCCATTTCCCATTTCCTACAACCCTCATTTGTTTAACCCAGTTCTGTGACAATTGTTTCTGAAACATGCCGTCAGTACGAAAAGTTGAGAAGTATATAGAGAAAACAGTCGTCGAAAGCTCTTTGTGCGCAAAACTTTTGTAATGAAACGAACTTCGAATAGTTCTAAGACGGAAAATAATCTGTAGAGTGTTGTGAAATACTATATGGTTGGAAAATATTTTATTTTAATATAACAGAATGACAAGTTAAAAGAACATATTTAAAATTAAAAAACAGTTGATATTATGTCATTAGCTACCTATAGTATTTTTCATATAAAAATGCGTGCACGTCAGAATTTATATAAAGTGACGTCACTTATATTTAAAATTTCCACAACGTCAACCTTAGAGTTCAAATTTTCCTAACACAGCTAATAATACGACACCCATACGGAACTGCTTGATCTTTCATAGGCGTCAACATGGTATATTAATGAGAAAAATGTAATCATCATTATATTGGGAATTTTAGAATTATATTGATTAAATAACCAAAACCATTTGTTATTATTAATAATATAAATTTTATGAAATAACTCTTTAGGTCTAATATTCCACAAAATAATAATTTTAGTTAAATATATTAAAAAACTTTACGCAACTGATAGGGGATTACTTCAAGTTTTTTGACAGTTCAGCGTGTGGTAAAATTGTTTAAAGCGTTGCCGCTTTTTTAGAGTAAGAATTTTGTTTATGTTTTGATTTCTTACATAATTTGATCATAATATTATATATTAATAAATTGTATTTATAAATACATATTAAATTTAAATTAATAGCGTTAAAAACTAATTATTGTTGTGTATTGTGATTGTGCTGTGCCAAAACAACTAAATAGTCTGTAGAAAACTGATAAGCTTTCATATAAGATAGATTATTTTAAACAAGAAATATTGGCGGGACGTTTTTATGATTAATGCTCTAAAAGTGGCAAGTTTAAAATTTAGAATATATAATTTTGTATTAAAATATTTTCTTATATATTTTAGTGTTTTACAGTAATCTTAAAACTAAGTGTATTTACTGTTATACTCGGTTCGCAATTCCAAGTCCGAACTGTCTAGTGAATTTAGTAATTATTTTTTTGCGAAGTTAGTTACTTTTTGACAAACTAAAAGTGGCTGGAAATTACTATACAATCAAGCATACGTACTCATAGCCAATATTAATAGTAAACAAACTAAATAGTAAATAAAATAGAACTTTGATAATTAATTAAATAGTTATGTTAAATTATAACAACTAAAATATATTTTTTAAATATATACTACCCAAAATTTGATGGGTTTAGTATACACTTTCACTATTTAGAATAATAATTCTTCTTGTTTTTTAAAGAAACAAGTCTGCAATAGTAGCATACTTGAGCTATTAATACTGAGAAGTAGGAATTGTTGTGTTGTAGGTTTCCGACAATGAATCTGACAAAATGTGCCCGAGCTAAGCGAATGGAGTTTAATATAATAGTTTGACAAATAGTTGTCATTTTAAAAATTCCTCGCTTACCAACTATTCTGATGTTTTGGCAACGCTGTGGGGTTTTGACGTCGTAAATCTTGAATGACGTGCACGCATTTTTATATGAAAAATACTATGACATCCTACCATTTTTCATATAAAAATGCTTACACATCACAATTTATATAAAGTGACGTCACTTATATTTAAAATTTCCCGAACGTTAACCTTAGAATTAAAATTTTCCTAACACAGCTAATAATACGAAACCCATACGGAACTGCTCGATCTTTCATAGGCGTCAACATCGTGTAATAACCAGAAAAATGTAATCATCATTGTATTGGAAATTTTAGAATTATATTGATTAAATAACCAAAAACATTTGTTATCATTATTATTATAAATTTTATGAAATAACTCTGTAAGTATAATATTCCACAAAATAATAATTTTAATTAAATAATTAGACAATTGTATGCAACTAATACGGGACTACTTTAGATTTTATTGACAGTTCAGCGTGTGGCAAAAGTGTATAAAGGGTTGCCGCTTTTAAGAGTAAGAATTTTGTTTATGTTTTGATTTCTTACACAATTTGATCATAATATACTATATATTAATAAATTGTATTTATAAATAAATATTAAATTTAGAATGATAGCTTTAAAAACTAATTATTGTTGTGTATTGTGATTGTGCTATGCCAAAACAAATAAATATTCTGTAGGAAGCTGATAAGCTTTCATATAAGATAGATTATTTTGAACAAGAAGTAATGGCGGGCCGTTTTTACTATTAAAGCCCTAAAAGAGGTAAGTTTAAAATTTAGAATGTATAGTTTTGTATTAAAATGTTTTCTTATGTGTTTTAGTGTGTTGCAGTAGTCTTAAAACTAAGTGTATTTACTGTTAATATACCTAATAGTTTGACAAATAATTGACATTTTAAAAATTCCTCACTTTCCTCTCTGGGGGATTGTATTCTCTCCAGGTATTTTTATTAAGTTCTCTCTCTAGGGTTTGTTTTCTATATGGGGTTTATAACAAAACAATTATTGCCCTTGTCCTTTAAATAGGAGTTTTTATCAGCCGCCATATTTTTCGTACAGACATGTTTGACAATGAAGTATATAATATAATATATAACTAACAAACAAGAACCGTTTAGAGAAATCTTTAATTTTCGGATTCACTCCAAAAGCATCTCTTGTTTCTTACGTTACGAAAAAACAAAGAAGTTTCCTAGAGTCCTGTCTACCATGCATCACAATGCTTTCTGTGCAGGTGCTGTTAACAAAAAACCAGATATGATATTCTGTTATAATAGTACAAAATGTGGTATCAATAAGCTAGACCAATTAGTTCATAAATGTATGTGCAAAAGACGAACAAACCGTTGGCCTTTTGCATGTTTTATGAATTTTTTAGACGTGGCTGGAGTAGCCTCATTTATGACTTGGACAAATTTACATCCAAAATGGAATGAAAAGCAAACATTGGGTCTTACAACGACAGCACAACAACTAGTGTTGCCTTAAATTTTCAGAAGAAAATCAGGGGGACTACAATGGGAAATAAAACATTATATTGAAAAATGCTTACAGGAAGTTGAACCACACAATAAAAAGCAAAAATTAAAAAACCTTCAGTTTTAACAAAGAAAAGGTGTCACATGTGCCCAACAAAAATGAACAGGAAACAAAAACAAATTTGTGAAATATACAGCAGAAATACGTGTAACGATCACCGTATAATTAAAAAAGTTTGTAAGTATTGGAATAAAGAAAAATAAATGACTAATCTATGGCTTTTCTATTATTAAACCTAATGCTTAATAATAATTTAATTTGTCATTTTTCTATTCTAGTTGGAAATAAGCTATTCTTGTGGCTTAGCCCCAACTAAAATAGTAAATTGATATGACAAAGTATTAATTAGTAAAAGTAAAATAATAATATTCTTCTCACATGCGTTTTATTTATTTTGTAAAGGTTTTTTCGTCGGTACTTTATACCGGCGGGCGAACTTTCGACACCAAATTGTCTTTGTACCTGGGGTAATCGAAGGGTCAAATTTTATTATAGGAAATTTCGACACCGCGGCGTAAAGCAGGTAGGTAGGTAATTAGCGGCGATGGACATTTGCACCCAAGCAGGACAAGCGGGTTTTCCCAATATTTATTGTCACGGCGGGGGGCGTGGCACTTGTGTACTTGTGACTAAATTATTTCAGTTGTAATTTATTTCTTGTTTGACGTTGACTTGTGCACGTATACGGATATTTAAAAAATGAGTTTGATAAAAAGTTCCCGTGGTCGGGATTTATTAGTGGTGGAGCATCATTCGTTCTCGAAACAGAAAGTGTTAAAAAGCGGCGAGATATTTTGGCGCTGCATCCAAAGAAACACTAAGTGTTCCGCAAAAATGTTTACAATAGGCTGTGAGGACCTCACCATCACAAGAAGTGATTTAGTACATAATCATGAAGCCGATCCAAAAAAGCTTGAAGTAAAGATGGTAACCAATGCATGTAAAAGAAAAGCTCAAGAGGACATATCGGAAAAGCCTGCCAAAATTACAAGAACTGCTGTTGCTGAGTATGATGTCAAATTTGCTGACGGTTCCTAACATAGCTAGCATAAGAGAGAACATTTACAACTGTCGTCGTAAACTGTTACCAGATCCGTTACCAAGAAGCATATCAGAAGTCCATAACGCGGTTAGTAATTATTCTCCTAAAACCTGTCGCAATGAAAGTTTTTTGTTTTTAAATCATCCTGAATTAAATGTAATTGTATTTTCATGCGAGACAAATATTCGTTTGTTGTGTAAATTAAGAACTTTGTATATGGATGGTACATTTTCATACAGTACCAAATATTTTTATTTGGTGTCGAATATACCTGTAAGATAAAAACGGGAATTGGGGCTGCTGTCGAAAATTGCCATTAAATTTTAGTCGCTACCTGCTTAGTGTCGAAATTTCCTACGCCCCTTTATACATGAGCTGCTAATTACCATAATCTTTTATCAGAAGGGTTTTCACACAATAATGAAAGGCAATAACACCGTAATCTTTTTCCAGGGTATGCGTAAACATCAATCCCTCTTTTCAAATAAAATGGCCTGGTAGATTTACAAAAGTTTTTATTTATTTATTAGGTAAGTCTTTATTTGGCTCCAAATGTCTATTACTTTAAATAAATATTTGTTCTACAAAAGTTTTCTTGCATTTCATTATGTTGTGCAAATCCTTCAGGTAGATCGCACCCTTGAAGTAGACCGCATACTATAGTAGCACCTTTTTTAAGTGTTGCCCTAATAAGGGTTAAAATGTTTTATCGATCTTAATTTTACATTGAGTGTTTTGCTCATGTTATTACCTAACTTGCGCAGGTACCAAGTAAACTAAGATAAAAAATATAAAAAAAAAATCCCAAAGAAATTATTTTTTGAATCAGCAGTGAACGGTAAAGGTCGATTTATACATATCCGTGCCGTGTCCGTTCCGTGTTATAACAGTGCCCGGCAGATAAAAAAAATCATAATGTACTCTTATGAGTATATTTATAGATTGACGTTTTCCGGATGGGGCCAGTCCGTGCGCGGCGTGAAATTAATCCCAAACGATATTTTTGCTTTCGGCACTGGCGATGCACGGAAATGACACGGACCGCACGGACTTGTATAAACACGACTTTATTGTTTTGTGAACACGAGTGCTGGTAAACAGACAAGCAGGATATGTTGTGCGGTTAGTATGTTATGGATTTTTATATGTATTAAAGAAAAAAATAAATAGATAATCGTGAAATTTTGTTTCATCGTCCTATAGTTCTATGTATATTTTGAATTCTCCTTCGGTTTGTCTTTTTTCTACGTAGGACTCACACTCCCTCTCATTTGTTTTAGCCTTTTCCGCTCTTGCTCTTCTTTTTCATCAAATAGTATTGCCAACACGATGACATCTTCTATCCAAGCTGCCATATTTTCAACTGTCTTTTACACAGAAATATGTAATAACGTTTTCCTCTCTTAATAGGCCCGGCACGAATACTGTCAAACGCGGTTGTACGTGAATATAACGTTAAAAATACCCGGACGCGGCACTGACATGCAACGGACCCGTGACGGATATGTATAAATCGACCTTAATGGTACAATATCTAATAATAATTTAAAGAAGTGGTATAACGGTAATAATAATAAAAATACCTCAGAAAAAAGTTACAAAGATATTTTAAGCACCAAGCCAAACTCTTAAATTTAGGGATAGTGATAATAATAGCAAAGCATAAAAAATGATTTTCCATTGTGAAGTAAACATTTTTTTTAGGAGCATCTAGATTAAAATTTTATTTTATCTTTTAGTATAAATAATTTATTTTATGTCCATTATAATGTACAATTTTATTGGAAATAGTAAAAAGGCTTCTTTAAGTGTTATGCAGTTTAAACTCATTTACCATCTGAACCAATTAAATTGTTTAGGTTTTCTAAGCAGAGTAAGCCAACCGGATTAAAAGAGACAAAAATTAACTATCGTCACATAAAAAGAGCTGAGAGCAGTTTCAAAAGCGACGAACTATAATAGAATCACTTCGTGAAAATTTGATAGCTATCGAAAAGCTGTTGTCCCTTTTTACCAAAAATGTTGTTATTTTCATAACATACAGTTAAATATATCAAATACTTCACGTACAGTAAAACATTATTATAATGTACCCAAAATTAATAAACAATGTATTTTATTACTTAGACACTATAAGTGGCCAGTCATTGCATACTATAAAAACACATTTTAAAAATTAGAAACACAAATTAATGTTGAGGGATTATAAATAAAATTTTATAATAAAATGAAATGCAAGTATATTCTGAACTCGTCACTCTCAAAATAGTTAACTGTATCACATCATCACCGTTTCTAAATCTTTCAGTTCTGTCAGCTGCTCAATGACTCACATATTACGATACTATAAAATTATTGGGAAATACCTCGTAGTTGGCTGTATACCATCGTTTAAAAAAAAACAGAAGTTAAAACACTTCACACTTGTATTGTGGTATAAAAAACATAGTTAAAACTTTATAAAAAGTGTCGTCAAAATTTAAGTACTAGCATAACGTTTTCGATTTGAACAGATCATCCTCAGTGCCGTGTGTAATTGTAGCTAACAATAAAGTTATATGTGAGACCTCCTAAATGGGTTTACATCATTCCAAATGTTACATTTTGATTATGTTGTGACTTTAGGTCGATGACAACGGATCCACTGTCAATTGATAATCCTATTTTTTCATAGTACTGATTTACGATTTCTAATGTGACTTTTGTGAATTAGTTAGTCGGGTGTATGAAAATTCCTCATTATTAATTTTCAAAAAAGTTAGTCTGTTAGAATATAAAGATTTTAAAAAGAGAGCAAATGATCTAGGGATTCCAATATACATTTTTTGGCAAGGAATGTCTAAATTGACATTATCAAAAGCAGCAGAAATGTCAAGGACCGCAGCTGGTGTAGAGTTATTTGACGTAAAATTAAGCTGAATTGAAGTAACTAGAGGTGTAGTTGCGTCTTGAGTGGACCTAGACTTGCGAAAACCATATTGAGAACTTGGAAGTTTACTATCGTGTTCTAGACAATGTTCAAATCTATTTTTAATTATTCATTCAAATGTTTTTTAAAAACCATGAAGATAAGGAGATAGGTCGGTAAGAACTTGGATCACATTCTGGTCTGCCAGGTTTTTTAATCGGAATTACCAGGTACTCTTTCCAACTATTTGGTACTGGTGTCTTATTTTTTCAATTATTGTAGAAAATGTCTACTAGTGAAATTTTATATTCTATAGGTAAGTTGTATAACATCGAATATGATACATTGTCAATACCTGAAACAGTAATATTTCTTTTTTCAAGGGCTCGATGCAATTCCCATAAATGAAAATTTTCGTCAAAATTGTCATTTTGTCGGGGTACTGTTTGGATATGTTCTTGTACAGTGTCGTCATTTGGAACCCATGCCGGGGCAATTTTTCTATGGAATTCTTGCAACCATGTATCTTCTGGATCAATAGGTACTTTGTTGGCTTTTTTGCGGTTTTTAAAACAATTAACTTTTCGCCAGACATCTTTTATTGGTGTTCTTGAGTTAAGGCTTTCACAAAAATCAATCCAATTCTTCTTTTTCTTCTGTTTGAAGATTTTCTTTGCAATAGCATCTAGTCGTTTATACTCCATTAGGTTTTGGAGCGTTGGATTCTGTTTATAATTTATAAACGCAAGTTTTATATTTTCAGCTGCTAACTGACAATGATTGTTCCACCATGGTTTCGGAATATGACCTTTGTTTTTTTCTTTAATGGAAAAATGTTTTGGGATAGCGACGTTGACTGCCTGGTATATATTTGTCAACAGTTCTTCGTAGATTAATGGTATTTTCATTGTTTCCAAAGTACTGGCATACATTATCCAATTGGCTCTGATAATGTTCCATATTCTATATTTTCTACTGGATGTGGCTTCTGCTGCGGAGAAACTTTGTGATGAAAAATTAATTGGCACATGATTAGATCCATAAGGTTCTTGTAGAGTATTCCAACGAAAATGAGAGACAATATATTGGGAACAAATGGTTAAGTCTACAGCAGAAGGTTTATTGGAAATAGCAAGAGTGGGGGACCCGTCGTTTAAATATTCTAAATAACAGTATTCTATAGCATCTAGAAGATCTTTACCTAATCTATCATCAACTTCGCAGCCCCATGCCAAATAGTGTGCGTTAAAATCGCCTCCAATTATAAATGGTTTTAGTATATTTTCTAAAAAATTTATCCATTGTTGAATTAAAACTTTGTCCTGGGTTCATTATATAGAGAAATTATATGTAAAGGTTTCTTGAAATGTGAAATTTTTATTGAAATACACTTATAATGTAAACGAAAACGTATTTTGAAAATTTATTTCTTCATATTATTATGTTGGATTTCAAAAGGATTGCACAACCGCCATATCCATCAGGGCAGTCAGCTCGAACACAATTAAATTCTTTAAAATTATAATATTTTCCAGGTTTAAACCAGGTTTCAGATAATAGAGCTATAGTGATGTCATTCTGATGAAGTAAATATTCTAAATTCTCTTTATTAGCAACTCCTGAACGACAGTTCCACTGTAATAGGTTTATTTTATTTAAGTTTGCGAATTTGATGCTAGATTTTGGTTAAAATGGTTACTAATTATCTGAATTACATCAGCTTTTGAAATATTAAAATTATTATTTTGTTTAATTGAATTAACAATTGTAAGAACCAAATCTACAATGACATTTATTACAGAAGAATTTAACTCTTCTGACCTGAATCTGCAATGTTTAAGTTTTTTTTTTGGTAAAATTGACTTTTATCTATTCCCTCAGGATGTTTTGGAATGGAAACTATAGATACTATTTGTTTTCTAGCTATATCAGTTGGGTCTGAATTATTTGGTTTCTGCCTTTTATTCGGCCTACTGGTGTTTGTGTGAGGATTAAGTATAAATTTAGCAAAATTATTTCCTTGAGAGGAAGTAGAAGGTTCTGAATTTTGTGAAAAATTTGAATCATTGTTCGCTGTATTGGTCCTAAGAATACTAGCGTATGAATTCTTAGGCACTTTATTTGCTTCGTAAAAATTAATGTTTGTTAAACCCATCGTCTCTTTTATTAACTTTTGTCGTATAAATTCTGGGCATGCGCTTAAATTTGTGGTCAAATGATTCCCCTTACAACTGAAACATACTTGTGTGAACTCAACTTTTATGTAATTCTTTGAATTATGAGTTTCTTGGTATCTGTTACATCTCGGCTGACTCCTACATTGATTTCCTAAGTGGCCGTATCTAATACAGTTAAAACATAACAAAACTTTCTGTTTATATATTTCAACTTCTTTAATAACCTTATTGATGACTATATATTTAGGTAAAGTTTGTGATTTAAAGGTCACAATACAAGACTTAGTAGGGACATATTTGACAATTTTTTCCTCATTAACAATTTTTTCTACTTTACGCGTAATTCTTTTAACGTTTGCAATTTCAAATATGCAATTACTATCATACTGTTTAATTATATTTTTAATATACTCTTCCGATAAATCTGTATCTATATCCCTAATAACTCCTTGTCTGTGTAAAATAAATTTTAGAATATACAGATCTCAATTATTTAAACGAAATATTTCTAGAGTTTTGTTTTATAAGAGGTTATTGCATTACTATTAAATAGAAGTGCTTGCCTTACCTGTTTTGTTACTTTTTGTTGTGTCTCATTCAGATTGGTTGTATTTGGATTATTCATCAAATTGATTGGAATTGTAGTACTTACAGAAAGATCCTTTTCGGCATCACTTTGATTGTCGAATATATTTTCAGACATAGCTGGTTTTGTGGGTGTATCAATGTATCATGTATCATGTAGAATGTATCAATAATCAATAAATAAAAAAATAAAAAATAAAAAAATAAAAATAAATAAAACAAAAATAAAACATTACTTACATGCCGGTACTCTATTAATTGATGTAAGGCATGTAAGTTATGTTTTATTTATTTGTTCATTTATTAATTCATTACAGTTTAATAGACTATTTTACCAATTTGTGGGTCTTACCTTGTCTGCTTAAACATTTTATTCATTTTGAATAACCACAGACATGTAATATTGGCATAATTACTGTAATTTATATTATTTATATCATCTATCTTTGTTTATCTTTATTAGACAACACCCTAATATGGGTTTATTATTTCAGCATTTATTTAACTTTGTATCGTGACCTGAAGATGCTTTGCATATTGTAGAAAGCGAAACCGGTCGTCTGGATAATTAAATTAAATTGATTGTGAGTAAGTCGAATTTATTATTTCTTTTACCTACCCATTTTCATTTAGAAACAAGATTTTTTACAAGATTGAAGAAAGAAAATAACAAAAGACCACAAGCAATCTGGAAACACTCACAGGAAGGGACTCAAAGATGACAAAAATACAATATGTAAATGTCTAACTAGAATAACTAAAGGGGATAGAAAACAAGAACAACATCACCACATTCAAAATAACCGACACACTGAAATCTATTCTATTCAAAACCAAACCCAACAACACACAAGCAGATATGAAACTTCATCTAAAAGTACCCTGTAAGTGCAAAAATTTCTACGTGGGACAAACCGCAAGACCGCTAACTTTCAAGATAAAAGAGCATGAAACATACATCAATAACAGAACTTAGAGAAATTCCAGATATGCAAACATAGCCGGCACAACGAACAGAGACTACAATAGAAAGATGTATCAATAATTATGAACTAAGCAGACATAAAAAAGAGAAAAGTCAAAAAAGCAGCCCACATCGTACTTAATAAAGAAACCTGCGTAGCAAGTCCATTAGTAGAATGTAATGGGCTTTTGTTGCAAACGTTAAAAGAAGAAGTGAACAACAAAATTATACCAACAATAGCGGAGTAACAGTAGGTCGAAAAACATTACCTACAACCTACATTTTTATACACAATACATACGCAACACACAAAACACAAATATCGCTTTTCTTGCCATTTAGAAGATGCTACCTACAAGATCAAGGGCAATTGTGTCAAAAATGACATATATGTAACTTAATAACAAAAAAAACTTTGTTTATTTGCATTTTCGCAGATTTTTTTTATAATAACCTTCTTTTAGAACCATTTTCAGAGTGGAAGTCGAAAACGTCAAACACCAGTTAGTTTAAAATGTAATTCTTATTACAACCAATAATTGTGGCTTAATCCCATATAAACATATTTAAACTAGTCATGCCACTAGAAGGTAGTTTCAGAATTTTTCTGTAAAACACTATTTACAGAATATTTATCTTTTAGTTAGAAGAATACATTGGCCCTTTTTTAATAACGAAATATTTACAATAACATTTATTTTTCATGTTGAGTTTTGCTTATTTAGAAATTTTAATAAAAATGCCCCTTTTTATGCATTAAAATACATTGACGACACTTGTTGCCTACGATGCCTGTAATATGCGCAATAATTTTGGTTTAATAAGGGAAGGCTTTTATGCAAATTTTATTTCATTAGTTTTGCATTTCCCCTTAATTTTTTTAATATTTCTAGAGAAATAAAGTTACATAAAATTCGTTTGATATTTCGCCTATGCCCCAACAAAGATTTGTTATAATTCGTAGACTAACTTTATAACAAATTTAACTTTATAAAAAAATCAATAACAGTTATTTGCCACTAAATATTGCACTTTAACAATGGTAAAAATGCAAACATATTTAATTTTTACAATTACGAGCTATAGTCTCTAGGATTCAGAATTTCCATAATGAGTTGATCTAGATCACATCATCACCATTTTAGCACAATTAATTCTTGTGTGTTGAAAGTTGGCCAAACATGAATTAGAGTAGGCTTTAACTGTCGATAAACTAATTTAAGAGATCTAGATATGCGTTTTTTATATTGGAAAGAATCGCTCTACATCACACGTTTATGAGTGTACTTTTTGTTAATTGTTTTTCATTATTTCTATTTACTTTTTATGACCAGAGAGCCGTCTCTAATAGTAGTGGGGGATACAGAGGTAGGAACATCAGGAAACTTCCTGAAGTCACCTTTAGCGGTATGATCCTCTACTTCTTGCTGGAGGAGTATGAAAGGTGGTCCTGAAGTGAGGCGAAAAATCTTACGCCAAGTTGCTGAAACAAATAAAGGGTAGCGTAGATACAAAGAAGGAGGAGATTAGTATCAAAAGCGCTCAAAAAGACCAAGGGCGGAGACCTTATCCTCGAAGTAGCACGGATAGAACAGGCCGAGCGCCTGAAGAAGAATGTTGTGGCCCGTGCAGAGGAAAACACGTTATAGTGCTCTGTAAATAGAACGGATTATTTATTCCACCAGAGAGGGGTTCAAGATTGTCTGTATCGAATTGAAGGGGAATACGACACCCTGAGGAGAAAAAACTCCATTTAATACGGGAACTCCTTCCTCTATTAAAGTATAGACATGAAAATGTTACTATTTTCGTTGACTTGAAATCTTTTACTAAGTTGGAACTTGGCAAGGCTGTTGGACGTATGAAGATCCGAAAGGCACCTGGCATATATGGTGTCATGCCGGAGACAGTAAGACTTGCAGCTCTAATATATTCGTAGGTTTTCCTAAGATTGCTAAACAAACTGCTTGAACAACAGCAGTTTTTAACAATGTTGAAAGAAGCTAAGGTTGTCCTTATCCCGTAAGGTAGAGTTGAAGAGGAAGAGGTACGATTTCTGAGATTTCGGCCAATTTGCTTTCTTAGTTCGGTAGCTAAATTGTACGAACAGCTTGTAAAAGGCCGCCTTGGGCCAAAACTAAATTTAGGGCCATAAGTTCCACCATATACGCAGTCACAGAAGAAACTCTTTAGTTACGCAGAATACAAAGAGATGGATGGATGGAAGTTTGGTGTGCGTTCTCTCTCCCTAAGTGTGCGTTCATAACGAGGCGCCGACCCTCGATCGGACCATAGGATGGTATTATATTGTCATCGCCACGTAAAACAAATGCATTATTTTAAATGCGAGCGTTCACTGTCAGTGCTAAGCTCTAGGCGAGGATACCTTGCGATGGTCTCCGTAATGAACGCACCCTAAGGAAGAGTGACCACCAATCCTGGCATGGCAAGTAACAAATAGCAAGTAGCGCGCTTCTAGCATGTTACTTAAAATGTAACCAATGCAAACGAATGATTCAGCGCACACCAAAATGACAGCGACAGTGGCGTCATGCAGCTTGCTACGCCACGTCGTAAAAATAGAGCTTTTTCTACCTTTTTCCACGTGCTACTTGCATTTTTTATATGTGTTTGTTGAAAAATTTAAATATGGAAAACAGTCCAGAGTTTAATATTCGTTTTGTCTCAATAATTGAGAAATTTGCAGGTATTTATAACAACGCAAGTCCGGAATTTTGGAAAAGGATTGAAATTTCGCAGGATACTTTTATTTATTATTTAATTATTTAAATACATTAAATCCACTATGCTCTTATATCTCTTTCCAATAAGTGTGTACCCAAAACGTTATTAAATGTCACGTTACTTTAGTGTGCGCTAGCTGCTACACCAGTGCAATGCTCGTGCAAAAATGTCACTGCCATGTACATGTCACGCCAGTTTCGTGGGCGCTCTCGCTTAGACTTCTGTGTAAGGTGCTTCTGCAATTATCGGTAAGTTTTTTTCTCAGAAACCGATGTAAGTTTTGGTGTTATTAAATCTGTCAAAATAACAGGGTAACAATAATTTGTTTTTTTTTTTAAAAGCGAAGTGTTTGAATACTTTTATTCATAATATAGGGTTATTTGTGGTGCTGTTTCATTTACTCTTTTTGTATGCAACAAGTATGCCGAAATTGCTTTGTTGATTTATTTCACACTTTCTTTTCAAAAAATGACTAGCTGTTGTGAGCCGTTGTGAAGCTAAACAAGAAAGAATTAGACGACTTTTTGACGAAGTTTCATCTAACATAGCAGGGAATAGTGATTACATGACGCCCATTTAGAAGTTCAAAATGAGAATAGTCATTAGAAACAAGATGTGTCCGACAATGACGTGGCCTCTATTATAGTACTTAAGAGAACAACCCCTGAACCTTGTTTCATTAGACGTGACGGTCCTTGATATAAAAAACATTTAGATCAACGTAAGAACGTGAGAACCAACCCGTGCGACAATTCAGTAACCCAATTTTCAGGAGCAAAAGGTGAAGCTAGGCACAAGAATACTACCTCCTCCTGTTGTTTGTGAGTTAAGAACTCACTACTGTAATTTTGGTTGGATGAGAATTTTTGATAGGTATCAGCTAGTTCATTTACTATATTCTGTGGATCAGTTAGTAACGCCACTTCTTTATCTAGACTTACAATTTGTTAGTAAGTGTGCTGTCCTGTTATTTTTTGAACTTTTTCCAAACCGATGATCTATTTGTGTTGCTGTTAATGCTAGATATGCATTTCTGCCAGGATTCTTGTTTGCTTTTTTTATGATTATCCTTGCTTTATCTCTATATTTTTGTACCTTATTAATAGATCAATATTTTTGTACTTTTTGTATTGGTTCCAAATTGTTTTAATTAATCGAATAGCGGTCTTATATTCTGTATATAAGCAGCATCCAGTACATACTGATTATAAAGCTCTCGAGTGTGTAGTTAATCGACTTCGAAATTTTATTCTGATTCATTATCTCTAATAAAAATTTTCAAATTCAATCCAATTTGCTTTTTTTAGTTTTCATTTTTAAGCTAATCTTGTATATGTATTTAAACTAACTATATGATTCAAATTGAGAAGTTGTCACTACTATATAAATCTTTTAGTACTGTCCAATCGAGTTTACCAGAAGTTTACCAAAAGATGTTTAGTTAAAGTTTAGTATGTGGCCTAAAACTAAGTATGTGGCTATATTCAGGATTTGTAGCTCCAATTCTCAAACATGTTATTGGTGACATCAATTTCAAGCCAAGGTTTTGAAGAAGATTGCTCAATATTTCGTGTGGGATTGTTGGACTAACATTATATAAGAGAAGTCTTTCTGATGGGGTGATTAGTCTACGTGCTAGCATTATTCATTATTTATTTTTATGGATTCTGTTTTATTAAGAAAATCATCAACTACAGCTTTACTGGAAAGATAAATACATACTCGAATATCATAGATTCTTGACGAATATATAATATTTTTTGGTTGACATTTGATTGGTATTTGAGTGGTCCTAGTTGCAATAGTTAATCTTGTGATTTTGCGCCATTGATTTAACAGAAGTTGATGCCTTGTTCTTTAAGTACAACTTTTGGACTAGTTTGTTGCGATGCAACAGCTAGAGTACATTGGGTTGCTTTGAGAAGTGTGCATATTAAAGTATGGCTCTGATTTTAATTGTTTTTAATAAAAAACCAGTCTGGTGTTGTGTTGTTATGATGATTTTGTTTAGGTCGATTTTCAAAATAAGTATATTAATTCAGTCTAATTAATACTCTTTTAATCACGTTTTTACGTCTTCTTATAACACTAACTTTAATAAACAGGTATATAACTTTTGTTGCTTTATCATGGTTAAAATACTAATATAAAATTGTGAATTTATTGGATCTGAAATTAAACACACTATGTGGTTAGAAAATCAGATCTACTAATGCTATTGAGAATTATTGTTCAGTTTCGTTACCTAAGTAACTAAGTTATTACCATGAACGCTTTGTTATAATTAAATTTCAGTTAAATTGTTTTTATTTTGTTTGGTGTTTTATAAATATTAAAGATGCTTAATAAATTAAAAAGTATTATTCTTATTTAATTTCATTCCTTCAAAAAGTAAACAAAATCCTACGCTTGAAAGTGTGTAATGGAAACATTTTCTTGTCGGTCTCTGCGACCGATGTTAGCTTTATTGTTCAGAAAACCCCTGTTAGTTGCCCAAGGTTAAATAGGTAATATGTCATGTAATATTATTATACCTGCGTTTTAATTCCAGTTCAGTTCTAATATCGTCTCAGTCTACGTTAGTTTTAAAAGTATTTCTGTTATCTTGATGTTACCGTTATGGAAGTATTAATGTTAATATATATGATTATCAACATTTACGTCTCCGCATCAAATCTACGAAAAACGACTTTTACACAAAAATGGCTTTTCTCGTACTCATTGCGCAGCTTAATTTAAATTGTGTCCTCTGCATGGTACTTTTACATTTGTGATATATCCTAATTAGTATTGTCTTTAGATAAGTATGGTTTTAGCAAATGTAGTAGTCCACTGTTTTGCACTAGTCGTTTTACGTAAGCCTAGTTCAGGGTATGGTACTTATCTGTCATATACATTTAAATATTTTTGTTAACCATTTAATCGTTAAATAGTTTAAGGAATCCTGAGCGAGAATTATTAGATCCTGGTTCTTCTCCATCTTTTATTAAATTCTCGAATTTTGTGATGATTTTGTTTTTGAATTCTCTTCTTTTATTCGTCAAATCTAGAAATTTTCTATCCATTTATGTCATTATACTTTTGTTAAAATTGTATAAAATTTTAACTATATAACAAAGTTTTGGCAACTCTTTGTCCATTCTAAAATGTTATGTTTGCACTACTAAAATTTGTTTTAGTTAAAAATTTAAAGTTACTTAGCAGTTTAATTAAAATATATGTCTGTACTTAAGATCTGCAAGTCTTTGGTATTTTAATAGTTTTTTTTCTAGGTATGTTATTTATTAAGCTTTAATCTATTTATTTGTTTGCGTACGTAACTACTTCAATTTTACTGTTTTTCCACTGCGTAAAAAACTACACAAATTACATAAATGCATTTTTATGCAAATTAAAAAAAAATCAATTTTCGTTGAGTAAAACCAGACATAATTGCGACTTTTGTAAATTTGAATTTATGAATTTAGTTTTTGAAATAGTAAAATCGTTTCGCCTTTAAACTCTTTATCTTTGACACTTCATGGACGGCTCATTTTTTAATGGATCGTTTTTAATTTTTTTTGTCTAAACTTGAACTTTTATTCTGTTAAATGGTTTTTTTTTAAATTGCCTATTATTTATAAACAAAGCTCCGAAGAATTAAAAAAGTGTACTGCAGTACACTTTTTTGAGATAAAATCTGACATTATGTTCATGTCCGCGTATTTGAATATTAATACTAACAATGGTATTGTGTTCGAGAAAACTTTAATTTCTTTGTTGCATGCTTGTGTTGTGTATATTTGACGTATAATAATTTGAATTCGATTTGAATTCAATACACAGTAATACATTTAATATACTGTATATCAGACATTTATTGCGTTATAATTTTAAAATTTGTAAATTCTGTCAAAATGATTTATTAGATGTTTTAAAAATTACTTCAATGTTTTTAAATGGGCCGAAATCAGACCTTTCAACGTTTGAGACATTAGATGATAAGTACAAATATTCAAAATTTTCGTATAGATATACAAAATCTTATAATAGTTTAATAAATTAATTTAAAAATAATTAAATCCTTTAACAAAATATCCCCCATGTAACATCAATAGAAAAAAACACTGTTTTACGATTAATGTTACCACTCATTGAATGTTCTCTAAAATAGTCTTTTAACGGTGATCTTCCACGTATGTGAAGTAGTAATTTACAAGAATTAAACGTAAAAACGAGCTAATAGAATTCAATTGCCGGAAGGGCGCCCTATTAAAGTATACCTACCTACTTCTGTTACATCATACTTCGTTTCCAATCCGTTTCCCATTCAGAGTTCCATTTACTTAATTAAGGTTGAAATCCTCAGGGCTTTTATTCTTCTATACTAACGATTAAAATATAGGGTGAATTCCACAAAAAATAATATTAAAAGCTAATATCTCAACCATAATATACACCATATTGAATATGAATATCACAAGGACTGGGACGATTATTAATACTTTAGATAATTAGGTGGAGTATATTAAAGTATCTAGCGATATCAGCTTATTTAAATAAGGAAATCTAAACTCTGTTTAACCATGAGTATAGGTTGTTGAAATAATAAAAGATTTTTGACTAGCCTATACACGTGCTAATAAATTAAAGTTGTTAACCAAAAATGAAGGCTAGAAAATCAAGTTATCAAATATTCGAAGTAGGTACGGTGATCAAACATTTTTTTAAACATTTTTCGAATGGTATGATACAAATAGAATATGAAATTTTAAGGAGGAATCGTACATGAATCGTACGTGAATTTTAACCCCACACTGGGGTCTATAACCATAATAAATATATATATATATATATATATATATATATATATATATATATATATATATATATATATATATATATATTTAGATATATGTACCTATTATATAAATACATATTATATAGTTTTAATTTTTTAACTACTGCCAATGGCATATGTTTGGTCAGATGAACCTGCCATACGTACCCCTTGTAAATTAATTTCATCGTATGATAAGTTTGCCAAGTATTTTCATAAATGACACTAAACATGCTTTTTAAAATTGGATTTTTGCGTTTTTAATTCAAGTTTTAATTTATTTTGTACTGAAAAATATTTTAATTCATTGATTCTCAAATGTAGTCACTTAGTCACTACACACACCAATGGTGCGACTGAAGTTGTCGATTGTAAATTAATTAGCTTAATTTTCCTCTTTTTGATTTTCATATTATAAGTGATATATTCTTCTTCTTCTTTTTCTATCTGCCATTGAAAATTAACTTAGGTCCCTCTAATATACACATCATTCAGGTCTACGCACCGACATCAGAATCCACTGAAGAAGAAAATAAAAAATTTCTATCAGATTCTAGAAGACTGTCTAAAACTGACCAAAAAACATGAACATACTATTATCATGAGCGATTTCAGTCCCAAAATAGGACAAGGTACAGTCGCGAACGTCGTGAGGTCATTTGGTCTTGGTATAAAATTTTTAAATTACATCCAAGAAGACTTTATACATGGAAAGCACCCGGTGATAACTCAGGGATAATCATAGGACACCAAATTGATTTTATCAACATGAACAAAAGGTTTAGAAATTCTATCACTTCAACAAAAACATATCCAGGCGCAGATGTCTTCTCAAATCATAGTCTACTGGTTGTAAATATCAACATACGACTCAAAATAATTATTAAAAAAATAAGGCCCAAGATAGGTATAAGACTACTAAAAGCAAATGACACCCAGAAAAAAGTAGAAACAGAGATTAATAAGAATTTTGCAAAAATAGTTGAAGACACTACTAGAGGCAAAGAAGAACAGTGAAACGAATTGAAGACATCTACTACCACAATTGCGCATAAATATCTAAAATCAAAAAGAGAAAAGAAGCAAGAATGGATGACAGGTAAAATATTGCATATAATGAAAGAGCAAAGAAAATTAAAAGGTAGAAATAACAACGAATACAAAAAGTTGTATAAGACTACACTAAAGAAGATAAAAGGAGCAAAAGAAGCATGGCTGGCTGAGAAATGTACGGAAGTTGAAACACAACGCAACACGCAACGATTTCCATATGCACAAAAAAATTAAAAAGGTGCAGAATACTAGAAAACAAGAGGCCCAGAAATAACAAACTAAGAAGTAATTATGGCCATTAAGCGGATTAAAGACGGGAAATCACCAGGACCTAATGAGGTGCATATTGAAATTTTAAAACTATTAAAGGCACACCAAATCATAGCTCTTATGAAACTATCCAACAACATCTACGACACTGGTTACTTATCAAAAGACTGGCTACTATCAATATTCATTCCACTTTCTAAAAAACTAAACGCTAGAAAATGGAAAGAACATAGATTAATTAGTATGATAAGGCATGTACTTAAAGTACATTCACTTGCGCATATACCCAAATTAGAAGAACACCTGAGTGAAGTTCAATTTAGATTCAGAGTAGGACTCGGAATGAGCGAATCACTTTTTAGTTTGCAAGTTAAAATACAGCGATGTCAGCTGCGTCAGAGAGCCAGGGATGTCAACTGGGATATGTATGCATGTTTCGTTGATTTCGAGAAGGCGTTTCATAATGTCCCACATGAAAAACTAATCGATATCCTAAAACCATCAGGACTCGATTGTAAGGATATAAGACTGATAATAAACCTATACCTCTAACAAAAAGCAACAGTACGATTCGAAAATGAACTGTCCGATATCTTTTACATTCGAAAAAGGAGTTAGATAGGGTTACATATTGTCACCGGCATTATTTAACATATACTCTGAAAACATCTTTAAAGATGCCTTGGACGAATTAGAAGATGGAATTGCTGTAAATGGCCAACTTATAAATAATATTAGATATGCAGACGATACAGTGTTGCTGGCAGATAGTGCGCAGGGGCTACAAAGGATGATTGATAAGGTTGTAAAAGCATGTAACAAATACGGCCTAAAACTAAATTTCAAGAAGACAAAAATAATAATCATTAGTAAGAACATCAACATAAACGCCCAAATTACAACAGTCGATACACCGTTAGAAAGAGTGGAAAAAATATGCTATTTGGGCTGCAATATTAAGGATACTTGAGATAACAGCTACGAAATAAAAACTCGTATTGAAAATGCCAGAACGCTCTCTCAACAGCCTTGGGAATATTTTCTGCAACCTATCTTTAAGTATCAATATACGCATAAGAATTCTTAGATATTACGTTTTTAGTGTCCTTCTCTATGAAGTAGAAAGCTAGAGCATTACAGAAGATGCCATAAAACGATTAGAGGTATCTGATATGTGGTGCTACCGTCGTATGGTAAGGATCTGGTATATACACCACACAATTAACATAACTATTCTCCAGAGGCTAAGAAAAAACAAGGAAATTATTAACGCCATAAAAAACAGAAAATTGGCTTACTTCAGCCACATCATGCGTAATGATAAATACCTACTTCTACAGTTGATTCAAGACAATATTGAGGGTAAAAGACGCCCTAGACGAGACGTATAGACGTATATCCTGGCTGGCCAATCTTAGGAAGTGGAGTGGTTTAACGTCAACTGATCTATTTCGAGCTGCTGTGAATAGAATAAGATGGGGCAATGTGATTGCCAACATCTCTAGAAGATAGGCCTATTTAGAAGAAGAATATTCTTCTTCTTCTCTCTACAACTAACTAGAGACAATATTGAGAAAAACGTTTAAAAAATTTTACACAACCTTGTTCATGAGTTTTATTACATTTTTGGAAAATATACTATATATATATATATATATATATATATATATATATATATAGTATCAAAAATATCAAAAAGGTTAATAAATATTTTAGATATCTTGTTTTCTTTAAAACACTAACCACTCAGAAGAAGGAAGGCTTATTCCATGGTCTATCTCAAATACAAATTTTTTCGGTGGCTGGTTATTAACAAATAAAACTATTCTCCACGCCTGACCGATATATTTATATATGTATACGTATATTTAGTTTTATAAATAGATAGATATAAAACAGGAAATATATAAATAACGTTTTAAATTAAATGTTAAACCACCACACTACTGACTACATTTTATGTTGAAATCTAATTAATTCTCTCGTAAAGTTTGTCGACCGTAAACCTATTCGGAACATTTCACATTAACCTAAAAAATTCAGTTTTATAATTTTAGGTTTTAATCGAGTGATATAGTAGAATCGAATTTCGCAGCACCGCTCTCTGCAATTTCATAACGAAAAATTGGAAATACGAACCGTAAAAATAAATACAGATTTAACGTTTGTTTCGTTTTGTTGATGTAATAACATCGAATACGATTCTGTTAACAACGTATCTTGCACCGTTTGAACTGTTTGCTTGTTTACAAAATAAGCAAATGTTTTAAAAACAACAACCCTTATGCTAATAACAGAGTTAAGTCCACATTATATAACCAGGGTAAAGGGTAATTAGTAAAGTTGTGTTATTAGCTTAGTTTATGTTGTTATAATATAAGGTATTTTTATCGAAATTTTCTAATTATACGTATGTACCTATGTTTTAAACTATGTAATAAATTAAGTTTTTATCACATTAAAAAATAATAGATAATTATATAATAACAAGTTAATTATAAATATACTATACCTATTTAAAAGGAGTCATTTGGCTCTTTGTAGATCTATGCACTGTGTGCCCTGAAAAACAGTTATGTATACCGTTTATATATATATATATATATATATATATATATATATATATATATATATATAGATATATATATATATATATATATATATATTTATAAATTAAGGAACACTTGAAGAGTGGTGGGTTTTTGGTCAAAGTGGAGAAATAAAAGACAAAGAAGGTGGCTACTTCATCTATTTATTGAAGACGTTTCGCTTTCTACTCAGAAAGCATCATCAGTTCATTCAAAAAGAACAATATGAAAAACTAAACATCCATAGAAAAGTTTATTGCTATTTAATATTTTTTCTTTATGTCAACATTTCGCTAGGCTAGAATGACAGGGTTCCAACTAACCACAACCTAGTTTTGAGAAAATAGTCCCCAAAGTTTAACCTTGACACCACACAAGTGTTTTTGATATATTGTTTGATTTTTGTGTACACACTTCTTAGTTATATACATAAAAAGATTTTGGCGGGTAAAAAAGAAAAAAATGCTCTTTGGTAAGAAATTTACAATTTTTTTTTTGTTTAAAGTTGGAACCTTGTCACTTTTTAAACTTGATTTTATGTGTGACAAGGTTCTATGTGGTAGGTGAAACCTTCTGATACCAAAGTAAATGATTTATTTAGTCTGATCCATAGGTATAGTTAGTTGGATTCTGAAATAATTACACTGGTATAAATTTCAATTATTGTGACTTTATTTTAAAGAAAGGTACAGTAAGTGTTTTTGACCTATGTCAACATTTTCACAGTTTTAATGTGGTGTAGAACGCTTTGTCTTGCAAGGGCATAAACTTTAACATTGACTTGATGTCCTTTATTTTTTCCGCTGAGAGTGTTGCCTTGGAGTTCACTAGGTGTTTGGGTTTTATCAATTTCCAGATTGGTGTGTTTGCTTCGGCTTCTCTTTGCTTCCTTTCTTGGACACCGATCCAGCAAACCTCAAGATTACGGTCACTGCCTTTTTTTCCAAACAAGATTAATCCAAGAGGAGAGTACAACTCGATCTGAGACATGCCCTTTTCAATAAGACTATGAGCATTGTCCTCTTCTTGTATGCAAGAATGACCTGGCACAGAGTACTTCATAGTTATCTTCTTTATAGTGGGGTAATTGTGCATAAAATTCAGAATTGCGCAAGACATAAACGAGTTCCTATTTGGTGGAACACATGAGTCACTCCACAAGATTAGTTCAGTAATTTTATGTTCAAGTGCCACTTGATTCAAAATTTTGTACACAGCACTAGTTAAATCATTGCCAGTGCGTCCTTCAGTGACCTCAGTCTATAAAACGCAGTAAATAGTCTTATTAACAGACAAGTGTGCAATTATATTGTATGTATTCAGTTTTCTTTAAAAAAAAAAAAGAACTAATTTCAGCCCTAAGGCAGGCAATGGCATTCTCTAGTTTATTTTCCCTGTCTTGTTTGCGATTTTCACGCATAGCGTCCTTTTCCTTAATGTGCGCTTCATATTTCAATTTTATTTTATCGGTGGCAATATTTTGTGAGGAAGCAATCCTATACTCCTCATAAAGATCACAGCGATCAGATTTCCTTACGTGAAAGTCTAGGTTAAATTCTGTCACAAAAATATGTCGATACATACTTAGCTTAACAGGCACAACATTTTCCTCCCTACACTTTTCTGTGTATAGTTTGTACATTTTAGCTAAATAGCGAAGATCAATTGGAACCTTTTCACACTAATAACTCCAAATATGCGATTTTGTTAGTTGGAACCCTGTCATTCTAATCTAACGATTTGTTTAGATCAATAGGTACACTAAATACGCTTGTGGGTCGGTACAAGCGATTTATACACACAAGATGACCGCAGAAAGTTTGTGCACATCTGGGATAAATCAAAGGTGCCTTATCTTAGAGTTTACAATAAATTTTTTAACCTAAAATTACCTTTAATTAGTTTTACAGTCTTAGTCTAATGTTTGTTAGATGTTTATACAATAGCTCGTAAATTTCAATATTTTTAGATTTTAGTAAACTAATTAAGTTATACGGCTTTCTGATAGTTGGTACTCTATAAATAGTGTTATTTCAAACATTTTCTTTGTCTTGTATGTTCCAACTGCTTATAAAAAAAATTCTTTTTGTGAATGATTAACATTAGTTTGCCATTTATTCTTGCGAAAGAACATATGGAAAATTTGTTATTTAACCTGATTACCATAGAGTATTTCTTTTGCTGTATCTAAAATGCAGCACCCACGCCATTAAATTCTAGATTAAATATAGTTTTTTTAATGGTGCCATCAGTTTACCTTATTTGGGACAACTATGAGTTTTCACTGTTATATTTTTGGAGATTAGCAGAACAATAACGTAGATTTTTAGAACAGTACTTTCTTCTTCTGCAAAAATCTGCTTGTTAAACCCTGAATAAATAGATCTTGAACTGTATTCGTAAGACCGCTCTTTTTAGACTTTAATTTTTAAAATAAATTTAATGCTGAGTTGTAAACTTCTTAAGGTTAGTGGGTATTCAACAGCTTCAACATAGATAAATGTGTTAAGAGTACTTCTTAATGCACCAATTGCTAGTTTTAAGCATTTGTTTACTAGACAATCTAGTTTTTCCAAATGTGTATTTGCAGCTTGATCATAAAATATACAACCGTAATCTAATATTAACCGTATATAAGATCGATATAAATATAAGGCTATATTAGCATCTGTTGTAGTGTGTGCTCTAAGTATATTTATTACTTTTTCTGATTTACTTAGCATATATTCAACATGATCCTTTTATATTAATTTTCCATCCAATATGACTCCCAGATATTTAACCTTTTCATGGACATTCAGGTATGAATTTTGTAACGTAACTTTATTTGGTTGGTTATGTTTTTTGGAAAATATACAAAACTGACTTTTTTCTTCTGAAATGGATAGTCTCTTATCTAAATACCAGTTCGTGATAACTCCGTAGTTTTGGTTAAGACATTGTGCTTCTGATAATATGTATTACTAATCTTAGATGCAAATATCGTCAATAAATTGAAGAACTTTAACTGTTTGATATTTTTTATTTAATGTTTCTTCAAGGTCGTAAACTGTATAAAAATTTGTCTTTCCAATGGTAATATTTAAATAAAATAATAAATCTCGAAAATTTTTTTTAAATGCTTAAAAATATATTCTTCAACAAATAGATATTAACTTTAAATAAAAGGAGATGATGACACACATTGTCGTAAAGAACGTATATTAATTTATTAAACACTCAACAAACAATTATCTATCACAAAAAAATTAATAAAAAATCCTTTACAAAAGGTATATTAAAATTCAAATACCCAAATTAAAACACTATATCGGGCTACATCACAGAACGTTTTCGGAATTAATATTCCATCATCAGTGTTATCTAGATGTAAACGTTTTAAGCCATTAATACTTGGGTAAAGATCCGTTAAATGTTGTTAAATTGAACTTACAGATTATTGAATTTTTGAAATCGAAAATACAGGAACTTACTTTCCTTGTGAGTTATTTATCACATAATCTTATAATTAAAAGAGTTGTAGCCATTAATTAAATAAAAAATAAAAAATATAAAACATAAATTAATTTAATTAAAACTTTAAACGTGTCAGTATAGCAGAATGACAATTAAATAAATAATTTGCTATAACCTTAACCGGTTCCAATAGCCATTGCTTTGAATATCTAAAAAGTAATGTCACAATAAATACAAACGCTCATAATTCCTATATTTTATTATGTTATAATTTATTATCAAAAATAGTCCATAAAAATTTAAAACTGTATAACCTTGAAAGGTATTCAATAAAACTTAACACTTACAGACAATTCAGTGACATTTCTAGAGAACATCTGATACGACCAAAACAGGTGAATTTCGGTAGTAATTAAAAGGGCCAAAGGTTTATTGCTTTATAACTCGTCGGCAAATATTTAGATGGTGACATTAAAGGGATGGACCTGAGAGATAAGCACAAGTAATAGATGGGGTCTTGAGTGTGAAAAAAAGGAATGTCCGTGAAACCCAATACGAAAGATAAAAAATTATATCTTTATGCCGAATTTCGATAGATTGACAAATAATCATTATTAAGCTTATTGCAAAAATTGCAGGTTCCATCACATCTATACAAGGGATAACGACTATTAATACTTACATCATAGAAAATTTTCAAGAACCAGCTAAGTGTTCGATTAGTCAGTGTTTGGTAAGTCAGCCGCCAAATTGGCAACATAAATTTTGCTCTCCTCACAAGCTGAGCACCCGAAAGGTTTGGCAACCGAGCCCATGCTTATCGCACATGACCTCGACGTTAAGTTTTCGCACCTAAGGTCTTTTAACCTGCCTTATGGACCTATGCCTAAGCGGCTGTATGGCCTCACGGCCTTTATACTCTAACGTTATAAACATTACATCTTTTTTTATTTATATTTAAATAATTATTTTATTTTAATTTCTTTAATAATGTATTAATTCCTTAGCTTTCAGGATCTTTTTTACTATTTTTCTTCAAAAAAATAGTTGGCGTCCTTTCTCTCTTTCTGTCCGGTAGAATAAATATTAGTAACCCCACTTCTTCGAAAGCCACGTTTTCAATTTTTGTGCATGTAGGAATCTTACAAAATTTAACTAATTTTAATAATAATTCTATTTCATTTTATCCTTGCCATCTGCTATTTATTTAATTGTGATTTTAGTTAAATAATTGACAAGGAAGTTAACCCCTTTGATGTCTCGCTAATGCTGTTGTTATATTCTAGTTTACGGGGTTTATTGGAGAATTTATTGGATTTGAAATATTTATTTGGATAATTTTTAAAATTCTATGGAATGTTTTATATTTTAATAGAATTTATGGAATAACTGCAGGTGTCTGTAAAACCTACCCACATAATCTGGAGGCAACATCGAAGCAGGAGCAAGCAACCAAAATATGCCATAAGTATCAGTTCCAAATTTATTTATTGTAAAGCTTCAGGCAGGGTTATTTTTGCTTTTTTTTATGTTGAATAAATATATCATTGTTTTATTTGTTACCAGCTAAATTTTCATGGTTTAATTCATAGTTTGAGACAAGACGGATTTATACTTGAGAAACTGAGCTAGGCGAAGCATAGACGATAAGCTCCCATGGTTGATTACTTCAATTCCATTTTATAATAGTACTTCAATTCTCTTTGGTAGTTTTATCGTTACAATACCCATAATATGTGTGTGAATTTGTAAAACGTCGTCAGCACACACTTGATCTTTAGTTTTGATGACTAAATTAAACAGACGATTATAAGTTGAGGTGAAGATAAAATAATAATAGAAAGAAAATATTAAAAATAAAAAAATACTGAAATATACAAGATCATTTAGTGCCGAAACCACTAAATTTGCTGCATGTGCGGAATTAAATTAAGGCATATCAAAGCAGGTCGAAATATATTAGTTGAAGTAAGACGAGTCCATCTCCTAAGATTAACCAGCCAGGATATACGTCTGCGTCCAGAGCCCCTCTTGTCCTCAATCTTACCTTGCAAAATCTACTGTAGAAGTCTGTATTTAAAATTACGCATAATGTAACCAAAGTAAGCTAATTGTTGATTCTTTACGGTTTTAACAATTTCTTTAACTTTTCTTAGCCTTTGGATAATAGTTATTTTAGTTGTGTTGTTTAAATTTGAGATCCTAAACAGACGTCGGTAGCATCAGATTTTAAATCGTTAGAGAGCTTCTGGCTTATTCAATACACTCGTTTATTGAAATTTGGGCGTCTACATTTGTATTAGTAATAATGATTATTATTTTTGTCTTCTTACAATTTAGTTTTAGGTCGTATTTGCAACACCATTTTACATCACATTATTTATCATCCTTTGAAGCCTCTGTGCACTATTTGCCAGCAATATGGTGTCGCCTGCATGTCTAATATTGTTTATAAGTTTTCATCTCACATAATGACTCTTAAACTGGATCTTGGGTTAGAAATTATTTCTTTCTATCATCTATATAGTTACTTTCATTACAACTGTTTTTAATTAAAACAACCAATTCAACTTATTACCAGGCAAACAAAAATTTTATTAATCTAAATGGTAATTTTTTCTAAGATGTCTTCTTTTAATTTTCAGAAAGTGTACTTACCGGAATTGTAATCTTTAGTTTATGACTCTCGAAATGATTTCTTTAAAACCGCATATTGTGGAAATACATTCGTGCATGCATTTTCTGAGTTTCTTTAACGATTTCCACAGAAGCAACGACAATGCAGCGAGAAGGTTTTGACTTAAATTAAACTCTATTGTTGCGTCAGAATTTATACCTTCGTAATAAAATAATGATTTTGAGAATATACAGGAGATGTTTTTCTAAGATATTAATGTCTTTTGTCACTTATAGTGTACCACTTAACTTAAAAGTAAATATTATATTATCTTCTTTTTTAGAAGGAAAGACATTTGAGCGATATATTGTTTTATTGTAAAACAGCAAATATTGATTAATTAGAAAATAAAACTAATTAAATGTATTATTGAGTTACTGAGTAAGAGGACAATGTCCTGGTATAATTTTCTTGTAGTTTTCAACATAAGTAATTCTATATTTTATTTCTCAATTTATATAGGAGATTTTTTAAAGTTTAACTAGTCGTTCTATCTCAATTTTACATAAAACTAGGTTATGATACCTGATCATCAATAATACAACGATCGAAAGAGTAACAACATATAAATATTTAGGAACGTGGCTAACCGAAGATGGAGATCAAACAAAAGAAATCACGTTCATAAAATTGAAGAACTTACTTGCAACCGTAACCTTAATTTAGAGATCCGCATAAGAATGCTACATTGTTAAGTTTTTTCTACTTTGCTATACGGCATGGAACCGTGGACAATAAAATAGTCTAAAATCAAAAAGTTAAACTCCTTTGAGATGTGGTGCTACAGGAGAATCCACAGAATATCGTGAAAAATTTACTAATATAGAGGTGTTACAAAGAATGAAGAAAGATTGTGAAGTCATAAAAACTGTTAAAATTAGAAAGATTTAATACCTGGTCACATAATGTGACCTTGCATAATGAACCTAAGTACGTATTACTTACGTTAATTATGTGGGAATATACAAGGAAAGTGAAACCCAGGACGACGTAAAATATACTGGCTAAGAAATTTGAGAGAGTGGTTCGGTTGCAGCTCATTAGAATTATTCAGAAGCGCCGCCAATAAAATTAAAATAGCGATGATGATTTCCAACCTCAAATAGGAGAAGGAACCTGAAGAAGAAGAAGGTTATGATAACATTCCAGTGTTAACTGAGGTTAATATTCTGACATCCAGTACAAATATGTGATGTCAGCGTCAAGTTTGACGACTCCAAGCAAAGTTTACTTACTACATTTCTCATCTAATAAGTCTTATTTAAGAAATCACCTTTAGTGAAGTTATAATTAGCAATAATGTCAGATTTATTGGGTTTTTTTGTAATAACGGTCATGATGGAGGAAGGATGATAAAAAAGAACGCTCTTAGTGATTTTTGTGATGTAAAAAATAAATGTATTTATTTTTATATAGCTCTAAAGGCTTATTCCTACTTCAGAATTTTACATAGGTAAAAATCCGCACGCATTTCTTTTTTGTTCTGCTCCAGAATATCCATATAAATTAAACTTCTTAGTTTTAGAAGCTGCACCTGCCTTAATCGAAGTGAACCAGTTAAAAAATTCACTGATCTATTTGAACCAAAAAGTAATTACAAATCTCCTTATGACCTCTGTTTGTTTACTACAAATTTTTTTAAATGCAGATGATAAAAAGCATTTAAAGAGTGCACCAAGCTAGATGTATCGGTTATAATACTCTTTTAGATAAACTGATGATGCCCAATGAACATTGGGCGCAACGTCTTCAATAAATAGATAAAGTAGCACAACTCTTGTCTTTTTTATCTCCAAATTGACCGAAAATATCCCATTCACTTACGAGTGCACATTTATATATATATATATATATATATATATATATATATATATATATATATATATATATATATATATATATATATATATATAAATATATAAATATGTTGGAAATATCGGGTATGTGGTCTATTAAATAAAAAATCTTTGTTTTTTCTAAATCTCAATATTTCGCCATTTATTTGATGGCTTCATCGGGAGTAACTGTAAAAAACAAACATTTCAAAACACTGACGTACACTTAGATTTACAATACTTACAGAAATTGAAAGATTATACACATAAATAAAATTAATACTAAAATAACATTATTGTTGATGACACTGTACATTTAATAAAATGCATGTTAAAATTTAAAATATCTTTGAGCAAGTTCGTTACAATCAATAAGATGGAACAAGTAAAAATTATTTCAAAATGCAAAAAATAACAATGTAAGAAAACATTAGAGGAATAGTATTTCTTTAATTAATCATTAAGGCTAGTTGGTATGATTAATCATTAAGGTGAGTGTAGTTTTAAATTTTGTTTAATATATTGCAATATATGTTGCTTAATTGCCCCGTGTCTGTTTTATAATTTAAAGTTTGTTTATTTTTGTTAATGTGGTATTTATTATACACATATTTATAAATTGTTTTTGGTCGAAATAATCACGTTAAATATATAAATATATATATATATATATATATATATATATATATATATATATATATATAGAAAAGAAATTTAATCTTTGCAGATAAGTTAAATAGTAAACTCTTAAATATTGGGGAAATCTACAAGAAAGACCCTAATGAGTATCAATTGTTTCGCCGAACGTTTTCGCCAAAGAGAATTAATTTGGCTTCTTCTGGGCCGAAAGAGAATAAATTATAATTAGCTATCACATATTATCTATTAAAATATTATTGATCTTACCGTAACTTAGAATTGTAGAGTTAGAATATTAAAAAACTTTGCTAGTAACATCGTGGTGTTTTTTGTTACTATGTGCAAAAAAAGTTTTTTTAAGGTTTGAAATGTGTGGTAGCTTTGAACTTAACACGCAAAGGTTTACCTAAGGTTAATCGAAAAACCCAATGTAACTACATTTAAAAGGAGGTAATTCTTTGAATTGTCGGCAATAACTAAATTTTTGATTTTTAGAAAGTTTAAAAGTGAGGTTCTGTTTTAGCCAGAACGCATGCGCTGACAAATTCAAGTAGTTCTTATGAATCTTTATGTCATTAAGGTTCACTCTTAACATTAATGGAGAGTAATTTTCCTTAACGATTTCTCCATTAATGTTAAGAGTGACATTAAGAATCTAAGCGATATATACCACTTCTTACTTAAATCAGATACCAAGAACAATACAACATCACAGATAACTAACTTGACTGATATATCCATTAACAACTAACCTACCTTTATAATTAATTTTCATTAACTAAAAAAGATAACATTCCCTTGCTTTTTTTAGATACATCTCAATAAGATATAATAATACATGAACAATAGAATATAATTAAATAAAGAAAATCAAAATAATATTTCCCTATACTGGGATTTAATTTCATTCGTTTGTACCGATGAACCTTAACGACATAAAGATTCATAAGAACTACTTGAATTTGTCAGCGCATGCGTTCTGGCTAAAACAGAAAGTTACTTTTAAACTTTCTAAAAATCAAAAATTTAGTTATTGCCGACAATTCAAAGAATTACCTCCTTTTAAATGTAGTTACATTGGGTTTTTCAATTAACCTTGGGTAAACCTTTGCGTATTAAGTTCAAAGCTACCATACAATTCAAACCTTAAAAAAAATTTTTTTGTACATAGTAACAAAAACACTACTATGTTACTAGCAAAGTTTTTTAATATTCTAACTCTACAATTCTAAGTTACGGTAAGATCAATAATGTTTTAATAGATAATATATGGTAGCTTATTATAATTTATTCTCTTTCAGCCCTGAAGAAGCCAAATTAATTCTCTTTGGCGAAAACGTTGTGTGTACACGTAAGTGAATGGGATGTTTTCGGTCAATTTGGAGATAAAAAAGACAAGAGTTGTGCTACTTTATCTATTTGTTAAAGACGTTTCGCCCACTGTTAAATGAGCATCTACAGTTCATCTAAAAAATGTTATTAGCGATACATCTAATACGAAAAACAATTATGTAAATAAGCTTACCTTTAAAAGATCTGTAGCATTAAAATGTTTAAAATTATTGCGAAGAAACATCAAAAATTAATCTACTAAATACATCAGCAAAAACACAGAAACACAGAACGCCTGAAGATTCCCAATTTAAGTAATTTTATATTATTTTTTTTTAATTTCACTTTTGAAAACATTGATTGATTAAATCTATCAAAAAATGTAATTGTCAATTTTGAAATGTTATATTAAAAACGGCACGGCTAGGGTTCTTGACTGTTATGATCATATCATGCAAAATGAAGTATTTCAAAGCTCGAAAGTCAGAACTGACAATCAGCTGGTGAGATTGAAGGAAAAGTTTTGTAGATGCCAACATAAATGTTATGATATAATAAAAGAAGTTGAAGAAGAATCATATAACATAACTTCGCAATAATAACACTTTAATGCTACAGATCTTTTAAAGGTAAGATCATTTACTTAATTGTCTAACAAATATGTATTAAAAAATTTAAACGCAGAATTAAAAATTACATTATTACTGAGGGCCGAAAGTCCCTTGGAATAAACAAAAAGTTTTTTTGAATGAGATATTTGAAATTAAAAATCACACTAAATTTTCTCTTTCTTTCATTCCTCTAGGTTATTAAAATTAAAAACATAGAAGTTTTCAGGGACTTTCGTCGCTCAGTAGTAATGTATTCTTTGATTATGCGTTTAAATTTTTCAAAAAATACTTATTATTTTTTTTGAAATTCGAAAAAAATGAATGCAATTGAAAAGCATTGGCCCAAAATTTTGCGCCTACGCTCTTAAAATATATTGTTGGAAGTATTACTTATTTTTTCTGGTTATATATCAGTCTTTTATGTTTGAGTTTTAGTATTAAATAATATAAAGGCTTCTTACTTTTAATATACATTTTATTTAAACGCTATAATGTCGTACTTTACATCCTAAGATCGTTGGAAAACTAAATTGTTTCATAAGAAACAATTTTGTTTTACTTACGGCGCCGGCGTTAGCATATACATATAACATTCAACAGATATTAAGATTTTTATTGAATTTGCAGTAATCTTGAAACGATTTTCTTTATTACGATTTGAAGCACACTGCTTTATTTCCATACAAAAATATAATTGATAGGAATCGGACAAGGTAGAACAAGTAAAGCAACCAGTCTTATGCTTAGAACGCTTTTGAAGATTTTTTACGTTTTAATGAAGTGAAATATGGTAGAAAAATGGAAATGAAAGGCTTTTATCTGATCGATAATGACTCTTGAATAACTCAAGCCTATATTTTTCTGAGTAGGTAATAATAATTACAAGTACCTTGTTATTTACAGAAACGGTTAAAATCTTAGAAAACAATCACCGTTTTTATAATTAGATGTTACATTATAATGTCGATGATTTATGCATAAATAAATTATATATAAATCAGATAAGATTGTATTTATTTAAATAAAAACAAAACAACAAATATAAAAATTTTACCTACAAATCCCTAAAAAAATTGCATAGCAACGTTAAAATAAATAAGAGCCTCATGAATACCGAATTTCGCCAGGATAATGAAATAGAGAACCAATTTCAAAAGGCTATACAAATAGTGCTAAAACAGTGAATTATAACAACATTGAATCTGCTTGGAAAAATATAAAATAAACTTTGACAAGCATCTCAGATGACATGCTAAGGGCACAAAAAGATAACAAAAAAAACTGGATCGATGACGATTGCCTTAAATGCAAAAAAGAAAGAAACATAACTAGAAGGGACCTGCTAAAAAATATCTCCCACAACAATAGTAAAAGGTATAAACAGAGATAAACAGAAAGAAGAAAACTAATGAAAAAGAAAAAGAAGGGGTACCTAAAACAAATATTCAGAGATATTAAAGAAAATCGGAAAAAAAAACAAGTAGGACAATTCTTTAAATGAGTTCCAGGGATTAACTACGGGCACCAAGCAAAAACAGGAAACTTCTTTCAAAATGACAGTTAACAGATTATTGCTAATAAGAAGGAAATCCTAAAACCCGTAAAGGCTATTTTGATCAATTGTTAAACGACCAATCTAGCAGAAATAAATCAAATATAGAAGTACATACAGATAGAAGACCAACACCCGATATACGAAGAAGTAACCCAGGCAATTCAAAAATAAGCATAATAGCGTACCAGACAGCGATAATATACCCGTAGAGTGATTAACACTGATGAGAAGCTTTGGACATGTCTATATACAAGTTAATTTAAGGTATTTGGTGAAAAAAAAACCAATGCCAGAAGAATGGTAAAAACTAGTTTTCTTCCTTTTGTTATGCACTGCTCGCTTATTGAGCATTGGCTACACTAATTTTGTTGGCAGCATTTCAGAAAAGGGATGCAAAGGATCTCTTAAACCAATCGCTTAGGTTTTTTAGTTATGACGTTCGTCTTTCGATCTTGCCCTATAAAAAAATAAATTTACCAATCCACAAAAAAGGAAACAACAAGTAATGTACCGATTTCAACTGGGCAACTTTATTATTGAGCAGATTATCACAATAAAAAACAGATAGTGGAAAAATGCTTAGAGTTTGATCGTAAGCTTTATTAGGTGTTCGTAGATTCTAAACAAGCATTTGATAAAGTATGCCCGGTTAGACTATGGATACCAATACAAGAAATTGGCTTTTCAAAGAAACTAGTCAATTTAATATGGATGTGTTTGAAATAGTTACGATGTAAGGTAAGAGTTGATAACGATACTCGGGGACTTTTGAAATAAACAATAGAATCAAACAGGGAGATGCACTTTTACCACAACTCTTCAACAAGCTCTGGAACACATAATCAGAAGTGCAAGAATCGAAGAACTGACTGCAGCATTCCATCGAGAAAATCCGATCTTATTGTTGGCATTTGCAAAAGATATTGATATAAAAGGAAACACCAGACTAAGGATGAAGGAGACTTTCGTAAGATTCGAGAAGGAAGCAGAGCAGAGAGTGCTCTATATAATGAAGACAAAACAATATAGGTATGTATATAAGCCGCAATATCCAAAACAAACATAAAATCGGACAGAACATCATCATTAGTGACTTTACCTTTAACCGCGACCAAGAAGAGGGACTTCGTGTTTGGTAAAAAAAATTATTAGGAAAATATTTTGAAAAATATAGAGCTCGAAACAGAGCCTCGAGACAAAGAGCTCGAAAAACTATATTCAAACCCTAACATAATAAAAAAAAATAAAATGCAGAAGATTTTAGTAAACAGGATACATCAGAAGACATTCTGACGATAAAATATTAAGTCTGGTATAGGAAGAAGCTCCAACTGGAAGAAGAGATAATAGGGCCAAAGACCTAACAACTATGAGAATGAAGATTGGACGAAAAATAAGTAAGATAAAATAAAACTATTGTTTGGTAACCAAATAAAGTATTTAAATAAAATGATTTAAAATAAAATAAAATAAAAAATACAATAAGAGTAACCATAGTAAACGATATCTACTATAACAATTATATTGACGCATGGGAGGGGTGTTTAAAGGATCATGGCCCGCATTAGCCTCATCAAAAAACGCTCATATATATACAGGGTGGTCCTTAAGTAATTGTACAAACGAAAACCGTAGATTCTGCACTTACGATTATTACTTACGAAATATTACGATTTAAGCCAACTTGCTTTATTAAAATGTTGATATTAAGAAAGATACAGGGTGTTAAAGCGGAAATTTAAAATTTTATTTTTCGCTATAACTTTTACGTTTGTAAATATTTTTAGATAAAAATTTATAATTGGATGCTTTTGAGTAGGTTAAATTATAATTTTATCCATACTTTAATGTAACTGATAGAGGGCGCCACATATGTCACATGTGTGGCATAAATTTGCGCTTAACTTTTTTTGCTCTTCTAAAAATTCTACGTTAGAAATAAAATGGGAGGTGAAATGCTTTTTGGACTTGCACGAATGAGTGTTTACCGTAACTTGGCGGTGCAAATGCAATCTAATGAAATTATAAATAAATTAGTAACAATACATAAAATACTAAATTTAATATTATATACTGTAAAATACAGTTATTACTATTTAATAAATAAATTGAAGTGCCTTAAATTACAGCTAAATGCGAGGTGTATTAAACTTATAATTTTATAGATTTACTTATAACATTCTGCTTAAATATTATGATAAACCCAATTGATTGTAATAAAAATTACAGTGTACGTTTGTTTTTGACACTTCGATTTCCATTCCGGAAATTGTTTTTAAAAAGGAATTGTTGTTTTTATAACCTGTAGTTGTTACTTAATTTACCCCTTTTTGTTAAACCAAAATTTGACAGGTGACTTACTTGGTCTCGATATTGTCGGCAGATAGCCATGGTTTTAGTTTAATATTCTAAGGGTGGTGTTAATATCACATTTTGATTTTTGTGTGTTTCTGTAGAATGTCTTTATGTACAGTTGAGTCCACGGTTCTTTACCCGTGCTTCACTATTACCAGGCGACATAAAAGCATACTTTCTATCTAGTATCATTGTCTTCCACGATTGTTACTAAGTTGGACGCACTATATCAAAAAGAGATAGATACAAATACGACTCTTGGGGACATTTTCAGATTTAAAGTACATTGTGTGACGTTTACTTACATGTGACTGTCAATTTGTTGGATTTTTGCTGTTTTTTTTTATCCAGATTTTGCAGAAGTTATTTGTATTACAAACAGTTGTTTTCACAAATAATTTTATATTGGAGTTTGAAATTTTATGGTAAGTGTATTTTATTTTACCATTAATTTACATACACAATTAACTTCATTCACACAGTTAAGGAATGGTTTTGTTTAAGTTTCCGCAAAACTGAAAGAAATAATAAAAAGAAAATACTAAATTAAATTTTTTTACATTAAGCCAGGAAAAACTCTTACCTCAAAGGCACAAGAATTTGTTGTAAATTTAATCGAGTACTTTGAATTAGAAAAAAGGAATGGGGAACTTTGTTTCAGAGGGTACCAGCTAGGATAATAAAATAACTTATAAATGTTAACTGTATAGCATTTAATTATAAAAAGTAAAAATAACCTTACAAATGGTATATTGTGTGCACATACTTTTATGTATATATTAAGTCTTGTCAATAATGTCTGTGGTTGCGCATTAGCCGGAACCGGACAATGTCACTCTGTGGTACTCATCCCATTGGCGTTGTCAGCTCTGCAAACACGCAATATAAAAACAGCAGACACACATTAGGTTAAGTATGAGTTGTGGCGTAAACACGTGGATTTTTTCTAGGGAAAATAAAATATTGTGGTGACAGAATGACAACAGCAGAAAAGTATCTAAGCCAGATTGTTATAATGAAAAATAATTTCTTATGGCTCAGGCGGTTCAGCAAAAGGTTTTATTTTTGTTCCAAATCGTTGACTGCAGATTTTCACAGTAAAATTAATAGTACAATATTCACTAAATAAATACGTACACAATTACTTCCTAATTTAGAACACTCATCTTTGATTGTCATGTATAATCTACCCTGCTATAGTGAAATCATGAATAAACAACCTTCCGCAAAATAGACAAAATGAGACGATATACCTAGATTGGTTGGAGAACTACAATGTTAATTTTGATGAACATCAGCTAAAACCGGAATTGTTACAATATATATATATATATATATATATATATATATATATATATATATATATATATGTATACTTGGCAAAATATATATATATATATATATATATATATATATATATATAGAGAAAAGGAGTACGACCGTCAATCCAATATAAACTAAGGTACACTCGAAGAGTGGTGGGTTTATCGGTCAAAGTGGAGAAATAAAAGACAAAGACGATGGCTACTTCATCTATTTATTGAAGACGTTTCGCTTTCTGCTCAGAAAGCATCATCAGTTCATCTAAAAAGAACAATATGAAACCAAACATCCATAGAGAAGTTATAACCAAAGTGTGTTACCTTACAAAGACATGTAGCAGTCAGTGATGTAAAAAATATGAAAAAGCTTACAAAGCTGGACATTCAGAGTTAACGTTGTATATAACAATTAATTGAAACTAGGTAAAGTTTGCAATTTGACAAAATTAGCACAGCAAAAGAACATGTGGTAAAAATACATGTATATATAAAAAAAATTTTATAAAAACTTAGTAAAAAACATTAAGGTTTATTTTAAAGTGTAAAGAACTAGAAAGATCATTAGATTGCACTTCCAACAAATTTATTTAAAAATTATATTTTAATTTTAACTTTAGGTAACATTATAAGTTATTAAAGATTAATAGTAATAAAGAAAAAAAATGAAGTTACCAGTCTTTAGCTTACTGAGGCTCGTTGGTAAATGAATTTAAAAGTTTTTGACACCCACGCACAACAACGTGAGTAGAAGTGGCCTTGAAGTCACAATGACATAAACAGCAAGGCAAGCTACCAACCTCTATGTATTAAGGCGGTATATTCAAAGAGTGTGATAAAATTTGGTTGACAACTTGTCGTTAAAAAACCAAGCAGTGAAAGGAAAAGGTGGTTAAGATCACCATTTAACCCTACAGTGATTGATCTGTCAACAAAGAACAAAGCAAGAGAAGTCAATCCAATATATCATATATTGTAATATTATGACGTCACTAGTTAGCCAGCTAACAGGTGAAGATTAATAAAAATTTCCACAGTCCAAAGGTTCAAATATTAAGGACCATAATGAAAAGGATTCTATGAATCAGATTCAATTTAAAGTTTTATCAAACAAGTTCATCAAAAAAAACAATTACTTAATTATGTAAAAGTGTTATTGACAAATATTAATAAAAAATGAGTTGATAAATCTTAATTAAAGAAGGAATAATTTATTTATATTTTATTTTTATTTTTATTTAAATTTATTATAAGAAAATGTGATAAAGAAAACCCCAAAATGGGACAAAATTTAAGTAAACAACATATCAAGCCTAATTCTGTAAAATTAATGCATGATAAATTTGGCTCAAATTACTAATGTCCGTTCTCTTATTAAGAGTATTAGGATGTTTTAATATTGCACACATTTCTAAAAACTGTCTTTTAACGAGATTGCGTTCAGTGCCAAGAATTTTAACTTCATTAAAGTTTACTTCATGCTTAGTGTTAATGGCATGTTGGGCAAGAGCACAAGTATGCTTAGATAAATTGATATCACTGCGGTGTGTCGTAAGACGCCCTCTCAGTGATCTCCCAGTCTGACCGATGTAACATGAGTCACACTCAGCACAAGGTATATGATATATTACATTCACTTGTTCCAGAAGGGACAGAGGTGTTTTTACCGCAGAAGCCAAGCGTTAAACAGACAGGTGAGGGCACGATTACTTAATTTCCATATTTCTAAGGTTCATACCGATATTAAATTTATTATTTCTCAAATCAATAATGTCACTTCTTTTCTGGATAATCACCTTCCTGACAATTTGTTGGACACTTTTGAGTCATCTTTACATAAGAAATTTAATTTTGTATATCATAAATCCATGGCACACCTTCGTAAGAAGCTTAATAACTTAGACACTCCCCAGTTTAAAAAAATTCCATTTAATCCTAAGTGGATTAAAAATCTATCTAGTACTGAGGTTCCTCAGGACATTCTTAAATTGTTATCCTTGGGCCCCAAATTTGGCTTACAGCCAACTTTCAGAGATTATTCTGTTAGTAGAATTTTAGCAGATGTGGAAAATATTTTGTCACATGCTGACAATTCTGACCTTTTATCTCTTAGGTCTTCTTCCAATAATATTCTGTTGAACTTTTCTAATCGCCCTAGACAACCCATATCGGAGTTAGATAAGATTTACAGGGAGACGGTATCGTTTTTAAAAACTCACCCTAATCTTCTCGTCCTTACTAGTGATAAAGGGAATGCTACTGTCCTCATGGATAGAGATCAATATCTTAATCTCAGCCAATCGTTGTTAGATGATGATAGATACTATCAACCTCTCTCTACCAACCCTTGCTCTAAATTTACAAATAAAATAAATAAATTCATTACACACTTAAAAAATATTAAGATCATAGATCAACCACTTGCAAAATTTTTACATAATTATGATGGATATGCTCCCAGATTTTATTGTCTACCTAAAATACATAAGCCCACATTGAGCATGAGGCCAATTGTTTCCTCCATTAATTCACCAAATACTAATATTGCAAAATTTTTAACTGACATCTTATCTAAATCTTATAATTATAATAACAACTTTAATATTGTTGATTCTTTTCACTTTAGTGAATTTATTAATAATTTTGAACTTCCACAAGGCTACATTTTAGTGAGTTTTGATGTGGTATCTCTTTTCACTAATTTACCTCTTTCGAGCGTTATTACCTCCCTAAGAAATCACTGGAACTCCATCCAACCAAACTGTCCTGTATCCTGGGATGTTTTTGCAGAACTTTTACAATTAACATTTGACACTAATTTTTTGGTCTTCAACGACAAATATTACCTTCAAATTTTTGGGACACCTATGGGTTCCTCAATCTCTCCCATCCTAGTTAATTATGTACTGGATGATTTAGTATCTGACCGTCTGGGTCTTTTAGATTTCCAAATCCCTTTTATTAAACGGTATGTTGATGACTTATTACTAGCCTTACCTCCAGACAAGATTCAGGCCACCTTGTCTTTATTCAATAAGTTTGATCCTCATTTACAGTTCACTGTTGAACTAGAGGACTCCAACACAAATAGTATTCCCTTCTTAGACATGCGTGTCATTAGAATGGGAGATAACACCCTTACTACAAGTTGGTACAGGAAACCAATGGCCTCTAATAGGTTTCTCAACTACCATTCTTGTCATCCCTTTAAATACAAATTAAACCTTATTAAAGCTTTAAGCTGCAGGCTAAATAGACTGATACATCCGATTAATCGAAGGGAATCCTTTCAATTACTTAAAAATATTCTGATTGAGAATTCCTATCCATCCTCCCTTATTAATAAATACCTTTTCGCTCAAAGCTATGGTTCTTCTTTAAATGATATACCCAATGGTGACCAACTTAGAATGATATCAAATAATTCAATTAATAACACTGTTCTGCCTAATACTGTACTTGGGAATCCAACTACCCATTACTCCTCTTTACCTTATTTTCCTCAAGTTACTGAGAAACTCGTTAAACTGTACAAACATAATAACGTACCTGTTAAAATTGCTATTAAGAATGCTAAGACTGTCAGGAATTTGTTCTCTAAAACTAAAACACCTCTGTCCCTTCTGGAACAAGTGAATGTAATATATCATATACCTTGTGCTGAGTGTGACTCATGTTACATCGGTCAGACTGGGAGATCACTGAGAGGGCGTCTTACGACACACCGCAGTGATATCAATTTATCTAAGCATACTTGTGCTCTTGCCCAACATGCCATTAACACTAAGCATGAAGTAAACTTTAATGAAGTTAAAATTCTTGGCACTGAACGCAATCTCGTTAAAAGACAGTTTTTAGAAATGTGTGCAATATTAAAACATCCTAATACTCTTAATAAGAGAACGGACATTAGTAATTTGAGCCAAATTTATCATGCATTAATTTTACAGAATTAGGCTTGATATGTTGTTTACTTAAATTTTGTCCCATTTTGGGGTTTTCTTTATCACATTTTCTTATAATAAATTTAAATAAAAATAAAAATAAAATATAAATAAATTATTCCTTCTTTAATTAAGATTTATCAACTCATTTTTTATTAATATTTGTCAATAACACTTTTACATAATTAAGTAATTGTTTTTTTTGATGAACTTGTTTGATAAAACTTTAAATTGAATCTGATTCATAGAATCCTTTTCATTATGGTCCTAAATATTTGAACCTTTGGACTGTGGAAATTTTTATTAATCTTCACCTGTTAGCTGGCTAACTAGTGACGTCATAATATTACAATATATGATATATTGGATTGACTTCTCTTGCTTTGTTCTTTGTTGACAGATCAATCACTGTAGGGTTAAATGGTGATCTTAACCACCTTTTCCTTTCACTGCTTGGTTTTTTAACGACAAGTTGTCAACCAAATTTTATCACACTCTTTGAATATACCGCCTTAATACATAGAGGTTGGTAGCTTGCCTTGCTGTTTATGTCATTGTGACTTCAAGGCCACTTCTACTCACGTTGTTGTGCGTGGGTGTCAAAAACTTTTAAATTCATTTACCAACGAGCCTCAGTAAGCTAAAGACTGGTAACTTCATTTTTTTTCTTTATTACTATTAATCTTTAATAACTTATAATGTTACCTAAAGTTAAAATTAAAATATAATTTTTAAATAAATTTGTTGGAAGTGCAATCTAATGATCTTTCTAGTTCTTTACACTTTAAAATAAACCTTAATGTTTTTTACTAAGTTTTTATAAAATTTTTTTTATATATACATGTATTTTTACCACATGTTCTTTTGCTGTGCTAATTTTGTCAAATTGCAAACTTTACCTAGTTTCAATTAATTGTTATATACAACGTTAACTCTGAATGTCCAGCTTTGTAAGCTTTTTCATATTTTTTACATCACTGACTGCTACATGTCTTTGTAAGGTAACACACTTTGGTTATAACTTCTCTATGGATGTTTGGTTTCATATTGTTCTTTTTAGATGAACTGATGATGCTTTCTGAGCAGAAAGCGAAACGTCTTCAATAAATAGATGAAGTAGCCATCGTCTTTGTCTTTTATTTCTCCACTTTGACCGATAAACCCACCACTCTTCGAGTGTACCTTAGTTTATATATATATATATATATATATATATATATATATATATATATATATATATATATATATATATATATATATATATATATATATATATGGCAAAATGTATGACCTAGGAAAACGAACAAATTCATTAAACTTTCCGTGCTCGAATCGGTATCAATGGTATCAATAAAGTGTTATGCTAAAATACATTTACAAAGCGGAGGTCGGTACATAGATATAAAGCATGACTTCTGCCAGCAATTCAAGGATATTTTAAACATTAGGTATACCATATTAACAGGTGAAAATTGTGGTAAGAAGTTGTAATATAATTTTAAGACTTCAACCACATAGGACTATTAGGATAACAAAATACAAAAAGTGAGAAAGAAAAATACGAAAGAAGAGATTTTAAGAAGTCTACCAACTCAGCTATATATTTAGATTCTCCTAGAAGTTTCCTTAATGATTTTGGAAGGTGATGATATAATATTTCATCTGAATATATTGAACAGTCAATTAAAATATACTTCACTGTCACTTCACGCTTACAAACAAACCACACTAGTTTCTCTTTAATTTTCAACAAGTGTTTATTTGCTATAGACGTGTGTCCGAATCTAAACCGTAAGAAATATCAGGACTTAATGTTGTCGCTTTAAAGGCCAGAAGTTCCAGGGAAGGACGAAAGATTTTATTTTAGTTTAGTGTTGCTCCTATTCCATTTGTTTTGCCAAACATCGTTCAATTTTGCTTTTCAGTATAGTTTTAAATCTAAATTTTTCCACTGATGCGCCTGTAGTGGCCACTGCAGACCTATCTAGTCTATTTGCCGTTTCGTTATAATATATTCCAACGTGTGACTCTACCCCGATGAACTCTACTGCCAAATTTTTTTGGTATACACAGTATAAAATTCACTTATTATGCTGTAGTGTTGAATGAAAGGGATAAACCTAAGAAATTGATGTCAGACAGCTTAACAAAGCATTTCTTATCTTACTTAATGAAGGTAAATCATAGTAAACATCAACAGAATGTAGTAGGCTCCGGTAAAGAATACTAGAAGAAAAAGTAAGTAGCAAGAATATAGTAATATTAATTTTGTTTATTTGTTTGTTTGTTTATAGGTCGTGAATACAACATCTACAATTATTATAGGTGACACATAAACACAATGCACTATTTCAAATAAACATAATGTAAAATGTTAGTTTTGCTTTAAAATTTTGGTGCAGAATTACAGTTACATTTGAAGTAGCTTAATAATTTCTTGTAATATCATTAGTAATTAATAAATAAATACACAATTTATAAAACAAATATAATTAAATGTACAATAATATTTACAGTGTGTTGATGTAATAGGTAACAGTATAAGTTTCTAAAAAATGAAACATTATGTAGCTCAAATAATATTTTTGCAAGATTTTGAACGTATGTTTTTCGTTTCTTATAATTTCATTTTCACCACCTTCAGAATAAGTTTTCAAATTATTTTCGACCGTACTCTTTTAAATATTGATTTATAGTTTCAGCAATCAATCGGTCTATAGGAAATAAAACTCTATTTGTTCTGTGTCTCAATATATAAGTCACAAAATCGTGACGAAATATTGAGATATAGAACAAATATAGTTTTATTACCTACAGACTGATTGCTGATAATATAAATCAATAAATCAATATATATATATATATATATATATATATATATATATATATATATATATATATATATATATATATATATATATATATATATATATATAATAAACTAAGGTACACTCGAAGAGTGGTGGGTTTTTCGGTCAAAGTGGAGAAATAAAAGACAAAGAAGGTGGCTACTTCATCTATTTATTGAAGACGTTTCGCTTTCTGCTCAGAAAGCATCATCAGTTCATCTAAAAAGAACAATATGAAACCAAACATCCATAGAGAAGTTACAACAAAAGTGTGTGTTACCTTACAAAGACATGTAGCAGTCAATGATGTTAAAAATATGAAAAAACTTACGAAACTGGACATTCAGAGTTAACGTTGTATAAAATAATTAATTGAAACTAGGTATAGTTTGCAATTTAACAAAATTAGCACAGCAAAAGAACATGTGATAAAATTACATGTATAAAAAAGTTATTATAAAAACTTAAGTAAAAAACATTAAGGTTTATTTTAAAGTGTAAAGAACTAAAAAGATCAAACGAATGCACTTCCAACACATTTATTTAGTAGCCACCTTCTTTGTCTTTTATTTCTCCACTTTGACCGAAAAAACCCCCCACTCTTCGAGTGTACCTTACTTTATTTTGGAATGACGGTCGTACTCCTTTTCTCGATATATATATATATATATATATATATATATATATATATACATATATACATCTTTTACATATATATATATATATATATATATATATATATATATATGTTCGGATAAGTTTCCGCGGTCAGATAAATGAAAATTACTGAGTTCTCGGGAAGAACCGCGTTGAGAATTTAAAACTCGACGTTTCGGCACCCATTTTGGAGCCATTATCAAGAGGGATACGGTTCGGTTCGAGTTCGGGGTCTCAATCTGCCTACTCCCCTTACTCGAGACGTACCAGTATCGTGTTCTATATTGCAAGAACTGTCTCTCGGCACTGAGGTCTCAATCTGCCTACTCCCCAGTGTCGAGTGACAACCGGTCTTACCCTGTGTCGCTGCTTTTATACTCGCTGTATGCGCGGGAACGGTATGTGCTGACGTGGTCTGAACTGACGTGGCCTGAGCGGTGTGGGCGGGAGGTCGCTGAAGAAGGGGTCGCCATGTTGCCGGCAATCGTTTCGCGTCATCGCGCGTGTTCAAGCTGTGAGGCCGTTTTTCGATTTCGATAGCTTCACGAATGATTCTCGCTTTTAATGAGCGGATGGGAGCGATGGTTTTTGCTTTTTCGAAATCTATTTTGTGGCCTGTCTGAATATGATGTTGGGCTAGGGCTGAAGTGGTATCGGAATGTTTGACTGATAGAGAATCAGTAGATCGCAAGATCAGTAGAACTCTTATCCCTCTTAATATCAAAACCATCTTCACCACTTACTCCAAATTTTCCAATCTCGTTAGATCCGTAAAAGACCAAATCCCCAATGAAGACCATGGTGTCTACGAGATACCTTGTTCCAGTTGCCCACGTACATACGTAGGACAGACAAACCGACGAATCCATAACCGTATTTACGAACATTCTCTATCAGTCAAACATTCCGATACCACTTCAGCCCTAGCCCAACATCATATTCAGACAGGCCACAAAATAGATTTCGAAAAAGCAAAAACCATCGCTCCCATCCGCTCATTAAAAGCGAGAATCATTCGTGAAGCTATCGAAATCGAAAAACGGCCTCACAGCTTGAACACGCGCGATGACGCGAAACGATTGCCGGCAACATGGCGACCCCTTCTTCAGCGACCTCCGCCCACACCGCTCAGGCCACGTCAGTTCAGACCACGTCAGCACATACCGTTCCCGCGCATACAGCGAGTATAAAAGCAGCGACACAGGGTAAGACCGGTTGTCACTCGACACTGGGGAGTAGGCAGATTGAGACCTCAGTGCCGAGAGACAGTTCTTGCAATATAGATCACGATACTGGTACGTCTCGAGTAAGGGGAGTAGGCAGATTGAGACCCTGAACTCGAACCGAACCGTATCCCTCTTGATAATGGCTCCAAAATGGGTGCCGAAACGTCGAGTTTTAAATTCTCAACGCGGTTCTTCCCGAGAACTCAGTAATTTTCATATATATATATATATATATATATATATATATATATATATATATATATATATATATATATATAAATCTTACCATCATTGCTGCATCATTTTATTATAGGTATGTTTGTGCGTCCACTCGAAAAATTGAAATATATCTAAATTTTAAACTGTTGTTGACTATCTTACAACAATGGCTACTTCGGTGTCAACTCAGTTTTCTATATACTTTAAGAATAAAGAAGATGATTTTTACTTTCACTAAGATAGCAGTTTTGCATCCACATATTTTGCCATCGTTGGAACGTCCCAATATACCATATTATAGCACGCCGACATTTCTGTGTCCGCAACGGGTATTTTTGTTCATAGGAAAGCTGTTCCTGCATCCGCAACGTTGCCATTATCAAATACCTCGGTTCAGTTTATTATTCATTTTGATGTGATCCTAAATACTATTTGTGCTCTGTTAGAAAATATGTCTGCGTAGAATATGCCAACTTATATTTTCAAGGTTGTCTGCTAGATAATGAGTAGCATCATTTTGTAAATGAAGGAAAGTAGGTACAGTACTCCATAATGACAAAACGAAAAGAAATCGTAAATCAGGAAAAACTGATATAGTGTTATTCATGATAATTATTGACTCACAGGAATATCACTAATTTAAAATGAGAATTAAAGATATTCAAGAAAGAATTAAAGAAAAAGGAAAAAAAAAAAATTCTACTAAATAAAACCTAATATGTCAGAAAGTGATAGTTTTGAATATAAGGTTAATCAAAATATGCAGCAAATACTAACTCACTATACAGAATGTACCTAATTTTCTAAGCAGATTTCAGTATTGCATGTTATAATAATATTTTAATAATGGTGTCAAAACTAATGAATTTATTATAAAAATTCCAAAATACTCATATTTCTCAAATAAGATATAATGTAAATTATGTTGCATCGGAAAACCTTTTTAATAAAACTTATTAACAATTATCAGTGTTGCAACTTTTGAAATAAAAGTAGTGTATCAAAAATAAAAAGTGAGAGAATAGAAACGTTCCTGTTTACCTAGAAAAGTTTCGGACCAAAGTTATTAGCTACATTCAGAACTGAATTGTTTATAAATAACATTTTTTATTATTATTAATTAGTTTTGAAGTAACGATGCTGTTTCAAAAACATATTTTTCCACTATTTGTAACATTAAAAAATATCTTAAATATAATATATTAGGCATAATTAATCTTATAACTTTTATTATATATATTTTAAATTTGAAATTTTTTAGATTTGAAAAAATCGTATAATACGAAAAAACATTTAATTTCCTTTTTTTGATGATAGAAAATGGTGCTTGTAATGGCATCGACATTTTTTAAACAACAAATTCCATTTTTTGTAACATAATTTGAAAAAGCATATTATTTATTTACCCAGACCAATATTAAATATAAATCATACAGTATAATTTTTGAGAAAAATGCAGTTGAAAGTTTTTTCGTTCTAATGATTACTTCAAAGTAGGTGAATATCTCAAAAAACATTATAAGTAGCAAACAGTTGTAACTGTGGTGGTTGATTTTTTTTTAAACAATTTTTAATAAGACCAAAAATTTAAAAAACGTTTCGGTATATTACGATTATTTCAAAATTGATTCAGATGAGACTGAATATTATTAATTAAAGATTAAGCTCTGAAACTCTGAAGATTGTTACCAATAGTAAACTAATACAAAATACATTATATTGAATAAAATACACTGAAAACAAAAAATAACTTCGAATGTGCTATAAGCACAGAAGTAAGAATAAATCGTAAACTAGCGGCAGGCATTAATGTATCTCGTGATTGTCAGCCCAGTGTAAAATTGCATCACAAATTAACTCAACCGGTAAATGTTTCGTATAAAAACTTTAATTTGGAGTCATGTTTTATTGCCAAAAATATTTGTATTTCTGGATTTAAGTTCTTCACACTCTCTTTTTTTGGTGGTGTCTTGTTTCTTATGTGATCTGTAAAGATTTTTTTGCAATTTCTCTTTGCTCTAAAGTCCATGGCACAAGAGTAAGACTTTTTTTGTTGATAGTAGGGACATTTTTAGGTTCGACTTAAACTAACTCACTAGCATCTAATTCGGCATCACTTGTTTCGTCATAACTCATCCTCCATGTTTAAGTTGATTTCATCTAAAGTCTTGCCTTTATATCACCCTGCTTCTCCTTTTTCCATCAGCATTAAGAGCTTGAAAATTTTTGCCGTTTTATATACGTCATCGGGCAATCTATACACCTGTTTATGTACTCCATTAATGTGATCCATAAAAGTTGTTATTTGTTCGATATCATTCGGCGACATGTTGAAGATTTGGGTGCCCTATGTTTGCATAATCTCGTCGATGTAATGGTACCAGGATTTTTTACTCCACTCATTTTGACATATTGTTCCTTAACTTTATAACCGGTCATCGGATTATTTGTACCGATTTTCGGGAACAAATATATATTTGAATCACCAACAAAGTTTTTTCTTTAATTTGTCAAAACACCTGTGTGTTCTTGTAGGCCAATGCTGAAGAGCACCGGATCACCCCTTCCTCGTTTGTCACGAATCACAACTATTTTGAATTTAGTTGGCAATGTTTTTCAGTATGTGTTATGGCTTCTGAAAACTCTTCATATGTTTGATGAGTACTTCTTTCAGAATAAACGTGAAGTGGCATGCGCTGTATCATGCAGCTATTATCACTTATATCGCTATATACATATATGTATATATATACATATATATATATATATATATATATATATATATATATATATATATATATATGTAAAAGATTAAATCTTTTAGCATAAGCTATTGCTTTGGTAATTAAATGGCCAAATGTATGGCTTAGGAGGACCAATTCGTTAAAGTTTTGTGCTCGAATCGGTATCAATAAAGTGTTATGACTCATTTCGGCATATCCCTGCCTCATCAGACACTTGGTCTGATATAAATTCAAACTCGAAAAGTCCAACGAATGAACGTGATGATTTTTAAGAAACGTGTCAGTATTATTCTAACCGCAAGAAGTGTATGTTTTTGGTTGTTTGTGTAATTATTAATAAACGATTATGGCGAATAGTGATTCGGAGGGGTCCGTTGAGAACAACGTTATGCCTTAAAAAAAAAAGGCCGGATCTCAGAGGTCGCTAAAATGTTGAAGTTATCGACTCATGAAGCTGGACACCCTTATAACTGCTTAAGGTTGTAGTGCTTTGAGGTAACTAATTAGGTGAAAAGAAAAGAAATATGGAGAAATGGTAATGCAGTGCGCTCTCACGACGTAAATTATTATTTGGTTGGTTTAATTACGGTCTTACCTGTCCAGCATAAAAGGCCGCTTCGAAATGAAAATACTGCCAGTTTCCATGATGCAAGTTATGCGTATCGAGTTCGAGGTCACGATTTTCTTGCAAAAGTCGCGTGTGTGCAAAAGTTTCTTGTTCCATTCATGGGATAACTCAAGTTTCAGGAGATATTCGTTGCACTTTCCGAGTTTGAATTTGTATCAGCCCAAGTATCTGATGACGCAGGGATATGCCAAAATGAGTAATAACACTTTATTGATACCGATTCGAGCACGGGAAGTTTAATGAATTTGTTCTCCTAGGTCATACATTTTACCATATACATATATATATATATATATATATATATATATATATATATATATATATATACATATATACATACATATACATATATATATATATATATATATATATATATATATATATATATATATATATATATATCTAACGAGCCATACAGTCTGTAGTCAACACCCCGAGGTATGAGCGAGAACACAAGGTGTATTAATACTCGTACGCTTATGAAACGCACCTGGCGCATCATAAGGGCCTTTCCTATCAGCCTCTGTTGGCTAACTCTTATTTCTTCCGACCACGAATGGCTATTAGGTTTTCGAGGGTAGACGGGTCACTATATTTCGTTCTACCTCATACTCTTCAGTGTGGCGAGTCATTCAGTGTGACGAGTCATTCACCGAGCGATTGCCGGTATAAGCAATCCCCCACTTACTGACCAACGGCTTAGGGCGGATAAGTTGGTAAGTGGTAGGGCACCCTTTTGTTCTGAGGTTGTGAAATCGACCTCAAAGGCGGATAAACCAAAGATTTAATCAACGGTTTGAGTTTACCAAAAGATAATAAATTGAAGTGCAGAAAGAATATCAAGGTCAAAACTTTATACAAAGCAGGAAGAATTCAAAATGCAATTCAGGAGATGAAGAGACTGCATATTGAAATTATGGGAATAACAGAAATGGAGAAATACAAATAGAAGATCACAAGGTATATTACTCGGGAAAAAGTGATGGTTCACATGAATATGGAGTCGGAATAATCATATCACCCAAGGTTGCCAAATGCATTACTAACTTTACACCAATATCAGAGAGAGTGATGTTACTATAAGTAGAAGCCAACCCTATTAATATAAACATCATCCAAGTCTATGCTCCCACTGCAGACAAAGAGGAGGAAGAAGCAACTGAGTACTACCAGAACATCAACAGTATCATACAGAAAATTCCTAGACAGGAAGTTCTCATCATTATGGGCGATTTCAATGCCAAGATTGGAGCTGGAGATAAGACACAGTACATTGGAGCACATGGACTTGGAGTCAGAAACGAGAGAGGAGACCTCCTAGAAAAATTCGCAGAAGACTCAGAACTAGTTGTAACCAACACATTCTTCCAATTACCACCTCGCAAGCTGTACACGTGGAAATCCCCTCAAGACAGATCCGGGAGAATTATTAGGAATCAAATAGACTACATTTTAGGAAATAAAATATTCCGAAACAGCTTTACATCTGTCAAGACATCCTGGAGCAGACTTGGAGACAGACCACGTTCCACTGGTGGGAGTATTTCGAATCAAACCCAAAACAGTGCAGAAAAGGAAAGCACAATCATACGACCTAGGTATGCTGAAAGACCTCGATACAAGGATGAGAGTCCAAGCCACGTTAATTGAGCAAGTGACTGCAATTAGAGACAAATCGAAAGAAGAGCAAACGATCAAACATATTACAGAACTTATGCAACATGTAAAGGATAAACACTTAAAGGCAGATATATTAATGAGGATAAAATCATGGATGACAGATGAGATCCTAAAACTAATGAACGAGAGAAGAGAATCCAAAAATGACCCAGACAAATATAAAACCATAAATATATTAATAAGAACGAAAATCAGAGAAGCGAAAGAAAAAAGGGCAAGGGAAAAATGCGAAGAAATAGAGACTGTGCAGTCAAAGTATGATAGTTACAATGTACATAGGAAAGTTAAAGAACTCACAGGGGGACTAACACAAAGGCAGAAAGAAAATATAACTGATTCTGACGGAAACATTATCTTGGACAAACAGAGTAAAATAAGAACGTGGAAAGAATATCTAGAAAAACTATTTAAAGACCAAAGAGATAACATCTTTGAGCTAGAAGAGGTAAATGATGGACCAGAAATAGTACAGCAGGAAGTTTATTCCGAATAACACAGTTAAAGGATGGCAAAGCGGCAGGCCCTGATAATATACAAGCAGAACTACTCAAACTAATGGACAACGAATCAATAGCAATAATCGTAAAGTTATTCAACAACATATACAACTCTAGAGAAATACCAATAGAATGGCTGAAATCTGAGTTTACTGCACTTCCAAAAAAACCAGGAGCCAAAAATGAGGAAATTACCGTACCATAAGCCTCATGAGTCATCTCCTAAAATTATTCCTAAAGATAATTCATAAGAGAATCTACAAGCTGTGTGAAAGTCAAAATTCCCCAAATAGTTCGGGTTCACAAATGCCGTTGGTACTACAGAGGCTTTGTTCTCAGTACAAGTCTTATTTCAGAGATGCAGAGACGTCAACTGCGACGTATACGCATGTCTGGTTAATTACGAGAAAGCGTTTGATCGAGTACAGCACGCCAAGATGATGCAAATACTAAACGGAGCAGGAATTAACAACCAAGATCTCAAAATAATTAGAAATCTTTACTTGAATCAGACGGCAAATCTCAGAGTTAAAAGTGAACATATTGACTATGTGAAAATTATGCATGGAGTGAGGCAAGGCTATATTTTGTCTTCTCTAATCTTCAATCTGTACTCTGAAAGAATATTTATCAAAGCTTTGTACAAAACTGAAAACGGTATTCTACTAAATGGTTACCGGCTATACAAAATCAGATATGCAGATGACACCAAAGTATTTGCGGACAACTTAGAAGACCTACAAGTTCTTATGAACAAAATCACGTATTACAGTCAACAATATGGACTCAATATAAACGTTAATAAGACAAAGCTTATGATAATTAGCAAAAAAAGGATAAAAGAATGTCAACTCTATGTCAACCAATCGCCTGTAGAAAGAGTGACGCACTACAACTACCTGGGCACCATAATAAATGAAGAATGTACCAACAACCAGGAGATTAGAGCACGCATCGGAAAAGCTAGATCCACCTTCAATCGAATGGGGATCTTCTTTAAGAGTCACAACCTCTCTCTTGATACAAAAGTAAGAATGCTGCAATGCTACGTCTTCTCTGTCCTTTTTTATGGTGTTGAATCGTGGACCTTAAACGAAGATATGTGCAGAAAACTGGAAGCATTTGAGATGTGGCTATACTCGACACTCGATATATATATATATATATATATATATATATATATATATATATATATATATATATATATATATATATATATATTGTTAGTGGATTTTCTTGGGCTAAGGTTCATAAAAAAAAATCTTTTGGGCTAAGGTTCATAAAAAAAGTTTATTGATGTTAGTAAACTAACATCAATAAACAACTGCAAGTCAATTAATCAAGACACACAAAAAAATACAAGTTGACTATCTAATATTTGAAATTATTGATATAAACATATTTCTTTCATACTATTTCATACTGATATTTTATTGACATATTTTTTTACTTGCTATATTTTTGGTATATTTTCTCTTGATATATTTTTATTTGATATATTTGATACACTTTAATTGATATATTATTTGATATTTTTATATTGATACATTTTTGCCATTTATACACCACCAAATTTTTTTTTCTGATGCATTTTATATTTCTCCCTACTTCTTTTTTATTTTCGTTTAAAAATATCTCGAAAGATGCCCAAGACACGTTCCCAAACTCAACAAGAAATCGAATCATATAAGCTTTCGGAAATATTTTCGCCACTAAGAATTCATTGTGATTGCGGTCGAGAATTCGATAATGCTATAATCAAAGATCTATGCGAAATATACGACATCAAACTACTAACATTTTCTAGTGTTAACCATCTACAATATAATGGATCTGTAGTAAGATTTCATGCCACACTCTCAGAAATGATTAGAGCAAATCAAGCCGAGAACTCAAACGATCATCCCTTCACTATACTTCCTTATGCAATAATATGCTATAACAACACAAAAAATAAGACCCACGGTTTTACACCATATGAACTTATATTTGGGCACACTGCAGGCCTACCACCAGAAACTCTCTACAATCAAAAAACACTAATGAGTAAATATATTCGAGACCTGAATAATCGCATGGAATATTTTTACAAAGTAGCCAGAGCAAAAACAGAAAGAGAGAAAGAAAAGGCGAAAGTAAGATTTGACGAGAATATTTCAAAACGAAGACCTGATTTCAAAATTGGTGACAAAGATACGTAAAAGAATCCCAAATTAAATCAAAATCAGATAATCTTTTTAATGGACCTTTCGTAATTCAAAAAGGTTTTACAAATTCCGCAATTATCCTTAACCCCAAAACTAACCAAACCTCTAAAGTAAATTTTGACAGACTGAAACCTTATTTTGAATAATTTTTCTTTACAGATTCTATGGACTCCTTTCTATCGTCCAATCCCAAATTCTCCTCACTCCCATTAATAACACAATTGGAATATTTTTTCATGAAAAAGGAACTATACAAATATCTAACGACAAATAGACTTTACTTGTTTACAAAGAATCATTCACTATCAAAACTACAATATCCAACAATGAGAAAATTTTGGAAAACCTAATTGACCTAATTGAATAACCTTATACTAGCTTAAGTTCGCCGACTTCAGATTTCATCATCCCATTCCCATAGAAACCGCTGAGCACGCAGTATAACTTTGTACGAACTGTTGGCCAATATTCATGGGCAACAGCGATTTAACACTTCATACCAAACCTATAAATTACCATTTTCAGATGCCGGAACCCAGTGTTCCCAAACCTACAAAAAAATCGGTATATCTACCGATTTCGACGATTTTCTACCGATCTACCGAAAAGCCTTAAATTCTACCGAATTTTATATTCAGATAGAAATTTTTACTTATTCTTAAATTTGAGAAGAAATATGTAAGAGACAAAACAATTTTCTTGCGATACGTGTAATTTGCATTGAGCATTTTTGTGTATTTACGAAAACGTGTGAAAACATTCAAAGATTTATTCTTAAATGCGGTACCTAAGCGGTACTTTACAAAGTACATGATGTCATAAAAGCTAATAATACAATAAATGAATCCAAATCCATTGTGATCCCGACCGCTTGGTTCTGGGAATTTGTCAAGTTAGGAGACTTAAAACCGGACACACGCATATGTATTTAATCTATATACATATATATATATATATATATATATATATATATATATATATATATATATATATATATATATATATATATATATATATATATATTATCACTATAAGCAATTCAAAAATGTAACGATGTCGCCTGAGCAAAGTGTCGAGAACATAACAAATTAATGGATCAGTGGTTTATTAGAAAAAAAAATATGTGTAATATTAATAACGAACCTATACTAATTAACATTAAAGATAACAATATAGATTCTGAACGTGGTGAAAATAAAATTATAAGAAACGAAAAACATACGTTCAAAATCTTGCAAAAATATTATTTGAGCTACATAATGTTTCATTTTTTAGAAACTTTTGCTGTTACCTATTACATCAACACACTTTAAATATTATTTTACATTTAATTATGTTTGTTTTATAAATTGTGTATTTATTTATTAATTATAATTACTAATGATATTAAAAGAAATTATTAAGGAACTTCAAATGTAACTGTAATTCTGCAAAAATAATTTCAGAGCAATACTAACATTTTACATTATATTTATTTGAAATAGTCCATTGTAGCTGGTGTATCTATGACCTTTAAAACAAAATTATTACTGATATATTCTTGCTACTTACTTTTTCTTCTAGTATTTGTTACCGGAGGTTACTACATTCTGTTGATATGTTTACTATGATTTTCCTTCATTAAGTAAGAGGAGAAATGTTTTGTTAAGCTGTCTGATATAATTTTTTTAGGTTTATCCCTCTCATCCAACACTACAGCATATTAATTTTATAATGTGTATACCAAAATAATTTGGCAGTAGAGTTCCTCAAGGTACAGTCACACGTTGGAATATATTGTAACGAAAATGCAAATAGACTAGCTAGGTCTGCAGTGACCAGTACAGCCGCATCAGTGGAAAAATGTAGATTTAAAACCAAACTGAAAAGCAAAATTGAACGATGTTTGGCAAAACAAATGGAATAGGAGCAACACTAAATTAAAATAAAATATTTTGTCCTTCCCTGGAACTTCTGACCTTTAAAGTAACAACATTAAGTCCTGACATTTAATACGGTTCAGATTCGGACACACGTCTATAGCAAATAAACACGTGTTAAAAATTAAAGAGAAACTAGTGTGTTTTCTTTGTAAATGTGAAGTGACAGTGAAGCATATTTTAATCTGTTCAATATACTCAGTTGAAAGATTATATCACCACCTTCCAAAATCATTAAGAGAACTTTTAGGAGAATCTAATACATAGCTGACTTGGTAGAATTCTTAAAATATTTTCTTTCTTATTTTTATTTATCACTTTTTGTATTTTGTTATGCTAATAGTCCTAAGTGTTTAAAGTCTTAAAATTATATTACAACTTCTTACCACAATTTTCACCTGTTAATATGGTATACCTAATGTTTAAAATATCCTTGAATTGGCGACAGAAGTCATGCTTTATATCTATGTACCGATCTTCGCTTTGTAACTGTATTTTAATTATATTGATTTTCCACTTCCTAGTTCCACTAGTTTCACTTCCAATCGATATTAAAAGAGGTTAAAATATTTTGTAATATAAAAAGGTCATTATGTGGTATTGAAGGGATGATTTAGGGTATATTAACTATTTGTCACAACTTCCACTTAACACTATTTTATTTCTTTACATCAGTTTATTGACTCCGTACACATTATCAACCGAAACTTATAAACAATACATCGACCTACGCTAAATTGCAAAATACTATTGCAATATCAATGATATTGCAATATCATTGCAATGATTGCATTGAATCAAAACAATGACTAATTATTATTGATGGCGTTCTATAGCAATATGTATTTCTACGATCTGATATGTACCGCATTTATACCTATAAATTATAAATATCCGTGTCTTTTTAATGTTACCTTAAATGTTATTGTTTATAAAACAAAGCCACTGTTACTGTATAAGTCACCAATCCGTACTTTCAACTCGAGTCAATGGACTAATTATTATTAAACATATTAATAGTGACTTATTTCTATTATAAAATAATAATATTTTCCTTTTTAATACTTAGGGGTTAAAATACTACTACACGTTTATAAAACCCTATAAAAAGCAAAATACCTGCAAATTAGATTATAATAATTGATTCTTGTGTTTAGGTAGTAGTCCAGTCGTCAGAGAGTTGACCCCTACAAATCATACAAACAAGCTGAATTTTGCAGAGAATATTAATTTTTGGATATCAAAACAGCTGCAAAAAAGTTTAGCACTTTTACCTCCGGGCTTTTCCATAAAACCCCCCTCGTAGGTGGGTAAAAATGTAAAAAATCGAATTATCAAGAATCTGTACACCGTAGAAAAAAATATTTTAAATAAAAAGTGTATCTAAGATAATTCTAAACAAAAATGTGTATTAGAATTTTTTGTGTAGCATGAACCGTTCTCTTCGAAACAACGCTTAAAGCTATCGTCGATTTTGCATGTCAGTCACGCGCGCGAAATCAATGTTCAATAAAATTTGTATCAGCGGGACGGTAAAAATTCGATATCTTTTAATCCAAATGTCTTCTCGATACAAACTGAGTTGCGTTTTAAAAGCAAAAAGTGCAGATTTCGTATGCAGTTTTTGTGTGTTGCCGAAAATAAACTCAGATTTTATTAAGATGTTAAATAAATTAACGTGGCGCTATTTTTGCCATTTTTTACGATTCTCATAAGATCAATAAACTTTTGATCATTTTCGTTAACCAGTTGTGGTAAAATTTCAATTTTTAGAGATCTATCTTTAAAACCTATGACATAAAATTTCAATTTTGAGTTGTGGTAACAAATAATGGGCATTTGAAATATAAATAAAAACGCAGAATTTAATGTTTTATATTAGAAACGATTACACGTTACGGGAAATGCATTTAAGAAGACTGTTTTGGGTGTAGTTTATTGAAGAAATTTTGTTCTTTTAAAAAACGTACTAATATATTTAGAACATAACCTTTAAACGTTTTAAATCATTTGTTGTGTTAAAGTTTAAATCTAGTATTTTTAAACATATTTCAAATGCCTCCCATTTGTTGCTAAAACTCAAAACTAAAACTTCGTTCCAAAGGTTTTAAAGGTTACGCTCTAGTAATCCTTGATAATCCAATCTTCTGAGAATCACAAAAAATGCAAAAATCGCGCTGAAGCCGCTAAGACTTACAACTTTTCTTTACGGCTTTTTTTTCTTTGCCAACATTAAATCACCAACTGATTTTTCCAACTTTTTTATTAAAAACTAAAACAAATTTACAATGCTATGCTATGTATTCCGCCATTCTAACTTCTCTTCTTTTCTACTGCAACCTTCCTTCCCTTGTACATTGCTTATACGGGCGAGTCCATTCGTCTCACAGGTTGCAACTACACATTGTTGCTAGACTGATCTAAACCTCTGATTATACAAAATTAAAAGTCCCAAACATTCCCCCCACATTGAAAGAACAATTTCAACATAAAGCTTATAAATGTAAAAACTGAAAAATGGAAAATTGTCATATAACCAACGTTTATATATATGAAAAAAAAATGAACACTTAATCACTATGATTGTCCTGGGAGGGAACAAAGTTTTGAAATAGAACGTTTGTATTCTCCCAGTTGAGTTTTGACCAAGACCATTCGCACATTTCCGTCTGGACCACAGAACAGTTCCTTCACTCTTCCTAGTCGCCACTGGGATGGAGGCAGATTGTCCTCCTTGATGATAACCAACTGTCCAGTTTGAAGATTATTGGAATTCTTCAACCATTTTTGCCTTTGTTGCAATCCAGCAAAGTACTCACTCGACCATCTACTCCAAAAATGTTAATGTAACATCTGTACATGTTGCCAACGAGACAGATGATTAACTGGTATCTCTTGAAGACTTGGATCAGGAGCTGCAGTGAGTTTGCGTCCAATAAGGAAATGGGAAGGTGTTAATACCTCAAGGTCGTCAGGACTAGAGGAAAGAGGGACCAAAGGACGGGAGTTTAGAACCGCTTCAACCTGTGCAAGAAGAGTACTAAATTCCTCGTATGTAAGAGGAGAGTTAACCAAAATTCTCCGTAAATGATGTTTACATGATTTCACGGCCGCTTCTCGTAAACCTCCAAAATTTGGAGCACGTGCCGGAATAAATTGACATTGAATTCCCTCATTACCTAACGTATTACTAATTGTTTGTGATTCTTGTTCCAAAAAGTTTTGTAATTCTTTTAATTCAGTATTATCTGAATAAATTTTAAGTGGTTTGCCACGTCGTGCGACAAACCTTCGAAAACATGCTATCCAGGCTTCGCTGGTTAAGTCTGATACTACCTCTAGATGAAGTGCTTTAGTTGTAAAACACACAAAAAGACAAATATAACATTTAATTATTTGTGAACCACGACCACGTTTTGTCTTCATTGGAAAAGTACCTGCATAATCCGTTCCCGTTACATAAAATGGAGGATTTACTTCTACTCTGTCTTTTGGTAAAACTCCCATAATTTGCTCCAAAGGAATAAGTTTGCATCGGAAACATCTCACACAACTGCGATACACTTTCCGCGCTAAGTTTCGTCCTCCCAATACCCAAAAATTCTCTCTGATAGTACTTAACAATTTCTGCGGGCCACAATGCAGCAACCTATTATGTTCCATTTTAAATAACAATATGGTAAACCTGTGTTTAGCACTTAATAATCGAGGATGTTTTTGTGAATAAGGTAGATTTGCCAAGTTTAATCTACCCCCCACCCTGAGACATCCTGCTTTATCTACGAAAGGATTCAAATTAAGAAGACTTTTCTTCCAGGGTTTTCCATTTTCCAGTGCCATCATATCTGCTCCAAAAATTTCTTTTTGTGATACCAATACCAAAGCATCCATAGCGTGCTCAAATTCCAAAGGAGATAGTGAACTGGTTACATCAAAATTTCTTGATCTGATCTTTTTAACATATCTAAAACTATATGTCACAGCTCTCCTTAACCTATTTAAACAACTGAATTTTTCAAAATGAAATAGCTTTGGGTTTTCTTCAGTAGCTATGTGCGAAACTACTGCATACCTCAAGTCTGGTAATTCCAATTGTGCCTCATGACCCAAATTTGGCCACTCTGACTCTTCCAATTTCAACCATTCAGGCCCAATCCACCAATATTGTAAACCAATAATTTTCGATGGTAAGACACCCCTAGATAAAAGATCTGCTGGATTGTGCTCTGATCTCGCATGTCTAAATTCACCACATTTAGCAATGGCCTAAATTTGACTAACCCTGTTTGCGACAAAAACTTGTAATTTACAAACGTCAGTTTTAAGCCATCCCAATACCGCTGTAGAATCTGTCCAATAAAAAATATTATTAATTTTTACTGTAAGAGATGCTTGAACTACTGCAACTAATTTAACCAACACCAATACAGCACAGAGTTCAAGTCTCGGAATTGTTTGTGCCTTCCTCTGCTGATTCAGCACCAGTAAGTAGGTCATCTACGTAAAAATCTTTTAAAATTGTTTGAGAAGCTTCAGGTCTGTTCTCTGCACACTGAACTCCTAACTCCTTCAAACATCTTATTGCCAAGTAAGGTGCTGACTTTGTTCCATATGTGACTGTGTTGAGTGTATACTCCTTTAAGTCTGCATCAGGTGATGCTCTCCAAAATATTTTTTTATAAGGGCCGTTGTTCAGGAACAACCCAAATCATCCTGTACATCTTACCGACATCTCCACCAACTACCACATAATGCTGTCTGAATCTTAACAATATAGAAACCAAATCTTCTTGTACTTTTGGTCCATTATATTGCAAATCATTGAAAAATACACCTGTATCAGTAGTGGCTGAACCATTAAATACCACTCTTAACCGTGTAGTCTCACTATTTTCATTAATCACCCCAAGATGTGGAAAGTAATATAAAATAGTATTAAACGAACAATCTGATAATGACATATGACCCATGTCAATATAGTCTTGCATGAACTTAATAAACAATTCTTGTAACTTTTCATTCTTTTGTAATTTTTGTTCCAATTTATAAAATCTATTTAATGCTGATTGCCTAGATTGACCCAGTGCTGTTACTGATTTTTTCAGTGGAATATGAACTACAAATTTTCCATCAGGAGCCCTCTTTGTCGTTTGTTGAAAGATTTGCTCACATTCTATATCTTCCTTTAAAAGCACCTCTTGTCCATCTGGTACCTCTTCTATTTGCCAAAACTTTTCCAACTGCTGACTGATGTCTAATACACTAAGATTACAATTAGTTATATTAGATGTGTTTCCAATAAAACTCATTTTTCCATTGACCAACCACCCCAACTTTGTCTTCTGAAGCAATGGAAGATTTGGACACAATCGAATTTGTCCAACACACAATAATTCATAAAATATATCCACTCCTAAGAGAAGATCAATCTTTTCAGGTTTATGAAATCCTGGATCTACCAATCGAAGGTGTTTCGGAATATTCAACCTTGTTGTAGGTATACTCTGACTAGGGATTACTCCAGTAATTTGGAACTATTAAAAAGGATACAGTTTTCCTAAAGCCAACCCCAATCGATTCAACTGTACCATTGCATCTATATTTGACTTGTGCGACCTTGCTTCCAACTCCTGCTAAAGTAAGTCCTACTGACTTCCTACACAAGTTTAACCGCTTTACTACTTCTTCACTTATTAAATTGGGTTGGGACCCAGAATCTAACAGTGCTCTGCATGTGCAAGCTTTTCCATTCCCATCAATTATTTGAAGTAATGCAGTTGACAACAATACCTCTCCAGGAACCGCAGCTCCATTTTCCAACCAGACAGAATTGACACTAAATGACATACCATTTGATGGTCCAGCTACTGATTGATTGCCATTATTAACAGAGGCAGTGGCACCTTCTTCGCAGACCTGTATCGCAGAAAGCTGACCAATATCTTCCTCATAACCTACTCCAGTGACATCATTATTTGCATCTCCACTAGCGTAATGAAGCAGTGTGTTATGTTTCCGGTCACATTTCCTGCAGCTTCCAGATTGACAATTTTTACTAACATGATTAGTTTTTTGCAAACAATTTAAACATAAACCCAATTTTTGTGCTTGTTTATATCTACCATAAGTGTTTAATTTCAAAAAACTAGGACAGTTATAAATAAAATGTTTTTCTTTACAATAGAAACAAGAAGAAGTTGTTTCTACTGCCACTAATGTTTTATTTGATTTTCTTTTCCAATTGGATTGAAAATGTTTCCCTTTACTATCAACTGTGTTCTTTTCTTTTCTCATCCTCTCAATATTTTTGAAGCTATCTATTCTATTTCTTAAAAAATCTTTAAACTGATCTAGAGTTGCTAACTCTTTTTTAGGTCTAATTTCTTCCCATTTACTGAATGAAAATTGATCTAACTTTTTTGACATTAAATGTACCAAGAACGGATCCCATGAATTTGATTCAACATTAAGTTTTTCCAATGCAAACATACTTTCAATTATTGTATCTAACATATCCCGTAAATATGTCGCAGATTCTTTTGATAATGACCGAAATACTAATAATGAATCTATATGAAACCCAACTAACAAAGGTTTATCATCATAACGATCACATAACAGTTGCCAAACAACGTCATAATTTTCCGTGGTCATTTTACGCATTTTTACCATTTTTTCAGGATCCTCCTGTAATGCTCGTTTTAAAAAATGAAACTTTTCAATACTTGAGATTGCATCATTATTATGTACCAATTCTTTAAACTCGATCCACATATCTATATTCCCATTATACGTGGGGATAGGGATAGCCGGCAGCCTTGGTTTTGCTTGAAGGGCTAATCCCCCATGATTGCTATGATTACTAGAACTAGAGGCAACCTGAGATCCTCCCATGTCTACCAAATGACTTTGACTATCTTGTAACATATTTTTTTGCTAATGAAATCACTCTATAAAAAGAATTTTCGAACTTGTCTCTTTCAACAGAAGCATTCCTTATAAATTCCTCATCTGAGGCCATATTATCTATCTCATTTTGAACTTCTTCAAATTTATCTAATAATCCTACTGCCCGATCTAAACCACTTTCCAATTCAATTAAAAGATTATTATCCAGTCTACATTTATTTAAAAAAGTCTCAAAGGTTGTTAATTGACCCTTAATCGTGCCACGTGATCTCTTTAACTTTTTTTCACGACCTTCCGCCATGATTATTAAATAGAAATATTTATATAGTACCAATAACTAACCAACAATGCCAATATTTAACCCAACAGTTATCATTAAATAACTTCACTAATGCCAACAAGCTGTAAATTACGAATGCCAATACTGCCAATAATAATTAACCCAATAAATACACAGTAAATAGCTTGAAATACTTGTATATTTTCAATAAAATGAAAATTACGTACGCCAATGATAATTAAACCAATAAATACAAAGTAAATAAACTTGAAATCTTTGTATATTTGCCAATAACTAACCAATATCAATATTTAACCCAATAATTATATTAAATACTGCCAATAAAATGAAATTGTGTACGCCAATGACAATTAAACGAATAAATACAAAGTAAATAAATTGAAATCTTTATATTTTGCCAATAATTAACCAATATCAATATTTAACCCAATAATTATATTAAATATTGGCAATAAAATGAAATTACGAATGACAACCCTGCCAATAATCATGAAACAAATACATACAACTAAATATTGTTTATTTTAAGTACTCTTCATAACACAAATTAAAGAAATTCTAGATAGTAAATTGGAATGTGTTTAAAAAGGAACAGACTCACCAAAATAATCCAATTTTCTAACGTTTTAAACCAAAATTTGCCAAAATGTCCATTAACAGCAACCGCCATGCCGGTTCGATAATTTTATCGATAAATGTATTGTATTTATTTGCATTCATCGAGCTCTAATTACCACATGAAGCCGCTAAGACTTCCAACTTTTCTTTACGGCTTTTTTTTCTTTGCCAACATTCAATCACCAACTGATTTTTCCAACTTTTTTATTAAAAACTAAAACAAATTTACAATGCTATGCTATGTATTCCGCCATTCTAACTTCTCTTCTTTTCTACTACAACCTTCCTCCCCTTGTATAGTATATTGCTCATACGGGCGAGTCCATTCGTCTTACAGGTTGCAACTACATATTGTTGCCAGACTGATCTAAACCTCTGGTTACACAAAATTAAAAGTCCCAAACACGCGCCGCCACGTTTATTTATTTAACACCTGTATAAAAGCTGTTTATTTGCGGCCAAATTCACAAAAGCTGAACTCCTTACCTTTAAAACGCATCTTCATTTTTGTCAATAGGTAACCTGAATCAAAAGATATTGAATTTTTAACGTTGAGCTGATACAAATTTTATTGAACATGGATTTAGCGCGCCTAACTGCCATGCAACATCGACGGTCGCTTCAATCGTTGTTTCTATGACAACGGTTTATTATACACAAAAATGTTTAAAACCATTTTTGTTTAAAATTATCTCAGCTACATTTTTTATTTGAAACATTTTTTTCTACGGTGTACAGATTCTTAGTAAATCGAATTTTTTGCGTTTTTGCTCCCCTGCGAGGTAGTTTTAGGGGGAAGCCCGGGGATAAAAGCGGTAAACTTTTTTGCATCTTTTTTGGGGTCATAGTCAAGTTAATATTCTAGGCAAAATTCAGCTTTTTCAACCAGTTTATAATGTTTATAAGTTTATAATGTATACAACTCTTAATATGAAATAGCTGTTAAACTTTTAAATATTTATCAAACAATAATAGTACGATCAACGTACTGACAATCGAAAGACATTATTAGACAAAAACTGTAATATAGTTTATTATAAAAGATATAAATATTCTAAAAGTTCGTCATGTATTTCACAAAACCATATACGCTATGTTACTTTTAACTACGAGTCGTTGAGTCATAGAAATCGTAAACAAGTTTAATGTTATTTTTAACACTCGTTTATTTTAATATGAAATTACAAACAATGCATTTCTATAATCATTTTTGAAATCTTTCTTGTAGAGAAAATTACTTTTCCTATGTAATTCATTATAGTGACATTTCGTACAGAGTAGGTACACGGAGAAAACTCAAGAAAACTCAATTATTTTATAATTAGTTTCGAATGTATACACATACCTCTAGAGCTAATTCACGATCCATGCGTCTGATCCCGTCTGTCAGAGTAGAGATAACTACAGTATGAAATCTCTTTTCCCTGGGGCAGTATAAAATTTCCCGTATACACTTAGTATAAATGTTTATTAAATTCTGTACAAAACCCTAAGAAATAATACATTGTCTAGACCTTTTATAGGAAAATTTAATTATGTTAACATAAACAAAGCAAAATGGGAACAAGCAATAAAAAGCATAAATAATTTGATATATGAATTTAATAAATATATTTTATATGTAACAAAATATAAACAATAAATTTAGATACTCAAATATGTATGATTTTATACCAAAGATTGTTAAACACTTCTTGATTAGCATTGTAACATGTATTGATTTACATATTTATGATGGATTTATTTTGCATTACAGAAATTAATTAATTTAAGGTATTTTTTATGTTATAATAATAATTCATCTGTTAAAATTTTTGATTTGTGTTTCGACTAAAATACCGTCGAGTATGCTGCTTCATTTTTTGTTTACTAAAGCACAAATACATTTTATTTTTTTTGTTAAACTATTTATTTATAATTACAACATTAAGAGTATTTTAATGAAATTGATGATAAAGCATACAGTGTGAATATTGTTGGCCAGTAGCGTTTGACTTTATTTCACCTAACAAGGTATTCGGGCCAATGTCTTTTGATTTTTCTCATTATTGGTGAGGCGTTGGCCAGCACTTTAAGTAGCTCTTATCGTCTCTTAAATATGTTTACGTTTATAACTGATGTTTTATTGGTCCCTATGAAAGGATTGATTGAATACTTACCAAAGAGTACTCGTGTGTCGTATTTCTCAGTATTTTGGACTGAAATATTTGTCAAACTTTGTGGTACTTTGTTCTACGCATCCTCACAATTCTGTGCTATGGATCCAACTAGTTTTAATACGGTTTTATATATGAATAACTTGGTTTCTTGTTGTTACGCGATCGCCAACACTTTGGTTTTTTCCGCCTGTCGAAGAAGACGTTGTTTTGCGTTCCAGCGCCAGTAGCTGCTGCTACAAATTCCATGAAGTTAAGTATCATCCAAGTTTTCTCCATCTTATCAATAAACTATATAGGAAATTTTATAACAAGAACATACTCACTTTTTCTATTATTTCTCAAGAACCTTCTAAAATTTTTTTTGTTCCATCCATTTTCTAGTTCCACATTTTTATTCCATTCAAAAGATGTATTCTATTCCTTTTAAATCTAATATGAATATTAGATCATTAACCTTCTAGGCATAACTTTACATAATGATACACAAAATGTAACGTCGGACTAGCGGTCCGCAAATCTAGAAAAGGTCCAAAAACATATATTTTCGGAAAAGCGGTCTGAGAACTTGTCGATTCTTTAAATATATAGTTAAAATAGACAAAAAAACATTTGCACACAAATTTATTATAACTTGTATTTAAACTCATGCTTTAAAAATAAAAGTTAACAGATATATCTTTTTTACATTTTGAGTACTATAAAACACAAAACCCAGTCGGAGCAAATGGATTTTGCGTGTTCCAAGCAAATTTTTGGTATATCTGGTTGGCCTATTTTTTTGTCTACTACAATAAAAACAACGACCTCAACGATTAGGTTGTGGATTTGGGGCTGGAACAGTTTCTTCTTCAATGCGGAAAGTTTCTTTTATTCTTAATCTAATTGATCTAGGAATACAATTATTTAAAAATCGACGTTGCAGATGATCGCTTACTAGCTCCATACCAAGAGCTTCTAGAAAATATATTCTAGGCATTTTATCTATTTCATTAGATTTATATTAGTTTATTACAAGTGAATTGATACCGGCTACATTCATTGCAGAATAAAAAATGACCATATGCCATCGGCGAGTGGCTCGAGCGCAATAATTGTAGGCGGTACACATTTTATCAACTAGATCCGCTCCTCCTTTGGGTTTATTGTAATCAATGATAATTTCTAGCTTGCCCGTTAATTCATCTAGCAAATCGTCGTGGTGCATCATTAAAGTAAAATAACGTTTTTGTTTTTCCTGGTATATACGACACAATCGCACATTTGTCTCTAAAAGCAAACATACTTGTTTTTCTGGTCTCTTAGGATCAGTAAATTAAAGTGGAAGCTCTCTTTTGTTTTTTCTCATAGTGCCTATCATAGTCAGAATATGTTCGTTTAAAAGAAGATCGGCCAAGCTAAAGCTCTTAAAAAAATTGTCCATTGTTACATTTCTGTGATAACCAGATATAGGAATGCAGAGACGAGAAACGAGGGAAATATTGCTCGTATCAACTTTATACGGGACAGGCGGCTGTTGTCCAACGTATACCTCTAGTTTTGCGTTATAAGGAAACTTACCGTCTACTAATGTATATATTTTTAAGCCGTATTTATTAGGTTTATTGGCATATATACCCTAAAGCCACACTTATCACGAAAAGTTTCCAGTTTTTCATCTACCGTTATATATGCCGATAACGAAAAATGTTTAGGTCAATTTGAATTACACGTATCGAAGAATTCTCTCACAGCTGCCAATTTGTCATATTTTTGCCTCTTAAATCGTGTTCGTTTATCATCAAAATGGATGTGTCGAAGCAAAAACTTGAACCGTGCAAGGAATATTGTCAATCTAAAATTTCTGGCTATAATCTGTTTGTTCTAAAGAGATCTTCTGCATTTCTGTGGGTATTTTTGGTCACCCCTGCTATATATAAAAGACACAATAGTGACCTAAGTTCTAAAATATCTGCCTTTTTTGCAGATTTATTACTGAGATTGTAAGAAAACAGTTCAATATAGATATTCATGTTCTCTACAATGGTTTGCAAAATCTCTTCAGTAAAAAAACAACTCCAAATCTTTGATTCGCTTTTCATATGTTGTACTTTCCTAGTTACATAATTTTTACCTTCAATAAATTGTTACTGCGAGTTCGTATCCGGTGTTTTTCTATATGTTTCTTCCATTTAGTTTTTCCATTCTTACCAAAACTATGCGAAACTCGTCAGGTTTTACTTCTGGCTCAGAATCAGAGAAAAATTCCGCATGAAGCTTTTTAAGATATGCTTATTGCTTTTCAAAATTCATACTCAAAAAAGCTGTAAAAAATTAGTTTATATCAATCAAATATACAGAAAACATAATCAGTAGATTACTCCCAATTTTAAATTACGTAAATATTTTTTATTTGCCCCAGAAATACATTATTTTAAAATTAAATCTTACCTGAAGATTTGTGACAACTTGTATAACATACGAACTCACGTTCTGCAATTCAATATAGCAGCAGAACTAAATACACTAGAGACAACTCTCACAACTGTACTGAATAGAGTATCCCCTCGCTTGAAGCTAGCGAGCACGCCACTACCAGAATCATAAGTAATCGTCAGAAATCGGCAAATAATTCGACAAGCGGACTTATAGTCCGCACGTTAACTCTGAAAGGTTAATTAATACAAAATAATTGGATTCTATGCTACACAAATCTGAAATCTACAAGCTTTGTTGTACTGTTTGTAAGGCAGATTACATCGGTCAAAGTGGTAGGAGAATAAATCCCGTATTTTAGAACATTTGAAATTAATGAATAACTACAAAAGCACAGAAATTTACAATACCAACTCTGCTTTCTTCAACCATATTCTTTCAACAAACCACTCCTATTCCCTTCTAAATGTTAAACTCTGATACACATGAAAGAAGAGTAATATATTTTATATTTTTAATTAGTAGCGCTAAATCAAATGCTATTAAAATAGTTTTGAATGAACAGCTTCTGCTATCTGAGCCTTATATTTCCATCAACATAAATTTTTAATTTAGTTTAATGCAGTAATTTAACTGAACTTCGTACTAAATTTCCAAACCCCATTTGTGATGTCGTTAGGTGAGTTTTACTTTCAACTTCTTTCTTATTACATATTTTACGGTTTACGTATTCTACGGTTATGGTTTGATGGTTATGGAAAACAAGCAACAACTTTATGCAAGAAAAACCAATAAAATCTGATTACCCAATTAGTTGCTTGTGTTTCTCAAATGAATACATTTATACATTTAATCCTGATAGTTCTTAATCAGAAAATAAAGAAGAGGGTCCCCCAGGTTCCAAAGTTTTAAAAACTTTGATAAAGGTAATTGAACTGGACATTATTGAGAACCATGAAGTTTTTTTTCAAAAATAGAACCAAGCAGTGCGCACTATTGTCTTGCAAACATGCATACAAAAAAAAAAGAAAAAGGAAATTTTGAAAAACAATTTGATACGAACAGAAAGTTTTTATAGTACGATAAAAGAACAAGAACACGGTAACAATAGCAGCAAACTTAGCGATGTATTACCGCTAACCAATAGCAAAAGTTTTACACAGAAATAGAAGCAAAATATTACTGTTCTATTTGCTTGGTCAATATAACAAAAATATGGGTAACGTGTTTTTTAGACAAGCAAATATCCTTGTACAGGATGTGTAACTAAGATTAGTTAAATAAATGCTGTTGGCCATTGTTTGCCCAGTTTTTGGACACTGTAATCATAAAAACATGGAGATAATGAGAGACTGTTATAGACAGTATACGTGTAGAGAAGAGTTACAAAATTATATTATCCACAATAAAAAGTTTTGTAGAAATGTAACAGGAGAAGCCGGGGAATATTAATAAAGCTAAATACAATAACCAACACTGACAATACACGTTTTCTAGTAGGTAATAAGTTGTACGAACATAATTTTGGTTTATTTTTATCTTTATTACTAGTTAGTATATTTATTGAAGACTTTAAAATGTGTATTATTTTTAACCCATTTTTTGCCGGTGATGCGTTTACGCAACACCTTAAATAATATTTTTTTACTTGGCATAACCCAAGATAATGTATGTTTTCACAAAATTAAGGTTTACCATTTACTAAAAAACGAATAAAATTTATATTTATTTTTAAATTTATATAGAATATACTTTCATAAAAATTGAAATAATTTGAACTTTTGAACATGTGAAATTCAAATAAACGTAATTTATTCTGTAGTGTAAAATAAAAAAGTATACTCGACAAAATGTAAAAAGTAATGTATTTCAAATAAATAAGTATATACAAGAAATAATTTTTTTTCTAATCAACTTCAAATTTATGTGTTGCGTAAACGCATCACCGGTCAAATAGTAATATAAACAAGAACGAAATTTTAAAAAATTGATCTGCATATCTGTTATGTTCTGGTTGGTATTTACCGCCATAAATGAAATACTCTTACTGTGAATTTTTGCTAGTTTTCCAATTACCAGTTGTTTGCCTTACTAAAGGAAAAAGGTTATTTTGCCTCAGCAACAATTCGTGACGACAGAACTGAAAAATGTCCCTTGCAAACTGCAAGAAATATAAAAAAAGAGATAAGGGGCTATTACGACAGTTTTTTTGATAAAAATATATACATCTCGCTAGTAAGATGGTATAACAATGCAATTGTAACGCTTATAAGTACACACTACCATACACTTCCAAAAAAAAAGGTACAGCAGACAACAAAAAAAGTACCACAACCTTATGTTGTGTCCAAGTACAACAAATATATGGGAGGTGTTGACCTTCACGATAATGGAGCAGCCAATTATCGAATAAATACCAAAGGAAAAAAATGATGGTGGCCCTTGTTCACACATACCATGGATAATATTCTGGAAAATTCATGGAAAATTTATAACACTACACATAAAAAAAATATGTCGCAGCTGGATTTTAGATCCTATATTGTTATCTGCCTACTAAAAATGGAAATTTCCCCAAGAAAAAAAATAGCAAATCCATCAACAAATCGTCCGTGTGAAATCCAAGTATGCCAAAATAGTACTCACACGCCACAGAAGACAGAAGTACGAAGAAGATGTCAAATTTGTCTCAGTCAGACAATTTATACCTGCAAAAATTGTAACGTATACCTTCGTATTGGCTGCTTTCAGAAATACTACACATAGTACACGGCATTGACCGGTGATGCGTCTACGCAACACCAAGTTTTTTACAAACAGATGTTTTAATTATTTTTCTTGATTGTTTAGTTTAATTACATTATGATTATAAAAATTATAAAAAAAATCTTCATTTTTCTTATTTTTTCATACCTTGGTAATTAATGGGTTAAATAAAATTTAAATCGACAGACTGTACCTAGGACCTATGTGGATGATCTCTATTGCATCATACGTACTGGACCTATTGCTAATGAGTATCTACAATAAAGAAGAATCGATAAAATTGACAATAATTAGGAAACTACGGTAACTAATAAATTAATAAAGAGTTCAACGAAACAACCTGTTAATGGTATTAAAGGAAACTAATGGTAAAACAAAAAAAATCGAACAGATTTGCAATAGAATTATTCACAAAACAATTTTACTCTTATAATTGAATGTAGTGAATTGTATAATATTATATATTAACGTATCAAAAAATCTACCAATTGGAATATCTTATCATTAACAGTAATAAGAAATCAATATTAAAAATATTATGTTTCAAAGGATTAACGCTAACAATATAAGTACTAAATTAGAAAGAGTATATGAATATATGCCTTTTCTTAAAAGATTTTTAAAGGTATGAATATAAGTTAATTTGCAGCATACTTATTCAGACGAACTATATCTCGCATTTAACTGCCATATTTTTATTGAACATAATTACACAAAAACAATACCTTAAAGGTAAAAGATTTACATAGTGGACAATTTAAATCATGTTATCATTCACATTTATCCATAAATTTCCATCTTTGGATATACCAATATCATTGTTCTGAAGCTATTTTCTTGTGGCATTTTTAATTAATTACTATTTAAATGGGAATTAGCCACAATTAAAGGTTAAAATACGTTTATTGACGTTTCAATTTCCACTTCGGAAATCGTTCTCAAAATACAAACATTAGTATTTATTAATTATATAAACTGATGTTTGTATTTTGAGAACGATTTCCGAAGTGGAAATTGAAAAGTCAATAAACGTATTTTAACCTTTAATTGTGGCTTATTCCCATTTAAATAGTAATTAATTTATTAAACTGTTTATTCGGGCTGTTGGGCCGTTGTCTTCTGTTGAGATTTGTTCTCGACGTTTCGCCAACACTAGGGGTTGGCATCTTCTGGAGATGTTGATGCTTCGCTTGTAAGCAGAAACTGACGACGCGTTGTACTACGGAGGCAATATTTATAATTCCCACTCGCCTCCCCTCCACTGGTTTCGGCTTGAGGGGGCGTGTCGTTGTTTATAGTAGCTTTTCTATCTCCGTGTTTGGCGGGAAGGGCGTTTGTGGATTTTAATACTGGTATCCATGTTTTGTTGATTTTTAGTCCTTCTTCTATCCTATTGAAATTGTTTGGGTGCTTGTATATTTCCACCGCTTCCCGATATAACCGTGGGTAGTACTGTGAAGTTTTGTCCAGCATCTGTGTTTCTTCAAATAGTATTCGATGTTCTCCGCTTCCCAAAGCGTGTTCGGCAACGGCAGATTTGTCGATATGTCCTAAACGACAATGGCTTTTATGTTCATTTATCCTGGTGTTGGTGTGTCTTTTTGTGGTTCCCACATATACCATTCCACATGTGCATGGTATTCGGTATACTCCGGCCGTTGCTAATGGGTCGCGTTTGTCTTTTACCGATCTTAAACAATCCTTGATCTTCTTTGTAGGTCTGAAGATGGTCTTTATGTTGGCTTTCTTGAGTATTCGCCCAATTCTGTCCGTTACCCCCGATATATAGGGCAAGAACGCTTTCCCTTTACATTCTGTTTCTTCGTCCCTTCTTCTAGATACGTTGTTCATCGCCTTGTGTATTTCTCTTCTGGTGTATCCATTAGAGGTGAGCGCTTTTTCAATATAAAGAAGTTCACTTTGGAGATATTGTGGTTCACAAATTCTCTTCGCCCTCTCTGCCAAAGTTTTGATGATACCTTGTTTTTGGCTAGGATGATGATTTGAGTTCCTGTTTAGGTATCTGTCTGTGTGTGTGTAGGTTTTCGATACACTTTATGTCCTAAGTGACCTTCCTTTCGATTTACTAATACATCCAGGAACGCTAGTTGTTGAGCTTTTTCTGTTTCCATCGTAAATTGAATATTTGGATGTAGTGTATTTATATAAGCCAGGAAATCGTTTAGTTTTTCTGCTCCGTGACCCCAAATCACAAAGGTGTCATCAACGTATCTGAACCATACCCTAGGCTTGTATGCTGAGTCCATTATCTTCTTCTCTAAATGCTCCATGAAAAGGTTGGCTACGACCGGGCTTAGTGGGCTTCCCATTGCTACTCCATCCATCTGTTCATAAATTTGGTCTTCCCATGAAAAGTATGTGGTAGTTAGGCAAATACGGTATAATACTTTTCTATCACGATGTCGAGACAACGGGGTACTACCGAACTTCTTACGAACGAATCGATCCATCAGAACAAGTCAAGCCAATAGAATATATACACGCATGGAAAAAGCACTATTACGAGAACGAATACATGACACCAGACGAAATTTGGCGAAGGTTGACAAGGAGCTTCTAGATTTGTTTTACGTTTTGAGCAGCAGGTTGAAATATGAAGATTGGAATAAAATTGAATCCATTTGTTACAGAAAAATGGAAAATGAACTAGAAAGGAACACTGAACGCCAGAAAAACAAATACGAACGCTTAACTAAACATAAGGAGGTAGAAACAAAACACAGAAAGAACAGTGGTCAATCTTTCAGATAAAGTTTTAACTTCAGCTGAAACATCATTGTTAGCCAAAGGGGGAAATTTTGCGATTGTGCCTAAAGTTATACCCAAAGAAGACATCATCGCTAATATAGAGTCTGCGATCCGCAACTTACCAATCGAAGCAGCTGAAGAAATAAGGACAGAATCAGCAAGAATTTTGCATAAAGCTAAGACACCGAAAAATAATTTGAGCCACCAAGAAATACGTGCCATAAAATCGTTAAACGCAGACAAAGATGTTGTAATTTTACCAGCAGACAAGGGAAACGCCACGATCGTAATGAAGACAGCCGACTACAAAACGAAAATACAAAATCTTCTAGATCCTGCGGTTTATAAGAAACTTAAAAAAGATCCCACAGCAGTCACCCTACGGAAAATCAACAGACTTATTAAATCTTCGTCCATACCAGAGGAGATAAAGCCAAGAATATGCAACAGCGAAGCAGTCCCACCACGCTTGTATGGCTTGCCGAAAATACACAAAGACGATGTACCTCTCCGCCCTATTGTGAGCTCCATAGGATCTCCGTCTTACAGCCTTGCAAAACATCTGGCCGATATTTTACAACCACATATAGGAAAAAACGATGCCTTTGTAAAAGACTCCGCCCATTTTATTGAGAAGATCAAAGGAATAACTTTGCAGGAATCTGACATTCTTGTTAGTTTTGATGTGGTTTCCCTATTTACAAGAGTCCCCCTAGAAGACGTTCTGAATTTAATTGAGGGACTAGTTTCCAAGGATATGGTGGAATTATACCGTATTTGCCTAACTACCACATACTTTTCATGGGAAGACCAAATTTATGAACAGATGGATGGAGTAGCAATGGGAAGCCCACTAAGCCCGGTCGTAGCCAACCTTTTCATGGAGCATTTAGAGAAGAAGATAATGGACTCAGCATACAAGCCTAGGGTATGGTTCAGATACGTTGATGACACCTTTGTGATTTGGGGTCACGGAGCAGAAAAACTAAACGATTTCCTGGCTTATATAAATACACTACATCCAAATATTCAATTTACGATGGAAACAGAAAAAGCTCAACAACTAGCGTTCCTGGATGTATTAGTAAATCGAAAGGAAGGTCACTTAGGACATAAAGTGTATCTAAAACCTACACACACACAGACAGATACCTAAACAGGAACTCAAATCATCATCCTAGCCAAAAACAAGGTATCATCAAAACTTTGGCAGAGAGGGCGAAGAGAATTTGTGAACCACAATATCTCCAAAGTGAACTTCTTTATATTGAAAAAGCGCTCACCTCTAATGGATACACCAGAAGAGAAATACACAAGGCGATGAACAACGTATCTAGAAGAAGGGACGAAGAAACAGAATGTAAAGGGAAAGCGTTCTTGCCCTATATATCGGGGGTAACGGACAGAATTGGGCGAATACTCAAGAAAGCCAACATAAAGACCATCTTCAGACCTACAAAGAAGATCAAGGATTGTTTAAGATCGGTAAAAGACAAACGCGACCCATTAGCAACGGCCGGAGTATACCGAATACCATGCACATGTGGAATGGTATATGTGGGAACCACAAAAAGACACACCAACACCAGGATAAATGAACATAAAAGCCATTGTCGTTTAGGACATATCGACAAATCTGCCGTTGCCGAACACGCTTTGGGAAGCGGAGAACATCGAATACTATTTGAAGAAACACAGATGCTGGACAAAACTTCACAGTACTACCCACGGTTATATCGGGAAGCGGTGGAAATATACAAGCACCCAAACAATTTCAATAGGATAGAAGAAGGACTAAAAATCAACAAAACATGGATACCAGTATTAAAATCCACAAACGCCCTTCCCGCCAAACACGGAGATAGAAAAGCTACTATAAACAACGACACGCCCCCTCAAGCCGAAACCAGTGGAGGGGAGGCGAGTGGGAATTATAAATATTGCCTCCGTAGTACAACGCGTCGTCAGTTTCTGCTTACAAGCGAAGCATCAACATCTCCAGAAGATGCCAACCCCTAGTGTTGGCGAAACGTCGAGAACAAATCTCAACAGAAGACAACGGCCCAACAGCCCGAATAAACAGTTTAATAAGTTAGACGATGGCCGTGAAAGCCTAACGCAATTTATCAGTAATTAATTTATACCAATATCAATCATCTTTACCGAAATGTACTGCTTAACTGTCTTTCCTAGGTCTTCTTTAGTCTCCCTCTCCAATTCCTTCCAGAAACTATACTTCAGCCATTCTTTGTATTGAGTAATTTACATATTAAAGTAGAACACAATAGATGGGGATGGATGCATCCCGATCTATTTCCCCATTTCCCTGTAATGCCGAGTCTAGATAGAATAGCTTACTTTTTATAATAATTTCACCTCAAAAGTTATCATTTTATTTGTAGGTAGTGGTAACTCCAATATTAAAGGAGTAGTCCAAATTCTTGGTTTTTTCCTAATAAGTTTTAAATCTCTTTTCTCAAGACTTGGCTCATCTTTTCAATTCTCTTTAATTTATGTTTTAAATATCTTTATGTATTTCCTAGTATCACTACATTATCAACATACATACGCCAGAAAATATTAACCTGTAGTTTCAGTTTCCTGGTTATGTGATCCAATATTAGTGAGACTAAATATGGACCCTTAGAGCCCTGATGCAATTCTACTTTCACATGAAATTTATCAGTCTCTTCAACACCTACCCCAACACTAGCTATAACTTCTCCATAAATGTCTCTCACAGCCTTTACATACTCACTGGGAATTTATTTTTACTGACCACTCACCATAGAGCGCCTTAAGGAACTTTATCATATGGTTTCTCAGGATCAATGAATGCTACGTGAGCTTTGCTTTTTAGTTCCTGTAATTTGATATCGGCTGCCTTATGATGAAAATTTTATCTGTTGTTTATCTACCTTGCATAAATGCAAAATGTTTTTTGTACATTTCGTTTTTTTCAGGTAATCTTCTATCAATTACTGTCTGTCATATTTTCATGGTATGACCAATTAATTTTATGGCCCTGCAGTGGGTTAATTGTGGTATATTTGTTTTGTTATTATAAAGAGGTACTAACCTATTGCTTCTTCATTTATCTGATATTAATATTATCTATCTATTAAACAAACTTGTTAGCCAACTTTTTTCTGTCTCTATTATAGCTGTTCACACTTCCCCAAATATATTATCCGGTCCAACTTTTTATACGTTTATTTATTTGTAAAGAGCTTAAACAACTTTCTCATTTGTTATTTTGTGACCACTATTGTTACTGTTTTCGTTAAATCGATAGGTTTTCTGTCAAATTCTTCATTAAATAAAATGCCATAGTATGTCGTCTTTTTTTGACATATCCTTCGTGAACTAGATATTTATTATATTTGTCCCGGAAACATTTAAGTAGTCTGAGGAAGATCTTTTAGTCAGTATCATAAAAATTCCTTCATTTCAGAAATAATCTAAAAGAAAAAGAAGATACGTTATAACAACTAAAGCTTATGGATCTAAAAAGCGAAAAGAGAAAAAAATATGAAAATAACCAAAGAAAGACTATTATTATTAAGTGATAAGGATCCAAATATTTTCAATTTCCTATTTTCTAGTAATACCTATTTTCTTAGTTATTTTAAAATCTATTTATTAGTTATCAGAGAGTTTTGTAAATCCAATGAAAACAATCTGGGCCAATTTTAGCAGCTTTAGCCACAAACACAAAAAATACTTATGCAAACTTATCGGCAAATGTCTTCAAAAACTTTGGTTTGATTATCAAAATTTTCTTTATTAGCCAAAAAATTCTGATTATTTTTTTTTATTAAATTCAGCCTTAGGCCTTAAAGCTCCAAAAAAATATAAAATCGTACGACACGGTGGTAACATTAAAGTTAGCAACGTGTAAGAAGTAAAGAGGTCCCAAGATATGCATAACGACGCTCACCACTCAATCTAGTTTATGGCTTAGCAAATTAGAGCCGGCACCTCAGATGATTAACAGCTCCCTGAAACCCTTACTTGATATAATACTAGCTCGGTCTCGTAAAAGGTGGAAAAGAAAAGATTCGTTTACCATCGGAGTACATAAATCAACTTTAACTATTCTCTTCGTTTTTCTAATTCTTACATAAAATCAAGGTTTCATGAAATATATGTAACTGGAGAAAAAGATATAAATCAGATAAAAAACGTTTGTAATGATTTTAAATGCCTACATGTTTAAGATATCTTACTAAATTTGAGGGCAAAATAAGAAAAATTAAAAAATTAAAATATTAAAATTATAAACCTGTTGAATCGTCTGATCCATGTCAATGCTTTTCTTTTGGATGCTAAATACACAATTGTATAAGATAAACAATTTTGCAAAATCGTTTATAGAGCAATAGCATGTAAAATTATTATTTTTGGATATGCATAGCCAGATCTTGTTTTAAACGGCTGTGGCTGTTCAAATACTTAACCATAAAGTAAAAATAAATTGTGTAGGTTGTCTTACTAGAATTTAAACAATGTAGTTAGTGTCAAGAATACTACATTTTAAAGAAAAGAGGTATATAATAAACCAATCTTGCTTTAATCTTTTAATTAATTTCTTATTAACTGCAAACAGATGTTGCATACCGACTGAGTATAATTCGACATATTCGACATAGTTTTACGATTTGGCATCTGAATAATGATATTTAAAACCCATTAACAGCTAAGCAATGACAAACCATAATTTTTCCGAATTTTTTTATTGTAGGCTTTTTACTAGTTAAAAATGCCTCAACTAAAATTACAAACGAATTAGAGGTGGACTACGCCACAATATTCTACTAGTACATAAAAACTTTTATATATAAGCATACCTTCTATGACCTTCTATGAGTTAAGTTTAGTTGATAAGATATTTTCGTGCTGTAAACTAATAAATAAATATATTTATATAAATTTAAACCGCTCGTTTTATTTAAAAACGGTACAATGGGTGTTACGGTGTGAGATTAAAAAAAATTCAGCAGTGACTTTTGAAATGGACTTTTAAAAAGTATTGTTCGTCGGGAATATCCGCGTAGTTTGGTAGTGATTTTTGTAAGAACATTTACAAAAGTACGTGTGTGCCTGACCAAAGATGCTGCTAGTAGAACTGCCAGTAAAACAGTTGCGTGAGCAACTAGAAGAACACGATGAAGACTGCAGCGGGTCCAAGAAGATCCTCCAAGAACGACTGAAGACTGTTGTCAACAAGAATGAAGACGACCCAGAAACATTCCAGTTTCAATCAGCAGAAGAAGCAGTTTTAACGAAAATAATTGATGAAAAATTTGATAATGTCTCGCAAATGATCGAAGAAAGTTCTAGAAATAATGATGAGAATGTTTCCAAAAGATTCGATGAAGACGTGGAAGAGAAGATCAAATAGTTATAGAGTTAATACAGTACCTTTAGATCCGATAGTGAAAGAAAAATCACCTAGAGATGAAACGACATATCATATGAGATTTAAATTGCCACCATTTGATGGAAAGTCCACTTGGTCAATATACTTTAGACAATTTGAAGCTATTGCGACAGCCAATCATTGGACAGAACAAGAAAAGGCTGTTTCCCTGACTGCTGCTCTACGAGGTGATACTGCAGATATCCTAAGATCGATTCCTAGGGGCCAAGAAAAATGTTACCAAACATTGTTCACTCGACTAGACAAACGTTACGGAGATGCCCATCTACAAAAAGTCTACAAGGAGCAACTAAGAAGTAGAATTTAACGAGCAAATGAAAATTTGTAAGAGTTTGAAGCAGATGTTGCTTGTATAGTGCGGTTGACTTATCTGGAGGTACCAGATAACATTTTGGAAGAAATTGCTGTAGATTCTTTTGTTAATGGGTTAAAAGAAAGTAAATTACAGAAAGCTTTACGACTAGCAAGACCGAAAGTTCTAGATAAAGCGCTCGCTATTGCCTTGGAACATGAAACAGCTAGTCGGAGCCATCGAGTAAGAACCATTGAAGAAGGTATATATATATATATATATATATATATATATATATATATATATATATACATATATATATATATATATATATATATATATATATGTATATATATTTATATATATATATACATATATATATATATATATATATATATATATATATATATATATATATATATATATATATCTATATATGGATGGACTGACGACCTGTAGCGTGTTAGCAATAACTGAAAGCAAGCCGCACAACACAGAGACATATGGAAAGAACTGACGGAGACCTATGTCCAGCAGTGGACGCATACAGTTTGACGATGATGATGAAACAATATATATATATATATATATATATATATATATATATATATATATATATATATATATATGTATATATATACATGTATATATATATATATATATATATATATATATGTATATATACACATGTATATATATATATATATATATATATATATATATATATATATATATATATATATATATATATATATATATATTATTGTGATATTTAAAGTCTTGGTGCGCCAAGCAATAATTAGCTAATTAATTTTTTGATTAATTAAAATTATTTAAATGAGATGATTATGACTCTATCACAATTTTTAATTCTTTTATCTCAGGGTTAAATTCGTGCTTCAATATCTATGATATTACATGTGAAAAGTAAGGTCCAAAGAATACCGGAATAATAAAAAACACATATGATCTAACACTATATATTGAAATAAAAATAATGAAATAATTCACACTCAAAAATTTTCAATAAACAAATCTCATATAATGATTCTCAAAATTTTGTTCTACGTACGTGAACAATCAAAATTAATGGTACAAACAATATTAATTGAAATCTCAAAATCCCAAACTATTCTAACTCTCCTAATCAAAATATTTATATCCTTTTTAAATTAAGTGTAAAAATTGTGTTATCAATAAAAGAAAAAACTGCAGAAAACAAAAATATCTCTCTCTGATGATGAGTGGTCCAAATCCTTGTTCCTTGTAGACTATATTATCTCCTCTCAACCGCTCCCTATGTAATCAGCAATCTTACAACAGATTGTTGCAAGTATATCGTCCTTAATGATCTCCTTCAAAAGCACAAATCATTCAAATTATGATAGCCTTTCTCCTCTCGATAAACTGAATCTCTCGTTGGCCCGAGTGAAAAATGACTCTTGGAATATCTTCTCTTTACGATAAACTGAATCTCTCGTTGGCCTGAACAGTGACTCTTGGAATATAAGTAGAAAAATATGACTTACAATATTTTGCTGCTTCAGCTTCTGCCAGATACACTAACTCCACAAAAACTCACTAACATTCAACACTACTGCTTGCTACTTCTCGGGAACCGCCAGAGAACGATCACTGTTCGTCTTACAGACTTGGAAAACCAACTGATTATTTTTTCTCTCTCCTAAATCTAGCTAAACTTTCATTCCTACATACCTATCCCACCTTTTTCAATCTCCGCCAATCAAAACTCGTCACAATTCCCCCATTTTTTCCTTTCGACAACAAACAAATTTTTACCTATAATTATAAAATTTCCTAAAACTTATTTACAAATAATATTTTTCTATAATTCTTAAACACTAACAAAAGCCTCTTTCTAAAATCTCTTCTATTGTCTTTAATCACTGCATTAATGTATTTGGAAAACCCGGTTCAATTGTCTTTGGATTTCACTTAAATTATGCGGGTCACTCAAGTATAACAAAGAAATAATTTATGCATAGCTTACATTTTGTTTAATACAGGTAATCCAAGAATTTAAAAATTTCCTTCTTCGAAATGTTTGTTGTTTATTATCCTACTTATCTGAATTATTTTAATGTTTTTGAACTTTGAAATATTTTAATCAACCCAATATTTTTCTCGATTTTACATATCATAACAATATATATATATATATATATATATATATATATATATATATATATATATATATATATATATATATATATTGTGTCTACAAACTGTATATTGACAATGACAAATCATAAGAATAATAATTGACTGACATTTATATCTGAAATTACTGAATTGTAACCAGCCTCATTAAAATATAAAACCTACACCTTTACTATATTTCTCGATGGTTTCTAGGTATTGTATTGTTGTTCTTTTATGTTTATTATTTATCGGTAGCAAAGCATCAATCATCTTTATGTACCCTAAATCTACATAAAATAGCTAAGAATGTATTGAATAATTTTTATACTAACAAAACATGCCAACGGAATATGTTTTTAAACGTTTCTGAATGTAAGACTAAATAAAAATAACATGTATTGCACTTCCGGTATAGTTCTGGTCATAAATACATGTAAAATTGTTTTTAGTGTAGCAGTTTTCCAACACGAAACACCTGAGGCATATTATTATGGTTTGTGGGGTCGCTAAAATTTTCTAGCAACTAACATAAGATTTATAAGAGTATATATTGCTGCTTTACAAATTTTGTAATACATATACAAATAAGAGCAAAGAGCAAAAGTTTAAATGTAAACATCTTTATAAATATAAGAGAGAATGCACTCTAGAGCTTTGGATCCTTAGCTTAAATCTGTTAGTAGTGCTAATGTGATATTATATATGTATATATATATAAAAGAATAAATCTTCTAGCAAAAGCTGCTGTCGCTTTGTTGAATGAAATGGCCAAACTATATATATATATATATATATATATATATATATATATATATATATATATATATATATATATATATATATATATATATATATATATATACATATTGCATTGGAGCACAAATTAGTCAAAGCTTTCACGTCTAAATCGGAATCAATAGAATGGTATAATAACAAAAAATTAATTAAAATCCTTTGTAAAAGGTATATATTTATTTAAATATATACCTACCTTTTACAAAGGATTTTAATTAATTTTTTAATATATGGTATACAGCCAAATACAGGAACGTAGATTCCTTGTGGGTATAATAACAGTTATTTCAGTTCTCTATTTCGTCAGCTTTTCGAGCTAATTTTGATATTAAAATTTTCTTTCGCTGTTAAAAAAAAACACCGTCACTTTATTTCTTCTTTGGAATTTGATGTTCTCCCTCTTAAAATTAAACAGCATATCCTTATCCTTTCAGCTTTCAGACATTTCTTCCAATCTCAAATTATTTCCATAAGTTCTTTTTTCACAAATCAAACTGTTCTCTATTTCCAATTTAAAAAAAAAGCCCACTCTTTAAAAATCTACTTTTAAATTCCATAATTTTGTACAAAACATACGAGACAAAAGAAACTTTCTACCTTTAATGACCTGTTTTGTTCCTTGAAAAATTAGATCTTGAAAAAAATTTAAGCAATTACAATTATTTTAATGAAACACATTCTTCTCATTGGAATTACCTAAAATTAATATCTTAAATATATCTTATCTTATATATAATATTATATCTTATCTTATATATAATATATCTTATCTTATATATAATATATCTTATCTTATATATCTTAAATATAATACTTCCGAAAGTCCCAATTCACAATAATTCTTTTTTTCTGAAAAAGTCTATGTCATAAATTAAAACATAAGCAGTGTTTAAAATATACCAAAAATTGAATCCCTTTGATACTACTTAATTTACTTAAATTGTTTTTATTGTATTGTATTGTATTTTTATTATTGTATAAAATTTTCATAAAAATTTACCTGATTTTTTGTTTCTTCTCAATATAGAATATAGAAAAATGATTTATTTTGAATATATTTTGTAAAACAATTCACATAAACCACTTTTATCTTTCAGTACTCATTCGCCTTTATCTCCGACAAGAGCTATAAGTTTTACTTATAGTTTCCTAGGGCGACATGCATTATATTATTTCTGGGGAAACTTTGCGCTACAACACCTTTGGGTGCGATAATTACATTACAAAGTATTTACCCAAACTTGTATCATGAAACCGATACTCCCCAAATGTTCATTTTGTGTTTTACTCCTTGTAAGTTTAATATAACCACAAAGTGAAAATTTGTTTGCTAAAATTAAGTTTAAAATTAAATTTCTATAAAAAGTGTTAAAACTTCTATATATATATATAATTTTATAAAAATTATGGTAATAATAGACCAAGTACATTTATATTTTGAGTATACTTAAAAGATCATAGGAAACATTTATAAATAGTAAACATATCAATAAAACCAAGAAGAAAACGTAAAGGAAATTTCTATATATATATATATATATATATATATATATATATATGTTATATGAGAAAATATTAACCTTGAACTAACTTAAGTTCGCTGACTTCAGATTTCATCATCCCATTCCCATAGAAACTGCTGAGCACGCATTAGAACTTTGTACGAACCGTTGGCCAATATTCATGGGAACAGCGATTCAGCACTTCATACCAAACCTATAAATTACCATTTTCAGATGCCGGAACCACTCTTAGCTGCAACTTCGACCAGTCCAGTTATTGTAGTCATTTTAAATTAATTTAATTTTGTACTATTATTTAATATTTAATTTGTAACAAATAAAGTTCTTTTTTTTAAGTTAAATACGTAATTAGTGATCTAACAATTGGCGCAAAGTCAGTAATCCGGTTAACGTTGCTAGAACACGTGTATACTCACTAGCAGCGGCGGATTCTCATCCCTTAATGGAACAAAGAATCTACGGAAGTACTCACTCCTGTGATCTACGGAAGGAACACCTAGTGAAGCCCCTGGTAGCTGAGCAGAGAGAACAAGACGACCCTTAAAGAAGAAAGCATCTCCGAACAACCTCACTCCTGCTATCTACAGAAGGAACACATAGTGAAGCCCCTGGTAGCTGAGCAGAGAGAACAAGGCGTCCCGATGTTCTTCTTTATGTAAGTGGATTTTGAATCATCTCGTTAATAATTTTGTTATAAAAATTTGACGTTAAAAAAAGTAAGATTTGACGAGAATGTTTCAGAACGAAGACCTGATTTTAAAATTGTTGACAAAAGTTTACGTAAAAGAATCCCAAATTAAACTAAAATCGGATAATCTTTTTAATGGACCTTTCGAAATTCAAGAAGTTTTTACAAATTCCGCAATTATCCTTAACCCCAAAACTAACCAAATCTCTAAAGTAAATTTTGACAGATTGAAACCTTATTTTTAATAATTTTCCTTTACAGGTTCTATGGACTCCTTTCTATCGTCCAATCCCAAATTCTCCTAACTCCCATTAATAACACAATTGGATAATTTTTTGATGAAAAAGGAACTATACGAATATCTAACAAAAAATGGACTTTACCTGTTAACAAAGAATTATTCCCTATCAAAACTACAATATCCAACAATGACAGAATTTTGGAAAACCTATTAGAAAAAATTATTAACGTGGATACACCGAGAAAACTTGCCTTTCAAGCCGCAGTACAGACACATAATAGTCTGCTAATACAAATCTCAAACTCCGTTAACTTAAAATATAAAGAAATAACCTCTGACACAGTACCTTATAATAAACGCCTAAAACGCGGTTTAGTAAATGGTATTGGAACAATCTGGAAATCTATTACTGGAAATTTAGACGCATCTGACGGCGAATACTTTATCTTATACCTTTTCTGCAAATACCGAACCAAAATATTCCCAAAAATTGCAATCTGCTTGTCCCAGGATCAGCCTCCAACCCCACTACCACGCAGAAATTTCATTAGACAGAAACTTCAAAGCTTAACCTCCTTCAGAAGAAGAACCAAGAAGCAGAAACACCAATTACTCTGTAAAAGTCAAAGCAATGGCATTGACTTTTTACTAATCAGGGGAGCTGTTATATGAGAAAATATTAACCTTGAACTAGCTTAAGTTCGCCGACTTCAGATTGCATCATCCCGTTCCCATAGAAACCGCTGAGCACGCATTAGAACTTTGTACGAACCGTTGGCCAATATTCATGGGAACAGCGATTCAGCACTTCATACCAAACCTATAAATTACCCTTTTCAGATGCCGGAACCACTCTTATCTGCAACTTCGACCAGTCCAGTTATTGTAGTCATTTTAAATTAATTTAATTTTGTGCTATTATTTAATATTTAATTTGTAACAAATAAAGTTCTTTTTTTTAAAAGTTAAATAATTAATTAGTGATCTTACATATATATATATATATATATATATATATATATATATATATATATATATATATATATATATATATATATATATATATATATATATATATATATATATATATATATATATATATATATATATATATAAGTAGTTACGTATTATTGACTGACACGTTATGTAAAATAAAGTTTTATTATGAGGTTGCAGTCATTAATAGGGCAGGAAAGTGAAACTCTTTGTTCTTTATCAAGCTTTCGCAAAATTTATTTGCTTCTTCAGGATATGCTAAAATATGGTATCAGTAAATACAATGAAATTATAATTAAATAGCATTGTATAAAACTAGTATAAAAACTTAATCCATTAAATTTTCAAATTTGCAAAACATTAAAATTTAACTTAATAAAATTATATAGTTATGAAGTAAAATATTTTAATTTTATTTAATTTTGTAGAAATTCATAATGAATTGCCATGGAAAGGCAAATGCCTTTCCATGGCGTTTTGGGCCTTTGCTATTTTTTCCATGTTTTCCTTTGTAAACGTCCAAGTTTAAAAACTGTAGGTGAGAACAGGAAGTATACATTGGTTGAAGACTCTTGTTTTTATATATTGGGGTTATTTTCTATTTTTTAGTATAAAGGAAAGTTTTCCGAAGGATATCCAAGCCAACCGTATCCTTCTTCTTATTTCTCAGGTCTGATTTTCTTTATTTAATTTAACTAGATGTCACAAATATACATATTATCCTTTTACTTGTTCTATAGTTGTTTGTGCAATTGTAATTATTAATTCTTCTGGTTGGTTGGTCATGACCGGACTCCAAATTCTGCTTCTTGTAAATTTTTACTCCTAAATTACAATACCTCAGAGTATTAGGGTTTCATGTAGACTGTAGCCAAATATTTTATTAACGGCCACGTTGGATAGGATATGAACTGACAATATGACGAAGTTAAATATAAGTTTTGAGAATTTTAGGTAGTTTATATATTAGAAACGATCTTTAAAGATGTTAAAAACATAAAGTTTTTTTATGTGAACAGAAAGAAAAGTTCTGTTGACGCTGGTTTTCCTTGGCAAATGATTCATCATCATCATCATTACGTAGCGCTACAACCCTGGGTGGGTCTTGGCTGACTGTACAACTTTTTTCCAATTTGTTCGGTCTTCCATCAACCTAGGGTCAAATGGAATGTTCATTTTCCGGAGATCTGCTTGGATGTTATCTCTCTATCGCATTCTGGGACGTCTGAGTGGTCTTTTGCCCGTGGGAATAATTTGCTCTTCCCATACCAGTTTTACCAGTCTATCATTATGTAGTCTGTGCACGTGGCCTGCCCATCTTAGTCGCTGTAATTCTAATGAATTCGATATTAGTTCTGATCTTATTCTGGTTTGTGGTGATGTCATGGCGAGGTTCGAAAACGATTTGGCAAATGATTGTCTCAATTTAACTGTGTGTTACATTTCCTGTGGTTTCTATAGGTAAAAAAAAGCTGATTGGAAGCATTTGGGGATACATAAGAACAAAATATGTTTGATTTGCTCAAATTTGGTATGATTTTTCTGTGTGATTCAGTATTATACATCAAACATAAACTATAATTTCATTAATAAGTCAAATATTATATCCTTTATAATATTATCTAAATAGTTTAAATTGACCCTGCATATTACAATAAATATTTATTCTTGATCTGATTTAAGTAAGACAGGAAATTTTAATAAACATAAATAAAATAATACATATTTTAATTGCCACTCTACAGTTTTCATGAAGTAATTTTTTTATCTAGTTAATTAAGTTTCATCTAATCTCATCAAAGTTATCTTCCTTTTTATATTCTTTGACCATTTGAATTTTTTAAATTTTTTAACTTTAATAGGAACCTTTGCATTTTCCTTGCGAATTAAATATAATATTTTTTTTATTTTCCAACTTTGCTCTTTACTTTCCTTAATTTTTAATTAGCGCTGATTTCAAAATTAGCTTTGAAGAACATTTTTACAAAGAACTGGGAACAACGACAACTACAGTATAGTATATTATTAACGTATAAGATTTTTCCAAAACAAAATCTCGTCTTGTATCCTAAATATAAACGTCAAGCATAAACTTGTTAAACGCATGCCGTCAAATGGAAATGAGAGGTAAATGGATAGTAAATAAAGTCTGCGTGCTCCGGAACATACTACGTTTATTGCAGCAGCTTTAATTTATTTTCCTAAAGTGTTTTTAAGATGAAAGGTCTCTTTTAGTCGTATTTACTTCTTGATTAAACGATTGAAAAAAATCTAACTTATTCAGGGACTAACCCTATAGAAAAGAGATTTTTGTCAATTGCCAAGCTTTAATTGAATAGGATTGGGAAAAGGTGATTCGATTGAAATGAAATGTGACTGATAAGAGAAGTCTGTTCGTGAAAGGATTCGGGAATTAATAAAGAAGATTTGAGAATATTGTAGCATCGGATTAGAAATATCAATGAGGAATACGTTTCTAAGGATTAAAATAGTCCAAGTATAGAGAGGTTGAAATATATTACCGTCTTTCGTGATTTAATTTTAAGAAAGTTAATATAGAGATTTAAAAATATTTAAAAACTACGGTTAATTATCACCACTTTTAGCTATGAATTATTCAAACCCATTATCATAACCAAACAAAGTCGTGCCAGTATGTGACTTTCCTGGAAGTTAGTTTTACTCTGAGCAGAATTCCGCGCAGGAAAGGCCTGATTATTAAGTGTTTATATTAAACGAGGCCACTAATGAGTAATGTCATATAGATAGATAGAACAACCGGATAGGTGTAAAAAAACATTAAATAAATATCTGCGGATCAACTGAGAAATGACATTTTTATACCATTAACTGTAGATTTTTTAATAAACATGGCATACACTCACCTACATATCGTAGACTTACACATAAAGACAAAAGTTATATACTCAAAATTGTCCATGCACGAATCATGGATAATCTTAATTAACTAATTACTTTCACAAAATTCCAGTGGTTGACTTTGTGATTTGTTTATTGTCATTACAAAAGCCAAACGCACGGGAAATTGTAAACTTTTAAAATAAAATGATACTTTCGTTTAACCCTTAACCCGAAACATAGTACTTTTATTGCTAATGCGAAACATATGCTCTATTGGACCAGTATAGGTAAAAATTGAAATAAATCAAAAACAAATGTATCATTTGAAGAGAAAAGCAAAATATTAAAGGGTTTATTAGGTATAAACGATCAAAAAAAACTTATTCATACATAATACTTACATAAAACAAAATGTGTAATATAGAAAACAACATTATCAGGCGTAATTAAGTACACAAACATATATATATATATATATATATATATATATATATATATATATATATATATATATATATATATATATATATATATATATATATATATATATATATATATATATATATATTTCTAGATAAAACAAAAAATATACTACAGCTACCTACAAATTTTGAAGACAGGTAACGCAATCCTTTCTACTACACTCCAAACAAATAGGATTTGAGCAACGCACACATTTATAATTTGTCTTCCTCATTTTTTGATAATGGACAAATGCTACACAATTTTCTTTTGAGAAGCTTATCATATGGAATATTGTCGCCGATATTCTCGACAGGCACTTCAGGATTTATTCCCAAATAAAACTATATCTGCTTTCTAAGGTCTCGGGGAAGATTTGTTTCAAGTCTTTGCTTTAAATGAGGCTGAATTAGTTCAAAGGCCAAATCTTTTACAAATTTAAAACGTGGAAAAAATTTATTATCTTTGTAACAAAGATAAAGAATGTAACTGTTGATTGAACTTATATTTATAAGTGTATAAAATACAGCTAAGGGTCAACGCCTTGTCCAGCGGTTTGCACTATAATTGGCACACTTCATGTCTAAAACATCAACTCCCGATTTTGTACTGTTATGGTATCGAATTATTTCTGGTTTTCCTAATTTATTGTCTTTGCTGTGATGTATAGAGGATAATAAAAGAACAGCTCTATTTTTTCGGTACATATGATATCAAGGTTATGTCATTGGAGAAACCATAGAGTTTTTACCAATTTCCCTACTTTTATTAGCCTGGAATTCCAAAGGAACTTCTCGCTTATTTTTTTTACTGTACCCACATACGTGAGGTGGCGTTTTTGCAACTCTGTGACTAACTCTATTGAAGAAAAATAGTTGTCAGCAGTAATATTTCGGTTAGAGTCCTCTAAGTCCTCTATTGGTTTAGATAGTTAAATGACACATTGAGCAATCTTGGAAAGCTTCAGTTCTTCTTCTGAAAGTCCAACACCATCCGAATCTTTCCCTGAGTATATATATATATATATATATATATATATATATATATATATATAAAAATATTTGAAATAGCCGCTGTTTTAGCAGTTTTTTCCGCTCTTCGCGATCCATGTTATTGTTAAATATACGACACAACAAAAGTATCGACAGACGACATCGTCATTCTGAATATTGGCCGACCCAAAACATCTTTAGAAAACAGTTGAAGCATATCATCATTAGAAGATTTTATAATTGAAGATAGTATAAAAAGGCCAAGCAAAGCCTTCAACTCACCTATATTTGTACTTCTATAGTTTGATGTATTAGTCGAATCAGATAACTTTTCTCTCATTATAATAATTTTTTGGTTTGTCCATGTTACAATTTGTTCCAACATTTCATCAGTAATCAACAACTTTCAAATATCTAATTTAGAAGGGCTATTTCCCAGAGCCCTGCTTACCGCTGTTAGGCCTCGTAATTCTGTTTTGGTTTTGTGGCCTTGTATTTCTCGGAGGCTCTGCTCCCTGCCACTGAAAACCATTCTTTCCTTTGAATATGTTCACATCCCCTTCTACTTGTAAAAAGTCGGTTCTGGATTGTAAATCATTCGACGGTTCATCTGATTCCAAAAGTTCCTGATATGAATTCGATTCTTCGCTGCTAGAGGGTTCTAGAGAGTTCGCTGCCATGGTACACTGGAATTCAAACTGAATGGAATTCAAAAACACCGTAGTATAGTTGACTACGTTATCCTGCTTCATAACTATGTCAACTAATCTGAATAAAAACAACTTTTATGGAAGAAAATTCAGAATAGTGGCATTCAGATTATCGACTGTAAGTAAAAGATGGAATTCTTACTTCAAATTTATATACAGAGAAGGTAGAAGAGAAATTGGTTTTCTTAATGAGACTCAAATTATGATAGGGTGAATTTTTCTGGCCGTTGGACAACAAAAACTTTAAACTCATTACTATTATAATATATAACCCATGCACTGGCAAGAAATGGTTTTATTTCCGATGATTTAGCATTGTCATGGTAAAAACATTAGGACTCCCGTGTCGACTACCATGATGATACCACGTTAAAATTTTTCAAGAATTGGTTTGCCAGGTTATTGCCAAATTTACTACCAAATAGCGTTATTGTGATAAACAATGCCAGCCAGTCATAGTTTAAATAAAGTTCCACGGTCTAATTACACCAAACGTACAATCCTCGAATATATTACAAATATTGATATGTAGGTAACAGTTTCTTCAAAAAACGGTAATATCCAGTGGTCTCTCGATCCTCCTTATCAACGGGGTCGTTTTTCCACGGCCAATGTTGTAAATAATGCTTCACTAGTTACGCATGTGCATGAATTTTCGATATCAAAAATTCATTTGACCCACTCTTTTTTGACATAGTTACAAACCAAATTATAAATGTTACCAACATGGAAGGACAGCGTGTTTTTGGAACCAACTGGAAAAACTTGGATAAAATGGGTTTTAAAGCATACATTGTCTCATGGTGAATCAACTAAATGGTTTGTGGAATGAAGAAACGGGTCGTAGTGTATTTCGAGCAACAATGTCCCTGTAAGTATTTACAAAAATTTCGCAAGTAATACGTTTTGATAACAAGACTACTAGACAGGATAAGAGACGTACTGATAAATTAGCTGCAATACGTGAAATTTGGGGAAAATGAGTAGAAAATCTACAACAATTTTTTAACCCTGGTGAAAATGTTAGCGTTGACGAGCAATTAAGACGAGCTTTAAGGCCGCTGTCCCTTCAAGCAGTACATTCCAAGCAAACCAGCGAAATATGGCATAAAAATTTGAGCTTTATGTGACAGTAAAAGTTCGTATGCTCTAAAATTGCAGATCTATACAGGAAAGGAAGCAGGTGCCATGCCGGAACGGAATCAGGGAATGCGTGTGGCGTGCGACTTGTGTAGGGATTTGAAAGGCTACAATATTACTTGTGACAACTTTTTTACATCATACAGTTTAGAAAAACTCCTCTTAAAAAGAAAAAATACAATGCTGCGGACTAGAAAAAAAACTTCCAGCACAAATTGCGAATAAAGAAGTTCATAGTTTGTCTTTTTACTTCACGCAAGATACCACTGTTGTAAACTATATTCCTAAAAAGAATAAAAATGTTATTCGTATGAGTACTTTGCATCATGATAAGGCTATTAGTGACAGAAATGACAAAAAAACCCCAATTTGTTTTAGATTACAATTCCAGTAAGGGAGTAGTGGATACTCTAGATCAGCTTTTTTTTTAATTGCCATATTGTCAAATTTCAGTAAGAGCCTAAGAAGGTATCCATTGAATTCTGACAGGCAACAGTAGGGGAAATCTTTTTTGGACATCTTCGTCGTAGAACAAGACACCCTGGCATCTTTAGGCCGAGTAGGATACTAGGCCAGAAGACCCCAGGGTAGTGCCAACTATCTAGATTAGCCTGTTGGTACATATACATGTAGGAGGAAGACAAATCGCTGGTCTATAATTTTTTTATAATATGCTGGACATTTCTGGCTGTAACGCGTTCGTTTTATGGACATCAATAAATCCCCAATGGAACACCAACAAACTTACAAAACGGCAAATTTTTCTTGAGGAATTGGGAAAAACACTGGTGAAACTACTTATTCTTTCCAGAAAAAATTTACCAAGAACTAAAGACTCACAAGAACTAGTAAAAATAACATGAACAGACGCAAGTAGAGAAGATGAAAATTCTAGTGAACGGCCTATGGGCAATCCAACTCCGAGCTAAACGAGTACACTGTACATTTTGATCTAAAAACGATAACAAGACTCATATTTTATGTTATATATGTCACAACTATATTTGTAAAACCCATTCTTTTTATTACTGTACCAGTTGTGAACTAAATTAAAGTTTTTTTTTTATTTAAACACAAAACCACCTCAACCGCGCAGGGTTATTAGTGGATAATATAACAAATACATGAAATATTACATTAAATAAAATTGAATAACTTGATGTCTTTTAAAAAGCTTAACACTGTTGAAATTTTTTTGGTGAGAACTGTATTGAGATCATCATCTGTGAATCCGTGGGATCTTCTTTTTTCCATGAATTGAGGACAATCAAGCAAGATATGTTTGACAGTCAGTGGGTTAGAGCAGCTGGAGCAGATAGGTAGTGGTTCTTTTGTTATTACGTATTTGTGTATTAAGGCAGTATGGCCAATTCTTAGACGATTTATAATGACTTGGTTTTTTCTGTTTAAAGGAGTCTCCAGGACATCAGTTATTTTTGGGCAAATTACATTTAATTTAGTACCTAATTTTTCCCAATACTTTTGACAAGTATTAATACAGTGGATTTTAATCAGGTTTTTTAGATCGGTGTACGAATATGTCTACAATTTTGCAGGATGGTTTGAGTTCATTCGACTTTTGTTAGCCAGTTGATCTGCTTTTTCATTTCCGTAAATACCCGTTGGGTATGTGAAGGTACCCAAATAAAAGCCGCTTCCTTTCTTAATGATCGAAGGAAAGGTTATTTGAGGATGTTTGGCATATATTGTGTTTTCTAGAAAGTCACATATTTCATTAGAGTTTAGGATAAACGGTGGTGATCTGTTTTCTACGTTGTCTTTAATTGACTCTAGTGAAAGTAAAAGTTCTTCGCGGGAATTTCTGTTTGACTTTTTTGACTTTTTTTTGGTTTGCTTACTACAGGAAAAGTAAATATCTGTGACTCGGTCTGTGGGGTATTTTCGTTAATGTCTGGAGAAGATGAGATAAACTTTTGTAGTTGATTAGGGACGTTTGTAGTAATTGGATTTGGTGTTATTTCTACTGGAGTAGGATTTATGATGTTGTTTGAGATTGATGATGTTGGAGTTTTTAAGGAAGATGTTTCACTTCTATTACTTATGGATCCTGTCAGGTTATTGTCAGTTTCCATAATTTGTTCTGTTTGGTTATTAGAGGATTTTATTGTAATTATTGTGTTTTGAAATGTTTCAGGGTATGCACTAGCAGTGGATGAATTAGATTTTTCAGACCTTTGTAGTTCTGTTTGGTTATTAGATGTATTTACTGTAGGTAATATGTTTTGAGAAGTTTCTGAATGTATATTAGAAGTAGTGGGGTTTGCTTGGTTAGAGCATTCAGCTCCCTGATGACCAATAGTCTTGCATTTTGTACATTTAAATCCTTCTATAGAAAGGTATAAACGATAATTGGTATTATCATAAGAGATAATGAAAGAATCAGGAATGGACATATTGTCTAAAGGTGTAATAAATATTTGCCTTCTAAAACTCAAGACATGGTTGTATTCGCTTTCAGGCATACCTACTCCTAGAAATGTCATTTTTGAGATGGAGTTTATACCCATCTGATGTAGTTCTTGTTCAATTAACGTGTTTGGAACATTAGGACAAACGTTTGATATGACTAGTCTTTGAGCTGGAGAGATAAGTTTTCTTATTTCTACTTGTGTTTCTTTTATATTAACATATTTGTGTGAATGTAGTAGTGAATCAACTGCATTTTTAGATGAATGATATAGACATATTCTATTGTTGGCAATTCTGGAAGCGAAGGATACGTTACGTGGACCAACTAGTGAACCAACGGCGATTATGTATTCATGAACTTTAGTTTCTTCAATACTGGAAAGTACTATAGATTGTTCTTTTGTTGGATCTTTAAATGTGTTGACAACACTGGAATATGAGACGTGAGATGAAGTGTGAGTAGTATTCATAGTTTTATTCGAAATCATGGTTGATTAATTTTAAGTCAGGCCCTATCACCGATTCGAAAACCGGTGTGGATTTTGACCCAAAAACTGGATTGTTTCTATTTCTTCGGAACGTTATAGGTTATATTAATATTGATACAGATACTATGAAGTGATTTTTTTTACTCACGTAACGTTTACTCGGTTGACTTGAAGGTAGCACTATAACTATGTGTAGAAAGTAACAAAAGTAATTTCTAACTTTAGTTTTATCATTTAAAAACTGATATATTTCAGAACGGTTTGCAACGTAATTTATTTTATCACTGTCAGGACTGTATCTCAAATTAAATTTTGTAGTTATTTGTTCTTAGGCTTTTCTGGGAAAGAAAAAAATGCCTTTTATTTTTTCTAATAAGGTTTAATTTACATTAGCAACATAGTTTTTGTTTAATTAACTATAATTTTTTGTTAATAAAGGTTTGTTTAGCATCATTAGCTTATTTTATTTCGATTAAGGACCGTAAACCATAGTTGGGTCATATTGGGCCGAACAGTACATTTGCATAGTTGAGTCGTACGGTACAGAAGGGTTAACTTTAATTGACAATGGCAAAAAGCGGCTTTTTAACACACCTAACTTGTTTATTATGTAATTAATTTATTTTGTGCTTTTTTCTATTTCATATAATATTTGTTGTACTAATGTAATACTTCAACTGTATTTTGTACGGCATATAATGCATGGCAAATTAAAGTATTTTTATAAATATGTCAATATTTTTAAATATAGTAGACAATTGTATTAACCAGCTTTTATACATACACCTGATTTTTTTTACCTATTATAAACAGTTTAGCCAATCCAATGTCTAGACAAAGTGTGACGGGAAGTTCATAAAAAGTTACCTAGTTACTTATTTTTATTACCTTGTTAATTGTGATCCGATATATCGTAAAAGTCGTAACTGTAACAATTGTAATGGTCAAATTAGTTTTGAACTGCATATTAGATAATATATAACACTACATTATAAATAGTTTTACTGTGAATTAGTCCGACTGTGCCTTTGTTGGAACGCCCGTTGTGTGTTTAAATAAATTCTTCTCGCCTTTGAACAATAATTAATCTCTTAGATAGCTTGAAGATCTATAACATACAAAATGTTTCAACAGGTATTACTAGATATAATTCTCCATTTTCTACGGCGAAAGAAGATTTTAAATAATTATTTTTTCGCAAGATATTGGGAATGTGATTTTATTGGAGATGAATAGAAAAGCCGAATTATACTAAAAAATGGGTAAGAAAGAGAAAAAACATAACGTACTGATAAAGTTGTCGCAATCAGAGATGGTTTTGTGTTAAATTGCAAAAAAATCCACTTATGTGGGGATGAGCAGTTTCTCCCATTTCGTGACAAGGGTCCTTTTCTGGTTTACATGAAGAGTATTCCTGACAAGTACGGTTTAAAGATTTTGGGCTTGTCTGGTTGTAGTTCGCCACATACAGCCAATATGCAAATTTATTTTAGTAAATTATTTCATGAAAAAAGTGCCATATAATAAAATGTATAATTTTAGGCAAAAAAGCAAACAAACCTAAAAAAGGCTAAAGACAAATGGTAGTAATGGACTTGTTAAACCATTTAGCTGCAGGATAGAGAATAACTACCGATAACTTTTTTTCCAGCATTTAGTTAACCTACTAAACCTCTTAGATAAAAATACCACCCTGTGTGGAACACTGCGCAAATATAAACAATATAAACCAAACAACTACTTCCAGCAAGATCTTAAAAGACCTTTAAGCATGTGTGCTTCGATGGAAATAAAAACCTGAGTTACTTAAGTTCCAAAGAAAAATGCAGCGGATATTCTTTTACCGACAGAACATAATGATAAAATAAGTGGAAAAACAGATTACAAAAGGGGTATTATATTACACTACAATAAAATAAAGGCTACATTAGATACAATGAATACATTGTGTAGGGAATTAAACAAACAGTGATCTATTACGAGATAAATAATAATAATTAAATTAACATCAATTTCCTTTAATAGCCCTGGTGAGATAAATGAACTTTAACTCATAGGTGCAAACAATAAAATTTTAATTGGTTAAAATAAACAATCAAACAATCTTTAGATTAAGGTAAAACTAGGTTAGGTTAGGTAAGGTTAGGTTAGGTTAGGTTAGGTTAGTTTAAGGTAAAACTAGGTGAACTCACCAGTAACTTCCATGCTAATTATATTATTTTATGAAACCACGAGGAAAACGGATGTAAGATGTGTGTATTGGTCCACTTTCGAGTTGCGCCTGTTCTATTTTATGGTACACTATATATATATATATATATATATATATATATATATATATATATATATATATATATATATATATATATACATATATATATACATATATATACTGTTATGCTATGTAAAATTGAAAATAATATTTGTTTGCTCTTAATATATTTCAAAGTATAAAATATATATTATTTCAAAATATTTCAAGTGATAAACTATAAAAGATATTTCGAAGAAATAAAAGTCCATTATCTTTGGATTACCTGTAGTAAACAAGATTTAAAGATATGCATAAATTATTTTCTTTGTAAAATATATTTGAGTGAACGTAGTGAAATAATGGAACAATGCGAGTGTATTTTCCAAATAGACTTATACGCCGATACGGTGTATAAGACAATAGAATCGAAATATTTAAAATGTATTCTCCGTTAGTTTTTAAGAATTTGTAGAATGATTAGCATGTTAATAGTTTTTAGGAAAGTTATAATTGTAGGTAAAATTGTTGTTTGTTATCTAAATGGTAGATGGGGATAAATATGACAAACTTTGATTGGCGGAGATTGGAAAAAGTGGGATGTTTATGTAGGAATGAGAGTTTAGCTAGATTTTTGAGGGAAAAAAGATAATCGGTTTTTTTCCAAAGGTGCAAGGTGAACAGTCGTGTTTCTCTGGTAGTTCCCAAGTGATAGTAAGCATTAGAAGTGAATGTTTGTGAGTTTTCTTGGAGTTAGTGTATCTGACTGAAGCTGATCCAGAAAAATATTGTAAGTTATACTTTTCTACTTATATATTCCAAGAGTCACTGTTTAGGCCGAAATGAGAGATTCAGTTTATCGAGAGGAGAAGAGGCTAGCATCTTTTTGAAAGATACGTGCATCTGAAGGAGATCATTGAACACGAGAGGCTCGCAATAATTTGTTGTAATATTGCTGATTACCTAGGGAACTGCTAAGAATAGATAGTGTGGGCTACAAGAAACAAGGATTTGGACAACTCATCGTCAGAGAGATAGTTTTTTTTACCATTCGTCAGTTTTTCTTTATAAACAAAGTTTTTTTTAATTGCTTCAGAAAAGAGAAATATTTATCAGGAGATATAGAACAACAATTTTGATTTGAAATTTTAATTTATATAGTATATAACATTAATTTTTGAAGGTTCACGTACGTAGAACAAAATTTTGATAATCATTATATGAGATATTTTTTGTTGAAGATATTTGAGTGTGAATTTTATTTCAATATATAATTTTGTATCATATATGTTTGTTATTCCGGTATTCCTTAGACCTTACCTATTATATGTAAAGCATAGATATTGAAGCACGAATACAACCCTGAGATAAGAGAATTAAATAGTGTGATAAAATCAAAATTGCATCATTTAAATAAGTTTAATTAATTAATTAGGTAGGTAATTAATTGCTTGGCGCACCTCTGACTTTTAATATCACATTAATATATATATATATATATATATATATATATATATATATATATTTCTAAAGTATTCAACTAGTGAATTCAGAGGTTTAATCGGTCATTCAGGTTGGCAAATAAAAAAAAGAAGTCAACTACTTCATAAGTTTATTGAAGACGTTTCGCTTTATATTTCTAAAGCTTCATCAGTTCTCTAAAATATAACAAATGACATTGAGTTCATAAGAAATACAGATATAGTTCATAACTTACAACTCAATATGTAGTATGTTATCGATGTTATCATATCTACTGTACACTTTACTCCTTATTTAAAACTAACTTAACCAAAAAAGAAAAAACAAAAAACAAAAACAAAAAACACACAAACTTTGCAGAAAATAATGTTCATATTCGTAGATATGAATATTTAAAAAATTTTAAACGAACATTTGGCTTCATTTAGATGGTTCTCCACTGAAGACCAACAAAGTTCTGATTTATTGCAATATAAGCAAACAACTTGACGCGATACCGAAAATTTTTTTAAGGGCCATGTGTCACCAAATTCCAAGGTTTGAGACAATTATGAACTTCTACAGGGGACATTGCATAATTAGTTGGACAGGTGGAATTTATATGGCGGAAATATTTGATAGTTATTTTTAAATAACTGTCCAACTGTCCAACTAATTATGCAATGTCCCCTGTAGAAGTTCATAATTGTCTCAAACCTTGGAATTTGGTGACACATGGCCCTTAAAAAAATTTTCGGTATCGCGTCAAGTTGTTTGCTTATATTGCAATAAATCAGAACTTTGTTGGTCTTCAGTGGAGAACTATCTAAATGAAGCCAAATGTTCGTTTAAAATTTTTTAAATATTCATATCTACGAATATGAACATTATTTTCTGCAAAGTTTGTGTGTTTTTTGTTTTTGTTTTTTGTTTTTTCTTTTTTGGTTAAGTTAGTTTTAAATAAGGAGTAAAGTGTACAGTAGATATGATAACATCGATAACATACTACATATTGAGTTGTAAGTTATGAACTATATCTGTATTTCTTATAAACTCAATGTCATTTGTTATATTTTAGAGAACTGATGAAGCTTTAGAAATATAAAGCGAAACGTCTTCAATAAACTTATGAAGTAGTTGACTTCTTTTTTTTATTTGCCAACCTGAATGACCGATTAAACCTCTGAATTCACTAGTTGAATACTTTAGAAATATAAATTGACGGTCGTAGTCTTTACAATATATATATATATATATATATATATATATATATATATATATATATATATATATATATATATATATATATTGATATGATTGGTGTTTATAGAAAGTAATTTATAAGTTACACTACTGGATAATATTAGATATAAAGAGTATTTGGTTATTTTAATCAGTTATATACTAGAGAATTTTATAAAAATATATTTATGTGAGGGCATTTTTAAGAAATTAGCATATAATAATTGTAAAAACTTGTATTTTAATAATTATAATATTGTAGATATATTTAAGTGAGCCATGTGACTAGGCAACCAAAAATACTCTTGAAAGTGACAGATAGAAATTCATAATTAGGAATATAAAGAGGGGTTATAATAATATGTTAGTTTAAAATGTTTAATTTATATATAGTTACTAATTTAAGTGTATATTCTGATCTGAAAAGCCTAAATGTCAACAAAATTATCAATAGAAAAGTAAGGAATTCTCTAGATCACCGGAGATGGCCTTGTTTGCGAAATGGTTTGTTCCAGAAAATTCAGATATGTATTTAATAGAACAAATGGAACATGATTTCTTGCTAGATGATTCTGGAACATGGAAAAAGATATAAATACCCGGTGATTTGGATTCAAGAGGTCCATTCAGTTAGTCAATCAGTTATGAGTTACAGTTACTATGATGGCCAGTTTTTTAGTATGAAAGTTAGTTAGAGTCAGTCAATCAGTTATAATTGTTCAATATAGTGAGTTAAATCAAGATTAAGAAACAGTATAAAGAAAATATTATTGAAGATTAATAATTATGTTATGTATAAATGATGATTGGATAATGGAAGAAGTATTAATTGAATATTAAAATTAAATAATATATTTGGTGATTGGATATTGGTATATAGAAAAGAAGAATAAATATAAATGCTGTTTGCTGGTTTGCTTGGTGGTTTATAAATGCTGGTGAAGAAAAATATCTTAAATTGGTGGAAGCTGATAATTGGAAAAAGTAATTTCACAAAAACAAGGATAACCGAAGCTGCGAAGAAGATATTGAGTGGTGATTATAATCTATACAGTGGAAAACAGTTCGTTTGGGCATTCAGTGACAGAAAGGTACAAAAATTTGTTAATATAATTTAGATAGTGTCATAACAATTTCAATTTTCAAGATAGTTTGTTTAAATTTTACATTGTCTATAGAATTTAATTAGTTTGATAAGAATTTCAATTTAAAGATAGTTTATTTTAAATTTACATTGGCTAGGTTAGATATATATGTGTGTTTCATAATAGATATAATAAAGATAATTTAAAAAAGGACTTACAAACTAATTCTTTGAGAACCGCGATAAAAACCCTATATTATTAAAAAATACTCATTGCTCATCATTCAAACAAACAATACATCATATCAATATATATATATATATATATATATATATATATATATATATATATATATATATATATATATATATATATATATATATTTATTTTATGGTCTACAAAACGACTTCACTAGACCACACTTGAGTTCACGACTCGAAGAAAAATAACCGATAGCCAATGGCAATATTTTTTCATCTGCTGGACATTGGTGGCATCAACGCTTATAAATTTTAAATGTTGAAACATCCAGATTGGAAAATTAATCTTGTTTTTATTTAATTTGGGCCAACACGTTAGGAAAAATATAATTTGTAAATTTCTGGTTTTAAAATATTTTTATAGAAATACAATTATTACTTTTAAACATCATATTTTAAAATGTGTAAAAATTGTATTTTCTACCTAAGGGCTTTTGACTTACAAAGCCATCCTCAGAGCTATGCTACAATTAAATACTAATATAAGTAACTAATTTAAGGTTTCCACTTTTTAACTTTCGTCAAGTTTTAAAAAGCACGACTAGATACTAAAGAGTGATCCCCTTTGGTGCAAAAATCCAGAATTTTTACTTTTTTTCCTTAAACTTAAAATGTTAAAAGAACTTCTTAAAAAAACCTATAAAAACGGAACATTGGACTCCAAAAAAAACACAATAAAAAATTAGATGATGGCAAGTGTGTATGAACCCGATCAGAATGAGTAGAATTGAATGCCGACCTTTTAATGATTCCTCAAAGAAGGTGGCAATTGAGATGTATCGTATATAGAAAATTTAGATTATTTAAATTAACAAAAATTTGATGAATAGAAATTCGTGTATTTATATATATATATATATATATATATATATATATATATATATATATATATATATATATATATATATATATATATATATATATATATATATATATATATTTATATATATCACCTATAAATAATATTACGTAATAGGTAATAAAATGTCTAGATATGTCTTATTTTAATACCTATATTCTCATCTTTTTTGTGTGGTTCATGATACACATATTTGTGGTACCGTTTAATTGCTTTTACTTGATTTGTAAAATAATAGATATTTTATCCATTCCCGACTTAGTCATGAACTGAATATGAAGTGTTTAATAAATCTTTCATCCCTAATGCTCCATATGCATAAAGGTAAATGGACTTTCTATAGGGTGCAATAATTTAAGTAATTCACTGACTTTGTATGCGACTCGTTACCTAAATTTGTATTGCTAGGTATAAATATAATTCAGGACAAACAGCAATTCGGAGGTCTCGCTTTGCAGCGAAATTAACAAATGCATTGAGCTTAATGTAAGCAGAACTACAAGAGCTATGAATATAATTAACATTGTGCAGGTAGTCTAAATACAATTTAATAACTGTTTTCGAATAATATTGAGTTTTTATGTATACAGAACAAAAACAATGTAACAACTTTAAGCTTGTTTCTGTAAAATCTAAAAATAACAGTAAGTTATTTAGAGAATATTTACACTTAAATAGAGTTAAGCTTTAATTCATTAGCGTATATAATAATATAGTCTACGAGCGTACCTTACTTTTCTGTTTTTTATGTTATATTATGTTATTTATGTTATAAATAATTATTTTTTAAAAAAACATGTCGAAATAAGCTACGTTTAATTTGATTTGAAAAGCTGAATTGGAACTCTTTATTGATTTCCAAAAATCATTCTGCGGATAGAAATTAAACACCACGAATTGCCTTTATATTTAAATATTAAAAAATCTGGAAATTAAGACAAAATTAAGCCAGACCAGAAACTTATAATTAAAATTAAATGTAACAGTAAGATTAGGCAACGGCACCGAACAAAAATGTACAATAAAATTGGGAGTTCGCCAAGGCTGCGTTTCAAAACGTTGTTCTGTACATATTTGGAACTGCTATTCAGGGAAACTATTAAAGATAAAAATTATAAAAATCATTGGTGAATTTTATAAAAATTGACGCTATATAGACGCTTCAGTTTTTGTGGCTGATAATGCTGAGGATCTGCAGACACTAACAGCGTAATGAGAGTCTTGAATGAAGAATGTTATATGAAGAAGCTGGGAACAATCTTTAACACCCTTAAAAAATTATCTGCAATATATTAAAAACAAACGAGTCTTAAGAAGATATTTTTTTTTTCACTATTTTATATGGAGTATAAACCTAATTTTCTAATCTAAATCTATAGAGTTCTTTCATAATTATACCATGTTATAAAAAACATTGAGATCCAATTTCTGAGGCATGTAATGTAAAATGAGAAATACTAATTAATTGAGCTAGTTTTACAAGGCAAGATAGATTGCAGAAAAACTCAGATTATTGTGACTGTAGAATGACAGAGACAGTGGAGAGAAATGACAAGCATGCATTTATTCAGAGTAGTAATCAACAGATTAATATGGATCAACATTATCGTCAACGGCCACAGAAGGTGAACATCAATAGAAGAAAGTAAGGATATTTATTTTACCAGACAGCGCATTTATTATTATATTTTAGTTTATATATATATATATATATATATATATATATATATATATATATATATATATATATATATATATATATATATATATATATATATATATATATATATATATATATCCCATAATGGAATGTGGTCAAAACATTCTATCATTAAATTTCTCATTCGAAATGAGTTAAAAACCACATGATATTCTTTATTTACCATTTTGCTTTTTAAATCTGTAGCATTTTCAAAATAATGTTTGTTAAACATACTAGGTATCTTCTGTTCTTACGGTAGAACGCGTAAGAAAATTTAAATTTAACCATTTACTATTATCTTATCAACTTTGTCAAAACATGCCGCAGCTCTAGATGATATATTAGAATGAAATAAACCTGAGTCTGAAAAGCTTCACAGATGTTATATTAAACCAGATTGTCAGGTTCTTTAACCAAGATGTTCTTCTTCTTCCTGGACCCCGTTTTCCAAATATTTTCCTTGCAGGATGGCTTAAAGGAAAGCGTATTTGGATTCATTTCGCATAATATGTCCGAAGAACTGTAACTTTCGAGATTTGATGGTGGTCAGTATCTCTCGGTTTTTATTTATTCTTCTGAGGACCGCCGTATTTGTGACGGTCAGTTCACGGGATCTTAAGCGTTCTTCGATATAGCCACATCTCAAATGCTTCCAATTTTCTGCACATATCTTCGTTCTAGGTCCACGATTCAACATCATAAAAAAGGACAGAGAAGATGTAGCATCGCAGCATTCTTACTTTTACATCAAGAGAGAGGTTGTGACTGTTAAAGATGGCCCCCATCAGATTGAAGGTGGATCTAGCTTCTCCGATGCGTGCTCTAATCTCCTGGTTGTTCGTCCATTCTTCATTTATTATGGTGCCGAGGTAGTTGTAGTGCGTCACTCTTTCTACAGGGGATTTGTTGACGTAGAGTTGACCTTCTATTATTCTCTTATTATTATTGTTATTATTATTATTATTATAATTTAAAAATATCCATTGGTTAGGACCCCATGACTTGTCCCAACTTTCTCGCATGTGTATTTTTCTCATTGCTTATCTAAACTGAGAGCTTAGGGATATAGCTAAATATTAAATAAACAATAATACAACAAGTATGCAACTGTATAAATCAACTTATCAAAAGTTACTTATCTAGGTACATCAAAAATTAAAACTATTTTTTTTTATTTCTTTTTTCAAAGTAATAAATTATTAAAATAAATTAAATTTATGTTGTTTATAGTTTTATTATTTCATGAAACAAAGCCGAAAAATGACTTGAAAAATCGAAAAATTACTTGACGCTATTTTTTAACTGGAATATCTGAAGGAATCTAGAAAGAAAGAAACTTTTTCAGTTTGCAGGTTGATATGATTTTATCTATTATTCTGACTCCTTAATTTGTATTATTTTATTTTATCAAGTTTTAGTGACACTAGATTTATCAATGGTGATCTTGTATCAAAATCTAAAATTTGTATTTGTATTAATTCCTTATCATCATTTAAGTCAAAATTCTTTATTACCTAGATAAACTGTGACAAATACAATTTCTAAAGACGTACGAAGTTTCAGGAAGTCTGCAAGGTAACATACTTATACCAAATACTGTATAAAAAAAATTAATTAAGACTTACATAAAACATGCAGCACAATCTGTTCGGAAACATCTTCGCCAACTCCATTATTCGCCGTGCACTGGTATACACCAGCCTGATGACGGTCGACCCTGTCAAGACTCAACACGGGGGTCACGGCAGTTTGAACACCGTCCGGTAAAAGGTTGTTTTTTCGCGACCATGTCACTTTGGGCGGCGGATTTCCCGAAGCTTTGCACTCCAGTTTCACCGACGAGCCTTTTTTCACTTCGACGCGACCGTTAGAAGTAACGTAGTGTATCCGGGGAGGCACTGAAACAAAAAAGAAAAACATGTTAATTAATTATATTGTTGAGTGAAATAAGAGGAGCTACACAAAGCCCACAGTTATGCGTACAAATTAGCGACACTCCTTTTTATACTTTTTACTATAGGTGAAATTTAATATCTTTAAACTTTCTCTGCGGTTGAATAATGTTTCCATCATATATTAATTAATACCAACTATGTCTACTATTGAACATATTTATACTGTGCCCTTCTTAACGCAGTTTAAGCGGATAATTCTAAGAAATAGCTGAGGAATTTATAAAAAAAAATTCGTTAGTAAATTTGGCAGGTCTCAATCTTAGTAATAGTAAATTGAACAAATTGGGAAAAAAATTACATTAAATTTAATTTAATGAATGCTAATTTTGAAGAATTTATTAAAACTGCTTTTTGTAGGATTTTTATTTAAACGGTTTTTCTTCATTTTTGTTACGTAATATTATTATAAATAAATAATTAGATAACTTGTAGCTATTAACCAATTACTATGACACAGCTTTGTTTATTTACGTAATAACAATAAAATGTTTCGGTGAATATGACAATTGTCAATAACATGTCTTCTGTGGTTACACTGTGCCATGTTTTGGTGATACTGGTGTGTATGTTAATCCCAAGATTTTGCCACAGTTGAGAACTACTTCATCAAGGCAACTTGAAGTCTAGTTTTATTGTTTTCTATCTATAAGTTGAGTTTTATATCAAAAAATTTTGTTTCCCTTTATCCTAATGCCTTTGCAAAGTGAAAATAGATAGTACATACTGGATAATTATTTTTGTTTTAAAATATTGAGGATATTCTTTCTTGATTTTTGGAAGCGGAAGCATAAATAGTAGCACCATGATCTAGGATGGATCGTATAATAAAAAAACAAAGATCAACGTTTCAACATCGCAATGGCCGGCGGGCGTAATTTCGGCCGGTAATCCCTTGGCCTACCTGCATAAATCAAGGGGTACCATTTATGACAGGGGTAATTTCGGCCGAGGGGTTGATGTTTACGATGAGATTAAAATATTGGTAATTACTCTTCATAGTTTCTGTAAAATATTAATTGTGTATTTATTTGGAAATACCTAATCCTGTGTACCTGTCGGAAATACCTTTAATTTACTTATCTCTTTATTCTAATAACTATGTTGTACCTACTTAAGATTATTCCTTTAAATGTATAAAATTCACAAATAACAGGTATAAAATTATTATAGCTAGTCAGTATTATAACTTATCTTGAAGCTACTAGTCGATAGAAAGCATAAAATATATTATTTGTATACGATGGCATCTGTTTCAGTAATTAAGAGTTCACGCGGTTGTGACTTACTAGTTGTAGAAAAGTTTCAGTTTTGTAAACAGGACGTATTAAAAAGTGGTGAAGTACGTTGGAGGTGTATAAAGAAAAATTTAAGATGTTTAGCCAAACTGTACACTGTTGGTGCGGAATACACAGTTACTAGAAGTGAATTAATCCACAACCACGAGTCCGATGAAACTACGTTGGAGAGAAAAATAGTGACGACTTCATGCAAGCGCAAAGCTGAGGAAGACATATCGGAGAAACCTTCAAAAATTATTAAAAGCGTTCTTTCAAATCATTTGCCAGAGAATTTGTCATCGATAGATGTCAGTCTAATAAGAAGAAATTTGTACAACAGCCGCCGTAAGCTCTTACCAGCCCTGCCTAAGGATATTCACGATGTACATTATGTACTCGATAGTTATGGACCGAAAACCACAACAGGTGAAAATTTTTTGTTTATTAACAGCACAGCTGATAATATCATTGTTTTTTCTTGCCATACAAATATAATAAGTTTATGTAAAATGAAAGATTTTTACATGGATGGCACATTTTCTTATTGTACAAAATATTTTTATCAGTTATTTACCATCCATGGACTGGAAAATGGGCATTATGTTCCTCTTTTGTATTGTCTGTTGCCCAATAAGACCAGTGACACATATAAGAGACTTTTTCTGTTGGTAAAATCTAAAATTTTTGAACTTTATAATATTGTTTTTGAACCGAAGGAGGTATTTGTGGATTTTGAAATCGCAATTCATAACGCATTAAAAGTTGTCTTTCCCAAAACCAAACTAAATGGTTGTAGATTCCACTTGCACCAGGCGTGGTATAGGAAAATACAATCATTAGGGTTAACCCAAATGTATAAAGATAAAAACTGCGAGGAAAGCAAATGGCTTACTCATACTTTTGGGCTAACTTATTTAGACCCCTCTGAAGTTGAAGATTGTTTCATATTTGATCTCATGTCATACAAACCGGACCATAAACTTATAGATAAATACGCAGACTATTTATTAGAAAACTACATAGCGCCAGAATCTCATTTTCCACCAAATATATGGGCATATGAAAACCCATCAATTAAAAGAACCACAAATGCCTGCGAATCATTCCATTCGCACTTTAATTCTAGTTTTTATTCAAGTCACCCTTCTATATTTATTTTTATAGAAAAATTAAAAGATTGTCAGATCGATGCATATTTAAAAATAAAAAATTTAAATATTCCAGCAAAAATTAAAGACAAACAAGTAAAAAACAAACTAAAATTTATCGAAAACATGGTAAATATGCTTCGATCTGACAATATTTCTAGAATTAATTTCGTTAAATCTGTATCACATCAAAACGTTTTTTAAAAATTTATAGTTTACTTAATTTATAGAAATAAGTTGATGTAATAATTTTATTGAAATAAAGAAATATTTTAATATAAAGCATTCTGTTATTTTATTTGATTTGCGGCCGAAAATACCTATGAGATAAGGAAGCAACTTAAAACCTCCGGCCGAATTTACCTACCGGCTTTTAGTACCTGCTCTTTTTCCGGCCGAAATTACGTCCGCCCGCAATGGCACCATACTTTATTAGTCATTTTTAGGAAATAACTTCCTTTGTTGTATTTAACACGTATCTATGGCTTTCTAATTAGATTTTTCTTTCAGATTAAGCCAAAATTATTCATGTGGTTTTAAAGCTAAAAGCAATAATTATTTAGAGCTACGTTTTGGTTTGTAGGAATGTTGTTCCTTTTAAAGACAAATACATCTGTATCAAAAAGCATACACAAAAATGATGATAGAAAATCCATTGGCATACTGTACGATTTTAAATATAATTTTACCTACATAAATTTTATGCATGCCAGTGCTGTATCGATTAAATAAGATTGAAGATAAAGCTAAACCTATTAGAGTTCTATTATATTGGTATTATGATCTTTGACGTATATCCTCTCTGCATATAAGTCAATAATTGTGTTGACGAATGCAATTGGCATCCTAAAAAAAAAAACATTTTTTATTTTAAGATCGACAAGCAGACTGATTCGTACATTCAATAATACTGCTACTAAATAGTTATTTCTGGTTAAGTTATTCTGCATATCTACTACAATATTTGCTAAATTATCTAGTGCTATAAAGCCCATTAAGTGTCCAAACTGGTTTTCTGGGACTACATTCTTTTTTTTTTCTAATATCAAATTTAGTCTTAATTTTATGGGTCTCTCTATACTTTTAAATACACAAGATAGTAACGATATGGGTCTATTGGAATTTACAACGTTCGTATCTTTTTCAAACTTAATGATAGAAAAAACTATGACCTTTTTAAAAAAGTCTATTACTGTATGATTTTTAATGATATCATTAAATACATGTAATATTCTTAAGCTATATTTGGTAGGTTGATAAACATAGGACATTTTATGTGCTCGATACCAGGTGAAGTGCGATATAATTTAAGAGCGCAATCTAATTCAGTTTTATAAAAAGGTTTCAACAAAAAGTAAGTATTTGTATGACATTTTTCTTCAGATTGCTTAGAAGAATTTTGAAACCAACAAGCAAACTTTTTTGAACCATGCACAAAACTAATTAAACAAGTTTTCTAAGAAATCTTCATTGAATGATCCGATACTATTTTAAGGTTTTAGGTTAATTTGATTGGTCTGTTCTTAAGTGTAAGAGATATTTTTGCTTAAATTGGAACACGACTTAATGCAACTAGATTTGGCCTTTTTCTTAAGCTGCTATTTTCGAGTAGCTACCTCTTGATATTTTAGATAGTTATTAAAGCTAGACAAAAGCTTACAAACTGCAATGTTTTTTTTCCTTAATTATTAGATCGCGTTCCGTATCCCACTTAATAAAGTTGTTCTACTAAAGGTAGTTAGAAAAACATAAGTTTTGTAAAGGTGGAAAAACTTTTGACAGAACGAAAAGTTAAAGAATATGACTGAGTTTTGTGAGTGAACTGAGAAGAATATTTAAGATAGTTGAAGAGTTTTAGTGAACTGAAAAGAATATTTAAGATAGTTTAAGATAGTTTTGTAACATTGGGATCGATATTTTTCAATAAAAAATTGAGATACGTCAGAATAAAACAAACTCATCATGGACTTATTACATATCTTAAAAAAATGTAATCAAAAATCATTATCAATATTTTGTCTTTAACTTTGGCCAACTGAAAATGGTAGTGCCGAGAATACCTAGCTTTGCCATGCATCTATTATTTAAAAGCATACAAGAGATTTACAACTTTGTTTAAAATGTTTAATCAAAAATTTATATCTATTTAAAAATAGATTAATAACATGCAAATTTACGGCTATAAGGAATATAAAGACTACACTCGCCTTCAAATTTAATTATGCATCAGATTCGGAAAGTGACAAGTTTCAACTACAACAAGCTACATTAAAATTCTGATCTTTACATTATTGGACTATTAATGAGGTTTTCTATTGTCTAGCTATACTTCAGATTTTATTTGGCGAACAATGTGCTAATATTCTTAAAATCAATCTGAATCCCCAAAGACCATATAATTTCAAACACACCTGCTTTCAAAAAGATGGAAGTGAAAATTCCATTAAAAAAAAACCTTTGTGTCCTAGATAAGTAATAACTAAAAACCATAAAACGGCAAAATAATAATTTGAACTAACTACCACTTTGGAAGCTATAGTTCTTAAAGTTACATCATGAAACGGATATTTTTTTCTGTAATATCCACTAACCAGTAACGTAAGTCTAGTAAAGTATAACGAATTAAAAGATTTATTTTATTAGATACCATCAAATCCCGTCATGAGAGGAAGTTATAATATTTATAACATAATTTGGGGCTCCTATACAGATATTTATTTGAATTTTCTTAATGATGGAACTTCAACCAGATTTAATACTGATACCGAAGACTCGTCCGCATTTAAGTATTTGTTATTCTAGACTTACGGTATAGTTTTTTAAATTGTTTTTAAATAGTCATATGGTAGCAATGAACATTACATTGTAATAAAAAATTCTTCAGCTATCAACCATAATTTTTTTATACCGGGATCGAAAATAGGCCACTTACACGAAAACGGTTACAAATGTAAAACTGTTACAATGAATTACAGAAATATGTTATAGACTACACACTGTTATAATACAATCTAAATTATATTTTATAATATAATTGAACGTTTCTGAGGAATTTTAGACTTGAGGTAATTTGATCCAAGTTATTGAGTGTCTTTTAGATCACTTTTAAGGCGATAAAATAGTCTTTTTGCTGAATATTGATGACATTCGGTCAGAAGGTATGGTTAACTGTTAGATATGATTGACAGGTCTTACAAGTGGGTCGGTTGTTGGATCAGGTATCCGTGTCTTAATCTTGTATATAGTATTCGAAGTCTTCGTGTTACAATAGCGTCTCGTCTGGACATATCGGCAGTGATCAAATCAAGAGGGCTATCGACTAACTGTTGGATTTGATGTAATGCTAAGTTATTGGTGTCCCAGTGTTGGTGTATCATTAACCATATTATCAGATGATGTTGAGGCAAGTTTTGCATGGCTGTCTGCAAGTTCATTGCCTGTAATACCAATATGGGATGGTAGCCACATTAATGTAAATGTTATTTTTTGGGAAGCGATTAGTTGGTAACAATCAAGGATTTTTTGGACAATAGGATGATCAGTGAATATATTTTAGATAGATTGTATTGAGGCTAGTGAGTCTGCGTATATTGCAACTTGTTTATTAGGTGAAGAAATGGATTTGAAAGCTTGAAATATGCTAAATAGTTCGCCAGTATAACCGCTACAAAACGAGGGGATACAAGATGTTGTGATAAGGTTATCTGTTGTGGAAACACAACAGCCTCCTCCTGTATCATTCTTTGAGGCATCAGTGTAGAGTACTATGTCGTATTTATTTGTAAATATAATTTCTTTAAATGATTTTTTAATGAGTTCCCTGGAAGTTTATCCAATCTTGTAAGCGATGTGTTAAACTGAGGGGTGATAATAGATCAAGGAGGATATAGAGGTAAGGTCGTGGGATTGTTTGTGATAGAGAGATGTTATTAAGTCATTGTGTTAAAATCAATGGGATGGGTTTTATTGATAGTGATTTAGAATAGTAATGCTGGTTGTTAATTGATGGAGTAAGAAGAGGATAAACTGGATTGGAGGTATTGGATAAAACGGAGGCAGCATAGGAAAGTAATAATTGTTCACGTCTCAATTTAGTAAAGGTGCGGATTTTGGATCACTAAAGCTAAGATATATAGAAGGAAATGTGCCTGAGGACAAATTCAAGTGTGTACTAGAGCCTGTATTTAGTAAATAGGAATATGTACAATTAATTACGTTTTCAACAGTTTTACCTTTTTTGACGTGCTATTGGAACCCCACATAGGTTGTGAGCGTTGAAATCGCTAACAAGAATGTATGGAGAAGGGAGCTGGTAAATTAGGTCCAGAAGTTATATTTCCTTTATTGTGATTGGGTGGAATATATACGCTACACATAGTAATCTTATTAGGACACCAAGTGGTTATGGCGGTAGCCTCAAGTTCGTTGGTGAGAGGAAGGTGCGAAGAAAATAGTTCACTGGAAATAAAAATTGAAGTTCCACCACTGGCTCTGTTGCAGTCAGCTCGAATATAATATCCTTTAAAATTCTTTAGTTTAGGAAGTTTAGTAAGTTTTGAGTTAGTTTCTTGTAAGCATATGCTTTCAGGTTGTTCTTCAGTAGCTAATTGCTGGATTCTTTCTATGCGAGGAAAGAAACCATCGCAATTCCATTGAATTATTTTGAATGTAATGTTTAAATGTGATAAGTGTGGGACTACTGTAAGGATTGTTGAGAGTATTGAGAAATAGGAGCGTTAGTTTCATCGTCAGTTAGGTAATCGGATGATGCACTCAAATTGTCAGAGTCTTCAGGATTAAGCTGTCTTTTAATTTTTTTTGCAATCTTGTTATTCGGTTTTTAAAGGATTTCTCTTTTGTTTGTGAATGAAGAAGAGATAAATCATTAAGTAATCCTTGGATATTGGAAGTGAAATTCAGAGCTTCTTTAAGTGGGTCCGGTATGCCGTAGGTAATTTCTAGAAAAGCTATAAATTGGTTTTCAGTAAGAGTTAGTTTGGATAAATTGTTTTATAGATGGCTTGGACTGCATTATAAGTAATGCGTGTCAATTTATGTTCTTCTGTTACTATTGTTTTACTTTTTTTCTTTTGCGGCTTGCTAAAAGAATTAGTGGTAGATTTTACAGATAAGGGGGGAGCATTTGATTGATAGTTGGTTCTGGAGTAAGAACTGGAGAAAGTTTAGAAGGCGTGCCAGCATTACTGTCACTAGATATAGCCCGTTTCTGTCTCTGTACTGGAGGGGATGCTAACTGTGAAACTAAGGGGATCCTTTCTGCCACATTAGTTGTAGTTTTGGGGTAAGATGTATATGGTGCATTGATTTGATTGGGAGTGCATTCGGGTGTCGTTCTATTTGTCGGTATGGATACGGAGGTAGTGGGAGAGAAAAGTTCGGATTGGGCTACAGAAATTGGTTCATTGGTACAAGTTTCAGCAGTATGACCACCTTTTTCACATAAAAAACATTCTAATTTGTCAGTGGACACAAATATTTAATATGAAGTGTTGTCGTGAGTTTATAAAAGAGGGGTCTGGACTGAGAAGTTTTCTTTATCCGGAATAACGTATGACACCCTTCGGAAGCTCATTATATGTGCATAGGCATCACCTAGCGAGCCACATTTCACGAATGACACAGAAAAAACTATCTGTAAACCGATATCTTTTAAAGATTTTTCGATAGTGCTGTGAGGTATCGTGGGAGATACATTTGATATGAGAATACGCTTAGCAGGTGTTATAAGTCTTCGGATAGGAACAACTGTTGAGTTAATAGTGATACTTTGGTGGGCACTGAGAAGATCCTAGATTAGTTTAACAGAGTTTAAATAAATACAAATGCGGTTATTTGAGATTCGATATGTAAAGATGATATTTTTTGGGGTAACAATGTCTGATATAGCTTTTATGTACTCAAATAGAACACCATTAGGAAGGGCATGTAAGATAATGGCTTGATCCTTATGAGGAAACGTAGGAGGTGGAGGTTTAGATAAAGTGGCAGCAACATAGACTTGGTATTATTGATTGTGTTATTTTGTGATTTTATTTGAGTAGTAGTTGAGGTCATTTTAGTGAGCAGTTCTGGATACCAAAACCACTACACATAAATTTTTATTATTAATGCAACAGACGTCCTAGTGGGACTCTGTGGATAAAAGGATTAAAAATAACAGTTACCTGAATTGTTATGCCACTGGAAAGTCACATTTACCAATGCACTTTTGAACTATTAACGTTAAATTGTTTCGGTGAAATTGTCACATATCGCTTTGTATTTACACAGATAACGAAAAAACGATGTCCATTGATATGAAAACAATAACAGGAAAAAACTAAAACGTTTTTACTGATAACAACTATCGTTGCCAGAATCGCCTGAGTTCATACTACTTTACTCGTCGGCTGCTTAATTTGAAGTGGGATAAAATTTAAAAAATATATCGATAATGAAATGCTAACTTGTATGATGACCAACTATATTGAGTAGTTCTTAAACAATTTATATAAGATTATTAAGTAATTGGTTGAAAAACGAAATATTTGTAGTCTAGAATGCGAAACTGAAATACAAGCATGCAAAACAACATTAAATCAATTTAAGAAGAACAAAAGGATTGAAAAATAGATCAAATTTAAATTAATGATAAATGAGAGATTTTTCCATTTCTGCTTTTCAAACGTCGAATAACGCGCTAAAACTTTTAAAGGGATATCCTTAAACAACAAAAATAAGTCAATGCCCTTTGAAAATAAAATTTATACCTCAAAATTCAGACTTTTTTTTTCCTTACATACCGCATCAAGCACAAAGGGTTATTCGCGAGAGTGTAGTCAGGTACTTCATACGACTTCGCTTCGCTTCGTTCTACTTCCGTTCTGTGTCTTCGTCCGAAAGAACTTCGATTGAGAGTGTAGACGGCGTTTTACAAAATTAGAACTTAATACTAGATAATAATATATATATATATATATATATATATATATATATATATATATATATATATATATATATATATATATATATATATATATATATATATATATTATTGTGATATTTAAAGTCTTGGTGCGCCAAGCAATAATTAGCTAATTAATTTTTTTGATTAATTAAAATTATTTAAATGATATGATTATGACTCTATCACAATTTTTAATTCTTTTATCTCAGGGTTAAATTCGTGCTTCAATATCTATGCTATTACATGTGAAAGGTAAGGTCCAGAGAATACCGGAATAATAAAAAACACATATGATCTAACACTATATATTGAAATAAAAATAATGAAAAATAATTCACACTCAAAAGTTTTCAATAAACAAATCTCATATAAGGATTCTCAAAATTTTGTTCTCCGTACGTGAACAATCAAAATTTATGGTACAAACAATATTAATTGAAAACTCAAAATCCCAAACTATTCTAACTCTCCTAATAAAAATATTTATATCCTTTCTAAATTACGTGTAAAAATTGTGTTATCAATAAAAGAAAAAAAAACTGCAGAAAACAAAAATATCTCTCTCTGATGATGAGTGGTCCAAATCCTTGTTCCTTGTAGACTGTATTATCTCCTCTCAACCGCTCCCTATGTAATCAGCAATCTTACAACAGATTGTTGCAAGTATATCGTCCTTAATGATCTCCTTCAAAAGCAACAATCATTCAAATTATGATAGCCTTTCTCCTCTCGATAAACTGAAGCTCTCGTTGGCCCGAGTGAAAAATGACTCTTGGAATATCTTCTCTTTACGATAAACTGAATCTCTCGTTGGCCTGAACAGTGACTCTTGGAATATAAGTAGGAAAATATGACTTACAATATTTTGCTGCTTCAGCTTCTGTCAGATACACTAACTCCACAAAAACTCACTAACATTCAACACTACTGCTTGCTACTTCTTTGGAACCACCAGAGAACAATCCTGTTCCTCTTACAGACTTGGAAAATCAACTGATCATATCTTTTCTCTCTCCTCAATCTCGCTAAACTTTTTCCTACATACTTATCCCACCTTTTTCAATCTCCGCCAATCAAAACTCGTCACAATTCCCCCATTTTTTCATTTCGATAACAAACAAATTTTTACCTATAATTATAAAATTTCCTAAAACTTATTTACAAATAATATTTTCTATAATTCTTAAAAAACTAACAAAAACCTCTTTCTAAAATCTCTTCTATTTGTCTCTAATCACTGCATTAATGTATTTTGGAAAACCCCGTTCAATTGTCTTTTTGTTTTCACTTAAAATTATGTGGGTCACTCAAGTATAACAAAGAAATAATTTATGCAAAGCTTACATTTTGTTTAGTACAGGTAATTCAAGAAATTAATAACTCTCCTTCTTCGAAATGTTTGTTGGATATTATCCTACTTATCTGAATTATTTTAATGTTATTGAATTTTGAAATATTTTTAAACAAACCAATATTTTTCTCGATTTTACATATCATAACAAATCCCCGCCATTTGATCTGCCGAAAACTCTTTGTTAAATTTTAAAAATGACAAAAGTTTTCTAGGATCAAATTATTTCACTATGTTATTAAAATCTATTCATGATATTGATAGATGTCGTGAATGTTAAAAATACCCCGTATATTTCCTGTCTCTATGTGCGCTAATTCATAACTATTTACCCCATTTTCCGTATTGACCCTATATGGACCTTCAAATATCGGCATCAATTTAGCACAAATACCATTTTGTAAATTGGACACCCTCAGTGCCTTCACTAAGACTTTATCTCCTTTCTGGAATTTGATCGGCCTTCTTCTTCGGGTTCTTTCTTGTCTTTGGAGATATTTCTCTCCACTTCGTCTCAATCTTCTTTGAACCAACTCGATCACTTCTTCGTATTGTCTGGGGGCGGTGTCTTCCCACGGTCTTGTAGGCATTGTTCCTTTCATTATATATAAAGGCGTCTCTTTGGTAACCGTATTTGGAGCACAATTCAAATAGGTCTCGATCTCAAACACTTTTCTGTCCCAATGTCGATGATGTTCTTCCGCGGCAATTCGTAGAAATTTTGTGACTTCTTGTATAAAACGCTCCGATGGGTTGCTCTGTGGATGACGGATGCTTATAAATTTTGTATCGATGCCCCTCTCTCTTAATTCCCTTTTAAAACGTTCGTTTCTAAAATATGTCGCATTGTCCAATAAAATATTGTCTGGTCTTCCCACCGTTTCTATAAAATTGTCTATCTTCCTAAGTATTTCAATTCCTTTTGTGGTTCTGCATGCGTACAATTTAACATATTTTGAGAAAAGATCCACCATAACTAATATGTGTTTATTCCTTTGAGTTGTTGGTATCAAATCGCTCAACATATCAATAGCAACAATATCCAGTTTCTTCCGAGCTACGACGTTTTTTGTGACGTTTTCATTTTTAAAGTTCCTACTTTTACACTTTTGGCATGTCACACAATTTCGAGTCACCTCTTTGGCTATTCTCCTCCTGTCGACAAATGTAGTTCTCCCTGAACATAAGCCACACCTTTCTACTTCCAATATGTCCGTTGTCACAGTGTAACTTTAAAAAAACTTCTTTTGCCATTTGCTCCGTGATTACATAGAGTTCTTTACCATCGACCCTCTTAAAATATAGGTTATTTTCTTGTTCAGCCCTTTGCTTTTCTCTTTTATTCAATTCTTCCTGATTTTCCCTGATTTTGGCCAAAGAAAATAAGCCTGCTTCTTCTCTCATTATGTTCATGCCTACGTGGAGAGTTTTGTGATCCTCTTTGCGGAATTGTTCATCTCTCGTCAACGCATCAGCCAAAATATTGTCCGTTCCTTTGATATATTTAAATTCAAAATCATATTCTTGGAGTAAAAGAATGCCCCTATGAATTCTATTATTTACCAACCTATTTTTCATTATGTGTATCAACGCTGCGTGGTCCGTTTCAATGGTGAATCTTGCCCCAAGTAGGTAAAAACGTAATTTGTTTACACAAAATAACACACTGGCAAACTCTAATTCAGTAACGCTGTATTTTCTCTCATACGTTTTGGTTACACGGGAAACAAAACATATTGGCACCTCTATATCGTCTTGTATCTGTGATAACACCCCTGCAAATTTTTTTATGGAAGCATCGGTCCTGAGAATGAAAGGTTGCTCATATCTTGGGTGGTGCACTCTTACAGCTGTGGAAAACGCTCCTTTTAAATTTTTGAAAGCGATTTCTTGTTCCGTTCCCCATTTCCATCTGACATTTTTCTTAAGTAATGCTATTAGCGGTATTTCTTTTGTACTGAGGTCTGGTATTAACTTTTTGAAATAGTTTACCATTCCTAAAAATCCCCGCAAAGTTTTTAAATTGGTTGGCCTAGGGTAGTTGTTTATGACTTCAATTCTATCTTCTGCAAGACAAATCCCTTTTGTGTCTAATTTGAATCCTAAATACAATACCTCTTTTTGGAAAAACTGACACTTTTGAATATTTAATTTTAATCCGGCTTGATCAAGTTCTTCGAAAACAGTATGAATATGTCGTAGATGGCTTGTTATATCCGGTGAGAAAATTAATAAATCATCTATGTAATGTACAACAAATTCTCCATGCCTATTTAAAATTGTGTGTAATGCGCGAACCAAAGCAGCGCATGCACTTTGTAGTCCAAATGGTACTACCCTAAATCGGTACACCACTCCGTCGATAGAAAAAGCGGTATAATTTCGACACTTTTCTGCCAAAGGTATTAACCAAAAACTGTGTTTCAAATCGATTTTGGAGAAAATGTGTGATCCTGTGATTCGTCCAAAAATGGCTTCTATGTTCAAAGGCGCTTCGTATTGCGCGATTGTGTGCGAATTAATGTTTCTTGCATCTAAACATAATCGCAAATCACCACTTGATTTTTTTACGCATACTATCGGGTTGATATATGGAGAGTCACATCTTTCGATCACCTTGTCTTTGATCATATTTTCAATTTCCTGTCCGACGCTTTGCCTGTATTTATACGGGATTGGATATGTTTTCGATTTAAAATTTTCTAAGTTTTGAACTTTAAAAGAATGTTCATAATTTTTAGCCACTCGGCTTTCTTCATTAATAAGATCTCCATAATTTTCTAAAATCTTCTCTATTTCCTTCTCCATGTTTTCTCCACATATTATTTTTCTTTCATCCTCAGTTTGTTCACATGTGTTCACTGTCCGTATTACTTCTTCACACAATTCTGGATTCTCGTCCATAATTGCCATTTCTTCTCTGTCCTCTTCCGTTATTTCTTCTTCTATTTTTTTTTATCTTTAATTTCTATCTGGTATTCCGAGCACCATGTTTCGGCTCCTTCCATTTTTCTGCTTATAACTTCCTTTTTTTCCTGCTTTCTTTTCGAACTCTTCTTCTTTTTTTTATTCTCTTTTCCTCTTCGGATTGATTTTTTTCTTGAGCTTTCGATTTATCCTCTACCGTCATATTGATTTCTTTATGTTTTTCTTGTCCATTTATCCTTTCAGAAAATTTTCTCCTATCTGTTTCCTTTTCTTCTTCTATGTTGTCTGGTTCTGCTCTGATTTCCAGTTGATTTTCCGAAAAATTGATGGTGATATGTTTTTCACTCAATTCATCAATTCCCGCTATCATATCATGATTTAGATCTTCGATCACCACACATTGCATAATATAGAATTGGTCTCCCACTCTGATCCGTACTCCTAAACCTTCGTTTACTGTCGTCAATTTTTTATTATTTGCACCCACTAAAGCAACCCTCGGAATCTTATACACAAATCTGTCCATATTTAATTCTTTTACTAGATTTTTATTGATTAACGAAATTTCCGATCCAGAATCAATCAGAATTTTATTCGCTTTATGTTTTATAAATGCATCTAAAAAAATTAGACTGGAATTAGAATTTTGTTTTTCGTTTCCCGCCAACTGTATAAACTCTCTCGGGTGACAAAATATACCGGAGAGTTTTTTACTTTTGTTTAGTGGATGCCTTATTGAAAATCCTGTCTGGATTCATTGAATACTTCTTCTTCCTCCTTTTCTATTGCCACATGATTCATCTCTCTTCTGTTTTGTCGTTGGAATCTCTGATTATTTCTATCGTCCCTTTGTTCGTTCGTATTCCTATTCGGAGGATTTTGTGCATCTCTATTCCTGTTGTGATTTTCATTTGTTCTATTTTGTGTATCATTCCGGTTATCGTAATTTTGTTGTCTATTGTAATTATTGTAATTTCTCGGCCTATATTCGTTTGTTGATTTGGGATGTCGGTTTCTCTGGTCATAATTTGATGAATACCTTCTTTCCGCTCCATTATATTGGTCATGTTGTCTTCTATTTCTCATTTCTTTTCTTTTCGCTTCTTTTAATTGAAGGAATTGGCACAAACTATCAATATCTTGATAGTTTCTCAAAATCACGTGATCTTCCAACGTTTCCTCAAAATGTCTGCTGATCATTTCTACCAGCTGTTCGGTAGAATATTTGTATTCTAGATATTTTGAATTGTTATATATCTGCAAAGCATATCTTTCTTCAGATATTCCCATTTTTTCGTGATATTTTCCATTCTGTAGCTCTTGGTTGATTTCTCTCTGTTTATTTTTCCCCCAGAAATAGTTGAGAAATTTATTTTCAAAATCTGTCCAATTTTCAAACTCATCTTCCTTGCTTTCATACCATAACGCTGCTCCTTCTTTCAAATGGTTTCTAATTGTTTCTTTGCAATCGTCAAAATATCTAATATGTTGTAATTTGGTTTTCAAATTTTTAACAAACGGTACTGGGTGTGTTTTCCGAATATCCCCGCCAAATTGTATTTTCGCCTCGCTTGTTCCATGGATGACCATTTCCCTTCTTTCCCCTGAATTTTGTTCTTTTTTGATTTCCTCCATTTTTCTTTCTATTTCTCGCATGTCTTCTTGTAAAACGTTTTCAAATTTTGTTTCTAATTTTTCTAATTCCTTTTTCTGGACAGTCTTAATATCCTTCATTTTAGTTTCTATTTCTTCTCTCTGCATCTCTAGTTCCTTTCTCTGGCAATTTTGTATCTCCTTCATTGTATTTTGGATATCTTTAATCTCTGTCTCTTGTTTTGCATTCTTTAGGGTTATTTCTTCTATCTGTTGTATCAGTTCTTTCTTTATCCCCTCAACACATCCTTTAATTTCCTGTTCATAGTTTTCCAGACGCTGCTCTATATTTCTGTTATTTAGTTCTATTGCTTGCCTTGTTTCCCGTTGGTTTTCTTCCATTGTTTGTTTTGTTTCTTGTTGATTTCTATCCATTTTTAGTGATGTTTCATTAATTGTTTGTTTTGTTTCTGCCATTGTTTGTTTTGTTTCCCTTTGATTCTCTTGTATTTGTTGTGTCTGTAATTGCATTAGTTGTAATATTTTCTCTATTCCTGATAATTCTTTTTTCTCCTCAACTATTGTAACATTTCCTTCATTATTCGATCCTTCTTCAACAATTGTTTCCTCTTCTCTGTTATCCTCCTTCCTTTCTTGCATTTTGCTTTGACTCCTTGTGGTCGACATGTTGTTTCTTTTCGTTACTGTTTTTGTCCCCGCCAAATGTGAAATTTTACAACACTCTATATGTTTCAGAACACGACAATATTTCTCCCCAAATGTATTAAATTTTCACGACAAATATCAAATATGCAATCAGTAAAATTCAAATAATTCAAAATAAATATCAAATGTACGATTGGTAAAGAAAATAAAATTAAATAATTCAATAGCAGTAAATATCCACTAACTACGATCAATCAATAAATCAAATTTATATTCCCTGGAAAAATTGTCAAAATACTTTCAAATTCAAATTCCCTCAATGTTATATGTTTTTATCTCTGGATCACCTGTACTTATTCCAGATCTCTTTGCCTTCCTTCAAATGTAAAGCTGCGATATTTTCAAGCCCCACGTTTTGGAAGCCAGTTATTGTGATATTTAAAGTCTTGGTGCGCCAAGCAATAATTAGCTAATTAATTTTTTTGATTAATTAAAATTATTTAAATGATATGATTATGACTCTATCACAATTTTTAATTCTTTTATCTCAGGGTTAAATTCGTGCTTCAATATCTATGCTATTACATGTGAAAGGTAAGGTCCAGAGAATACCGGAATAATAAAAAACACATATGATCTAACACTATATATTGAAATAAAAATAATGAAATAATTCACACTCAAAAGTTTTCAATAAACAAATCTCATATAAGGATTCTCAAAATTTTGTTCTCCGTACGTGAACAATCAAAATTTATGGTACAAACAATATTAATTGAAAACTCAAAATCCCAAACTATTCTAACTCTCCTAATAAAAATATTTATATCCTTTCTAAATTACGTGTAAAAATTGTGTTATCAATAAAAGAAAAAAAAAACTGCAGAAAACAAAAATATCTCTCTCTGATGATGAGTGGTCCAAATCCTTGTTCCTTGTAGACTGTATTATCTCCTCTCAACCGCTCCCTATGTAATCAGCAATCTTACAACAGATTGTTGCAAGTATATCGTCCTTAATGATCTCCTTCAAAAGCAACAATCATTCAAATTATGATAGCCTTTCTCCTCTCGATAAACTGAAGCTCTCGTTGGCCCGAGTGAAAAATGACTCTTGGAATATCTTCTCTTTACGATAAACTGAATCTCTCGTTGGCCTGAACAGTGACTCTTGGAATATAAGTAGGAAAATATGACTTACAATATTTTGCTGCTTCAGCTTCTGTCAGATACACTAACTCCACAAAAACTCACTAACATTCAACACTACTGCTTGCTACTTCTTTGGAACCACCAGAGAACAATCCTGTTCCTCTTACAGACTTGGAAAATCAACTGATCATATCTTTTCTCTCTCCTCAATCTCGCTAAACTTTTTCCTACATACTTATCCCACCTTTTTCAATCTCCGCCAATCAAAACTCGTCACAATTCCCCCATTTTTTCATTTCGATAACAAACAAATTTTTACCTATAATTATAAAATTTCCTAAAACTTATTTACAAATAATATTTTTTATAATTCTTAAAAAACTAACAAAAACCTCTTTCTAAAATCTCTTCTATTTGTCTCTAATCACTGCATTAATGTATTTTGGAAAACCCCGTTCAATTGTCTTTTTGTTTTCACTTAAAATTATGCGGGTCACTCAAGTATAACAAAGAAATAATTTATGCAAAGCTTACATTTGGTTTAGTACAGGTAATTCAAGAAATTAATAACTCTCCTTCTTCGAAATGTTTGTTGGATATTATCCTACTTATCTGAATTATTTTAATGTTATTGAATTTTGAAATATTTTTAAACAAACCAATATTTTTCTCGATTTTACATATCATAACAAAATATATATATATATATATATATATATATATATACATATATATTTACATATATATATATATATATATATATATATATATATATATACATATATATTTACATATATATATATATATATATATATATATATATATATATATATATATATATATATATATAAGTATATATATATATATATATATATATATTTATATATATATATACATATATATATATATATATATATATACATATATATATATATATATATATATATATATATATATATATATATATATATATATATATATATATACAGTGATGAGTGCCTTAAGAACCGGCAAACTAACGCAAAAGATAGAAAACATAATAAGTTGTGAAATAAAAAGAGATGAAATTAGTAGAGGTGGGAAACTATCGACAGAAACCTCTAATTTACATTACATTACATTGTGACTATCGATAGTTTCCCACCTTTAGACGTTAGCTTATGAGCTAGTTGACTTCAGTCATAATATTACAGGTATGACGTCGAACATTGACATTTTTTAAATTTCGCATAAAGTAAAAACTGTTTGAAGGCAATAAAGCAAGAGTAAGTACACAGTTTAATTAGTAGTAATTTGATAAATACAGAATAACAAGCTATGATAATTTTGTATTGAGAAGAGTGTATGCGACGTCTCAAATCACAGTTTATTATTGATCAATACTTTAATTTTGGATAAAAACATACTCGTACTTGAACTGTTTTGACTTACATTACGTGATACGTATTATTATGACTGAAGTCAACCAGCTCATAAGCTAACGTCCAAAGGTGGGAAACTTTTGATAGATCTATTTACATTTACGATTCCCACGGTATCAGGTTTCGACTTCTAACTAAAAGAGCCGCTAAGGATCCCTGCACACGCAGTATCAGCAGAGTCAGCGGGACCCAAGGTTTTTACATGTTCCCACTGAGTCAGCAGTTATCAATCTTATAAAACAATTTGTCGCTCTTTATTTTAGTTCACTATATTTAAATTTTTAAGTTCAGTATAATTAAATTTGTAACACGTAACTTTGCTTATTGTATTTTCTAAATAAAAAAATTGTTTTAAGTCCAAAAAGTGATTCATGATATATATATATATATATATATATATATATATATATATATATATATATATGTATATTAATTTTAATAATAGTATTAATCTTACCTCTAGGTTTAATTGTGCTAACCGCGGAAATCTTTCCGAATATTATATATACATTTCAATACATTTATGCCATACATTATATATATATATATATATATATATATATATATATATATATATATATATATATATATATATATATATATATATATATATATATATATATATATATATGTATATATATATATATATGTATATATATATATATATATATATATATATATATATATATATATATTGAGATGATTGGTGTTTAAAGAAAATAATTTATAAATTATATATTAGATAATATTAGATATAAAAAGTATTTGGTTATTATAAGAAGTTATATACTAGAGAATTTAATAAAAATTATTTATGTGAGGGCATTTTTAAGAAATTAGCATGTAATAAGTGTAAAAAAGTTGTATTTTAATAATTATAATATTGTAGATATACTTAAGTGAGCCATGTGCATAGGCAACCAACTATACAATGAAGTGACGTTTAAGTAATGGTTGCGAATATAAAGTGTGGGTATAATAATATGTTGTTTAAAATGTGTAGTTTATTAAATTAGAGTGTTAGTTACTAATTTAAGTGTATATTTTGATCTGAAAAGCCTAAATGTCAACAAAATTCTCGATAGAAAAGTAAGGAATTCTCTAGATCACCGGAGATGGCTTTGTTTGCGAAATGGACTGATCCAGAAAATTCAGACATGTAGGAGATGGAACAATTCGAACATGATTTCTTACCAGATGGTTCCGGAAGATTGAAAAGGTATAAATACTCGGTGATTTGGATTCAAGATGGCCAGTTTAGTATGAAAGTTAGAGTTCATTCAGTTAGTAAGAAGAATTGAGATCAGTTACAGTTTAGTCAGAATTATGAAGAAAGTATAAAGTATGTAATAATCGGTGATATAGTATTAAAATTTGATAATATTGGAAAGTATATTAGAAGAATATTGGTTGGATATTGGAAGAAATTAAAAATTATATTATGATTGGAGATTAGTATAAATCAACTTATGATAATTATATGGTGATTGGATATTGGTATATTGAAAAGAAGAATGACCACCAAATTCCTGGAGAAGAGAAATTACAAAAATAAACAAAACAAAATTACCGAAGCTGAGAAGAAGACATTGAGTGGTGATTATAATCTATATAGTGGAAAACAGTTCATTTAGGCATTCAGTGACAGAAAGGTACAAAATTTTGTTAATATAATTTAGTTAGTGTCATAACAATTTCAATTTTGAAGATAGTTTGTTTAAATTTTACATTGTCTATAGAATTTAATTAGTTTCATAAGAATTTCAATTTAAAGATAGTTTATTTTAATTTTACATTGGCTAGGTTAGATATATATGTGTGTTTCATAATAGATATAATAAAGATAATTTAAAAAAGTACTTACAAACTAATTCTTTGAGAACCGCGATAAAAACCCTATATATATATTAGTAAAAAACACTCATTGCTCATCATTCACAAACAATACATCATAACAATATATATATATATATATATATATATATATATATATATATATATATATATATATATATATGCTTCTTCGTGTAGATATACGTATAATATATAAAGGAGAAAACAAAAACAGCACATTGTTCACAAAAAAGCGGAGGGGATGGAGGGGACTACTACAAAAATAATCCAACCAGATCAACCATGCTCTCTGTGTGTTTAGCCATTTTAATATTAGGAAGTTAATGACCGTCCAAAATTAAAAAAGACGCTTCAGTTTAGTTGTGTAACTACATATAGAACTATTATTTTTTATAATCAATACTTTATCAATTTAATAATCATTGTTATAATAAAATTTGTGTGCAGAATTGATTTAAATTCATATTTACGTTAATTACCTGCTCATTTTTTTTGTATATTTTTGTGGAGATATATAATTTATATTTTTTTAAACGTCTTTCGACCCTCTTATTGAGTATACATTTTCTCTTATTATATTTGAATTAATTCAACCAATTTAATAATAATACAACGTGTGATATTGCCTCAAGCTCAAAAGAATTTTATGTGTAATATTAACAGTACAGAAATCTTCGAATTTTAATAACTTTTGCAAATTAATCCTTAAATTTGGTGTCTCGTTCGAACTCTAAGCACGATGTCAGTTATAGCAATTAGCCATAATCGATTTTTAATATTAACAAGTTTATTAAGTTATAATTTTTACCTACTTATGGTTAGTTTTTCTAATCAAATATTTATGTATTAATACAGTGAGTGTAATTTCCATGCTTCTTTTCAACTAAAGTAAGATACCTAATATTTTATTTTAAATTAAATAAACAATCTACTAAAAAGTGAAAAATACAAACAATAGACAGGTTTATTATTGATTCCATATTTTCGTGCCTCTTATCAAAATAAAATATTGGAACTACAAAATAATTCTTCTATTATTACTGACAATAACTCTTATAATCAACCATATAGTTACTCAAAAGCTCTGAGCCAACCGAAATTTCCATCTAAAAATCAAAGCATAGTTTTCAACTCCCTTAATGGAATAAAACTAGAGGAATATCTTATATCCATCGGAACGAAAATTAGTCCAAAGAATATAAGTTTTTCGTCTAGGATATTTAACAATAAAATATGTGTTGTTTACCTATCCAGTGTGGCAAAGGTCGATGAATTCATGAAAATTGATAATGAAATAATTACAGTAAATTCAGAACAAATTCAAACTCGTAAATTTATTACTCCAAGCCAACGCTTAATATTATTCAATGTGTGCCTATCGATTCCACAAGATTGTATAGAACAAGAACATATAGAACAAGGCTAGTTTAGTATCTTCTTTAAATTTTCTTAGAATCGGGACAACCAACCCTGGGTACAAACACATTCTTAATTTTCGACGCTACATTTATATCCCACCTCCAAGCAATACGGTCCCAGGCTCTATAGTACTATCTCAGGATAACATCTCATGTCGTATTTTTTGTCTCATGAAAGCCAGTTTTCTTCAAAATGTAATCAAACAGCCCATTTCTCAAACAACTGCTTAACTAGAGTAAGTCAAGAGCCTGCAAACAATGCCAATATCCCTACTACTCGAAATGAAATCCCTACCACGACAGTTCTAAAAATAAATCACAAATCTTCACTTTCATAACCTCTAACCCATAGCATAGCTCCAAATATCAATAAAATAATAATGATATAGATTAACAACTAACCAGACATTTATTCTCATACTCCAGAAATAATGGAATTAGAAAATGTAAATAAAACAAATTCCAAGCGCAACAGACGTAATACCACCTCCTTCGTCATCACAAACTGAAGTTACATTTTCAGTACTAACTACCAAGAGAAAGAAGAAAACAAAAATTATTACCGAACAAAAATTATGCCTGGCCAAATCATATGAGCCACAATCTAATGAAATCTTGCCGTTGCTGGAACTAACTAGAAGAATATTCGAAGAAGAATCGAAGAAGATCCGTTAAGCTTAGTTAAAACGTATATGGAGAATGTTCATGATTTTTAAAACTGTTATCTAAAATTCACCCTTATTACACCAACGTATGAAAAACAAAAGCACGAGAATAAGACGTAAGATTATGAAACAACTAAAAATGGACCCGGTAGCAATGAAGATATTTCTAGAAGAAGAATCCGATACCTCTTTCGATTCATCGTAAAGTACATAATAAATAGAAGCAGTGGCGTTAATACTATAATGGAACGTAAAAGGTTTCTTAACCGCTTCGAAATGCTAAAGCATAATACTATCTCTGAAATCAACCAATTGATACTTTGTTTACAGGAGACGAGCTTTAAAGATTCTGACCATGCATTTAAGTTTCTTCTTTTTCTTCCTCTTTATAAGCAATTCTACATGTTCATTAGCGGATTAATATCTCTATGGAAGATCGTCACTCTATCTTTTGCGTGGTCGTCCGATACTGTTTCTGCCGATTTGTGATCTCTTGCTATTTTGAGGAAATACAAATCAACACACATAACTTGCACTGGAACGAACAATCAATATTTGCAACATATATTTACCTCCAGATCAAACTATAGACCAAGAAGATTTTGACAAACTGCTGCAACAAATTCCTAGCCCTCGTATCATTTTAGGCCATTTTAACTCACATAATCCTATAAAATGAAGTTCACTAAATACTAAGGCTAGAGGTCTTCTTCTTAGTCGTTAACCTGATGCAGGTATCTTGATATCATGAAGCTATTAACTAAATTTCCCAATGTTCCTCCACGTTTTTCTATCTTCTGCCAGTCTAGCACATTCTGACAATGGAGCGCCAAAGGCTAGAGGTAAGATAGTGGAATATAGTATGACCTCACAACCTACTAAATGACGGTAGACCCACCAAGTTTAGCATTCACACGGATAGTCAGTCAGCCATTGGTATATCGTTATGCGGTTATCCCTAACACTAGAAAGGGACGTTATCCCGTACCTATACTGAAGTGACCACTACCCAATTAAAATTGCGTTCCACAACCAAAAAATTAACAACATTGCTACAACCCCATTGAAATGCAATATTAAAAATGCAAACTGGGAGAATTTTACAAAATAATGTTACGATAAATAATATGACGCACAAAACTGTAAATATATTATTCTTTTCTGTTCTAGTATTTTGTCCAAGCCGCTATAAAAAACCAGTTTGGATTCCCGTTCATTCGAGGCAATTCAGGTCAACACCGCTGCAACCGGTCTTTCCCCATGTTCGAGCCAATTTATGTCTGCTTCGAGGGAATTCCAGAACTAACGGCATTTTATATTTAAAGAGGAAACTTTGCTGAAAACAGTTAGTCGAAAATAAATTGTTGTATCGAATAAGTTGTAAAATAAATTAATATAAGTTATTGTGTTTTTAGTGAATTAGAATAAGTGTAGAAGACTATATTAAATTAGAATAAGTGGAAATAACGATTAAATAAACTAAGTGTTAGAACATTTTAATAATAAATAAAGACAATAAATTAGATTACTAATAAAAACACAACAATACACACAAAATTAAATAACATAAAAGATATTACTCTTAATGCCATAGATACCTTCATATAAATAATCAACCAAGAACAGAAAATCTTATTGGAAAAACAAAAACACTAAAATATCATAAACCTTTACCGTGGTGGACCCAGAATGCAAAAAAGCCGTAAAAACATATAAAAGAGCCTTCAATAGGTATAAACACCACAAAACTAATGATACTAGGGTAGAATATGGGAGAACATCATGGCAAAAATTTGTTTTAAGTATAAATAGTTCTACTAGAGCAAGCAAAGTGTGGCAAAATATAAGAAAAATATCCAGGAAAAAATTTTCAAATAAAATACCTTTCCTAGCAAGAGATAACAAAAGTTATAAGCAACCAAAATGAAATTGTGAAGCTATTTGCCGTTGAATTTGAGTCAAATTCAAGTAACAATAATTATTCACCAGACTTTAGACTTACGAAACAAAGCACAGAAAAAACAAAGTTGAAGTACTACTCTCATGTGTATAACAAACTGAATATATCGATTACAATGCAAAAACTTAGGAATGCCCTAATGTCCACTAAAAATTCCGATTCAGGCCCAGACAGTACACCACTAATTTTTTATTAAACCACTAGAAAGTGGAATATCTTGGCTGTTAAAATTATATTTTATATGGACAAATCAGGTATTTCCATATGTATGGTCAGGCAGCATTATAATTCTTCTGCCTAAACCCAACAAAGATAGAACAAACATAGACTTGTACCATCCTATATCACTCACCAATGTATTAAGCAAAGTTCTAGAAAAAATTATAAACAAAAGACTATTGTGATGCTTAGAACAAGAAAAACATTTAATTCCTCAGCAAAGCAGCTTCCGTCAAAATAGATCATGCGTAGATAACTCACTAGATTTAGAATCAGAGCTACACGAAGGTTTTGCAAATAATCAAGAGACCATCGGAGTATTCTTCGATATCAGCAAGGCGTACAACACGGTTTGGAGGTTTTATATTATATCAAAATTATACAATTTGGGAATCAGGGGCAATATGCTAAGATTCGTAGAAAACTTTGTTTAGTCAAGAGAGCCATCCGCGTCGATAATTCCACTTCAACAAAAAAAATTCAGGCAAACGGAACACCTCAGGGGTCAGTTATGAGCCCAACCCCCTTTCTCGTGACTATCAACGATATACTGGATCGCTGCTCCCCGCTAGTTAGGGGAAGATTATATGCCGACGATTTGGTTCTATTTGCAAAGGGCAAGAATATAAGAATGATTGAAAAGAACTTACAAGAATCCATTAATAACCTAGAGATATAATCCGCGTTGGTAGGCGTGCAATTCTCCCCCCTAAAAACAAGATGCATGCTTTTCTCAAGAAGACACCAGCTCGAAAGAACACCTTTAAAACTGTATGGCGGGACGCTTATATTCTCGGACAAAATTCATTTTCTTGGAATGATATTCGACCAAAAACTAATATGTAAACAACTAATATTTCAGAAATAAAAAGTCTTACCAAAATGGATTAAATGTAATGAAACCATTATTAAATAAAAAATGGGGAACTGACGAAACTACATTATTAAATATTTATAAGTCACTGGTCAGATCAACAATAGATTATGGGGCTATTGTGTATGCCTCTGCTAAAAACATGTTATCAAATAACTTGAAATCATTCAAAACACAGCACTTCGCATTGCTACTGGTGCATTTAGAACCACACCAGCTAAGAATTTTTAATGCTTAACAGAAGAACCACCACTTACCCTACAAAGGAAGTATTTATGCCTCTTATCATCAGTCGCCAGTAACAAATTACACCCAGTGTTTCGAAATATATTTACAAACGGTTACGTAGAAACTTAAAAGCGATTCACCGTTCTGTGAAAGAGAGAAGAAATTTAAAAGATCTGCAACTCCAAATTCCTGATTTCTTTTCTTCACATGTAGAAACTCACCTTCCTTGGTTAATTATGATTCCCGAAATCAATACGACACAACTCCACTATTACAAAGTAGAAAAATCAGCCAATGTCGCGGGAAAGTTTTTCATTTATACAGATACCTCCAAATCTGCAAACGGCATAGGAGCAGCATTTGTCACTCCACATTCCTCTTTCCATTATAATCATTGTCAGCCACTTCTTTATACACAGCAGAATTATGTGCCATATTACAAGCACTCATGCATAATAAAAGCAAAAACCATTCTTCCTCCGCCATTATCACACATTCTCTTAACTCGTTAACAATAATTTGTCAACTACATAATAAAAACCCTATAGCCTTAGTTGACAAGAAAGAACTTGTTGCCTTACACGAATCTGGTCCCAAAGTCAAATTTATGAGGGTTCCATCCCACATTGGAATCAAAGGTAATGAAAAAGCAGATCTCCAAGCAAGAGAAACTACCATTAACGACCATGCTATAATAGTGTCAAAGACTATCTCCAGTCACATAAATCAGTTCGTCAAAGAAATAGTGATCAGTGCGTGGCAAAATAAGTGGGATTTATCATTATCTAAGTCAAAAGAAATTAAATCGACAGTGAAACCAGGGCGCTAGTAAACCTAAAAAGAGCTCACCAAGTAAAAGTTGTTTGACTTCAATAAGGTCATTCCAATATTACTCATAAGTATCTAATGACTAAGAAAGACATTCCAGTGTATGAATATTGTCAAGTAAGCATTATTGTTAAACACATTCTACAGAATGTGGAAAATTTACAGTAAACAGACAAAATAACAATATTTCCAGTTATTTAAAAACAGTGTTGTGTAAACATTTAACTACCAAAAACTTAATTAGCATTTTTTTACAAATGCATTTTTAGGAAGTAAAGGTAAGTTCATTATTATTTCAAAACACATTTTCAGAGTTTAACTTTGTTTGATAATAATACTCTATAACATTTATTAAACTCTGCATACGTTTACCAACAAAAACGAGCTTCTATACTTGAATAATATACACAGTTTATTAAAATTAGAGCGCAATTTGTATTTGATTGGCCTGCGTTATTTAATATTTACCATACTAGCGATATCAACAATTTCATATATGGTAACCACGACTGTAAAAGTTTATGATACCTGAAAATGTAAATTTGTGGTGACTATATGTGAAAATGGTCATATAACGGTATAAAGTGTTCCTTTTATTGCATGCGCCATACCGAAATAGCCGATTTAAATAAAACTAGTTGTATTGTATGCTACTCATTCGGGTAAGAGTATAAAGAATAATAAAATTTATGTTTTTTATCTAAAAGAATATGCAATTTCCCTAAATTTTTCAATATTGGTTTTACACTGATATTGAAGAGAAAATGAAACAAAAAATATAACATACAAGAAGAAAAAATAAATCCCGGTATAAATATGTAAATAAAGAACTAAAATAATATTTTATAGAAAACACAGACATAAAGTTTTAATGATTTATTGGAAAAATAAAAAAATAAAATAAGTCTACAAAAAACGAAAATATCGAAGTTATAAAAAAGGTTCTATTAATATAACAATCGGAAGACGTTAAAGGGATGATATTGATAAACCCTACGAGAATTCAGCGGAAGCTGCATAAAATATTAGGCACAATAGATTTTCAACGAAATAGTTACTAAAAAAAATTAAGACAAAAAATTATAAAGAGACAAGGATAATATCGCAGTGTCGGCTAAATGTATATTATATTTAAAAGAAAAGAATAATAGGAAGCCTTTATTTTACAGCGTTCTACAATATAGAGTTGGTGAACCGCAACTAGGTAAGATAAGTAAAATTAATTTATACTAATGTATAAATCGAAACTACCCTACCATTTAAAACAATTTAGACTCTGAGATAAAGACTCACATACTCATACTCATACTCACAACTTTAGACTCACATAAATTTAGGAAATTAGTAAATAAAAGCTGTAGGAGCATGCAAACATCTAAGTGTAGTATTCAATAAAAAAAAAACAATGAGAAAGTTATTAAACAAACCTACCTTAACACCTACTCATGCCAGCAGCACTACATTTTAGTCTAAGAACACGAACAATCTACTTAGTTATTACCCATCAAAGACCATTCATCGAATTATCTCTATGTAATAGGTACACGCTTCTATGTTGCGCTAAAGTGAAAGGAATCAAATGCAAAACCTCATTTCTTGCAGCTAACTGCGAACCACTCTGAAGCCATCCCGATTTAATATTTTCTATAGATACAAAAACGACAAGCCAATAAGAAAACCTTTGAATGAAGATAATTTATAATTACAGAGACCTTAGAGACAATGCCAATCTATTACAAACGGAACTTTCCGAAACCAATCCATGCTGAAATATGTGTATTCTTCCTCAACATATACCTGGCATATGTAAAACTAAAAGTGTTCTGAAAGAGACGACACCTGGAGCATACTGTGACCCACTTATACCACTTAAAGTCTTGTTGATACATAAATACGACTGTCTATTCTAAATTAGAATAAATATTACAGTCAGAAATAACCTTCTCCAAATATTGCAGACAACAAATTGGTGCAAACCTTGAAATACGATACGACCAACAACTTACCAGTATGTTCTAACCGAAATGAAGTCGACTCACTCCGTTAATATAAAGAAATACAGAGTATGTACTGCTTTAGAATATGTAAACATTACTCATCATAGTGTATCCTTCATGACCTAGTCATAGAAAACACAAGGGAGGACATAGCCCAAAACAGGGCGTAAAGATTGTATATTGTCTGAGTCGAACTTTAAAAATTGAGGCGAGTATCTTAGTAATAAGAAATTATTTTTTAATATTGGTGTAGTATACTAGGGCATTCCGATAAGTACTTGGCCTACAAAAGAAAAACGAAAATTTTGAAAAAGTGATGACTTTTTGTCAATATGTTTTTTTTAGTTCGATACTCATGACCCATTGATAGATACTCCGACGTCTTTAACCCATCTGAAACATACATATTCTGCAGGTCTGCAAAGTAGGCTTCCGTAGTGACGATGACCTCTTCTTTCTACTTAAATTTCTATCCGGTGAGTCCTTTTTTAAATTAAAAAAAAAATGTAGCACAGGGTCAAATCAAGAGAATATGGTAGATAGAGCAACAGTTTGTAGCCAAATTCGATCAATTTTGTCATGGTGACAGCGGAGATATAAGCAGGGTCGTTGTCATGGCTGAAGAGCACTTTTTTTCTTTGCCAACGCGGTCGTTTTTTCTGCATTTTGGGGTCTAATCCGCCCAATAATTAGGCGTAGTACAACTCCATGTACAACCTCATGTACGAATATGGGCATACCACTACTGACTTACCTTTATACACTCTGTGCTTTGCGGATGACCAGGTCATCATCGCACAGGACTCTAAAGACCTTAGTTACATGATGCGGAAACTATTAGAAGAGTTTACAGAGTGGGGTTTGGAAGTGAATATGAAAAAAACTGAGAACAGGTTTTTAATCAATTACATTTTTTGATAGATTTTAGAATCAATCAATGTTTTCAAAAGTTAAATTAAAAAAAAATTAATATAAAATTACTTTAATTGGGAATCTTCCGGCGTTCTGTGTGTCTGTGTTTTTGCTGATTTATTTAATATATTAATATTTGATGTTTCTTCACAATAATAACATCTTAATGCTACAGATCTTTTAAAGATGAACTGATGATGCCCAATGAACATTGGGCGAAACGTCTTCAATAAATAGATAAAGTAGCACAACTCTTGTCTTTTTTATCTCCAAATTGACCGAAAATATCCCATTCACTTACGAGTGCACATTTTTTTATATTAAATTAAACGGTCATATTCCTTAAAGATATATATATATATATATATATATATATATATATATATATATATATATATATATATATATATATAATATATATATATATATAATATATATATATATATATATATATATATATATATATATATATATATATATATATATATATATATATATATACATACAGATTGAACGAATTTAAAACGGAACATACAATTTAATATATATCTGTTTGAACTGCATTTGAAATAGTAGACCAATATAAAACTTGGACAAAAATAAATCCATACCCGGTGATAGACATTGTATAAAATATCGTTCAACTATCTGGCTCCTTTAAAGGAAAGAGGAGCTTGCCTAATAGTCGGAGAGATAGAGCCGAAATTTTGAAGTTTGATGAAGTTGTAATTTTTTTCGGAAAAATTAACGATCGATAATATGGCTGAAAATTTGCCCAGAGTAAGATCTTGGTATAACTAGACGAAATCCCAAAGGGCGGATGCGAGAGTGGATACATAAGGGGTGGCGGACAGGGGTGAAATTGCAATTTTTTGGGGAAAAATTAACGATAAGTAATATGTCCGCCATTTTCATGGCTCATTATTTAGCCCCTAAAAACTCTAAATCCAAAAGGGCGGACAGCTGGGTTGGTACAGAGAGCCATAAAACGGGGCCAAATGTACCACTTGCCTGCCCATTTTAGGTCTCGGTAACAATTTTCAAACTGATTTTATTATGATATTTTTATACTGATTGATTTGAAAATTTGTATGCTCACTTCTGTTACTTTCTGTTAGAAATCCCTGTTAGCATGAATAAATTGTAAACCTAGATTCCTCTCTCTCCCCTGTCCGGGATGTAAAGTCCAATACTACCCCGTGAACGTAGATAACCTAACAAGTTCCGATTTAGCATTCAAGAAGCATGTGAGTTTAGGAGGTATTCTATCCTATTCTGCAAGAACCAGTGCCGCTACGTGTCCATCTCTAGATGAGGGTAACACAATAGGGTGGGGCTATACCCTCCCCGTAGTACCTAGAGTGCTACATAAACACTCGCCCATTATCCCTATAAGGGTGAACCAGTGAACGCAGGTAGTAATAAGGTCCCGACCTCGCACATTAGATAGGTCGCCGAGGAAGAGCCTAATCCTCTACTACTCATTTCCTGTAAGAAGACGTCTAGCTTAGGACTAGACGTTTATGAGCTTGCAGCCCTCAGCACAGAGGTAATAATATTAAATGAGAGTAGAGCCAGTTTTCCTGAGCTCGTCTCGGTTACTAAGAGCGCAGACCATGCCAGTGGACGAAATTATTTATGCAAAGATTTGTATTTGGTGTCTAAACTAAGATTTGTTGCTTATATTATGACATCTAAGTCGCGTTTAGTATATATTGGAGTGCGTTGTAGATTGGAAATAGTTCTGCTATATGTGTTGTGTTGAATTAATTTTTTTTTTATTTAGAAAAAACATATGATCCACATCAAACACGCTGGGTTATTAGTAGAGTAACGTACACAAGAGTTAATTTTATTTACATTAAATAGAATTTTGTATGAATCAATATATTGTTTTATTTTAATTGTGAGTTTGGAGGCATCATAATGCATGTGGTTTTAATTTTAGACCTTATCAATTTTACCGTATACTAGCTGTACCCTAGTGGAGGTATTTAGTTCCTTACTGGTTATTGTAAAAATTTTGTTCAGAAATGGTATATCATTATCTGTATTGTTTGGTTAATGAATATTAGTATTTATTGCAACAAATAAATTTAAACCACTAACTTTATTACCTTTATTATTGGAAATAAATCACAATGTTCAGATTATAAATAATTTGTTTCGGCGTTCCGGACCTTAAATTAAACAATAAATTTGTTAATATTACAATCGGAAGCCCAAATTAATAATTCACTTGTTTAAAAATTACAATTTGAAAATGGTTTCCGATATGGAGATCGAGACGTCAAATAAATTAGGACTAAATATCGCAGCTAAAAAAAAACAAATTATACGAAGAGAGAAACCTTTATAACAATCAAAGCTAGTAGTAAAATCATTATATATAATGAAAAGTGAAATATTGAAATAATAATTCATGAAACCATAAACTTACTTTACAGCACAATGCATGTGAACAGTGTTCCTAAAATTTGTGTATAGTTTAAATTTACGTATTTAATATAAAGTTATTACATAACAACACTTTTTGTACAGTACAGTTATTACTAATTTTCTTGAGCATATTCTTGTTTTAATTCTATTTCAATTTTTATTATTTTGATTTTTATTTATTGTTCCTTAATATCTTTCATGAATGAACTTTGCCTCTCATCTTTGTCCATCGATGATTCTCTTCATTTAAATCTTCCAGTTTTCGTTAATATTTTTTCTTGGGTTTTAAACATATTTGGATACTTTCTTAATAAGTAAAAGTTCCTCTTTTTGTGACATTTAAAAAACTTTTTTTTATACAGATATAATTAATAGCAATTAACAATTTTACACACAAATTAAAAATTAACATACAACAAGAAAAATAAGATTATTTTCACAAAAATAAATAAAATTGATAGAAACACAATAACCAATCCACTAATTTAAATAACTAAGTTTATTTTTAATAATAAAAAGAGGTAATAGGTATTATGAAACTGGGTATGATACTAAAGTGTACTTTAGTCTAAAGTGAACATTATTTAAGGTTTAGTTAAACTGTCATTATAAAATCGGGCTTTAATTAATTTTTATTCTAAACATTTCTCATTTTAAAATTATTTCATATAAATATAATGTCAGATTTTTCCAATTATGAGTTCAAAGTTGTATTAAAGTGACAAAAAGATTTGTTAGTAAAACGTTTTAAGTTGAATTTTCATTTTTTGTACGTTTGAAGAGATTTCTAAATCAGCACATATTAAATATGTCTTTTTACGAAATAGTTGTCACAGTAAACAATTTGAAGAGTGCATTTACGTTACGAGGGATGAGGGTTATACAACATGTAAACTTTATCAAGTTTATTAATATATATATATATATATATATATATATATATATATATATATATATGATTATTAATGTATTTGATTTGTATGCCTTTTAGTTCTATGTGCCTTGGTTTACCTTCCACAAAAACATACTTTTTTTTTAAATTAATGCTTCCTCTATTGGAATACCCATAGATTCAAATTATTTTTAAAAGATATCTAACACCGCCTTCAAATAAGTTGACTTAAGACTGAAGCTGCTTCGTTTCTCTTTTTTTTTGGTTAGTTTGTTAGCATTTTGTGGTCTATTATTTTCCGATCAAAAGTCAGGGTATGAACGAAAACTTTGAACTGAGCTCCACATGCCTAGAAAATAAATGCTAAGTTTTACCTGATATATCTGATTCATTCAAAAAATTGTAATTTTTTATAATACTAATAACTACGCTTTAAGTAAAAATTTTGTTTAATTTACTCTTATATATGTATTTTTCAACAAAATATCAACTCGGATATAGTACAAAGTCAAACAATAAAATTATTTAAACGTATAATCTGAAAACTGGTAAACATACTAGTCATGGCATGCTAGCAGTAATCGTCGTTAATAAATCATGTCCTTAATGACTGTACCCTGACGATGAAAACTTATAAATTTCTTGCTAAACAATAAGCTCCAGCCTTATTGCACATTACGACGTGATATCAGCAGTTTTGCGTGACTTAAATGTTTCATATCTCGGTGATGTCCTGCCCAACAAGAAAAATTGGTAATATACTTCTGAAGAATTAAATACAAAATGACATAACGATAAATTTTGTCAACAAAGCAACATATTTCTTGGTCTAGTAGAAAGCACAATACGTAAGCATTTATACGACATAGTTTGCCATAAAACTTGTCATATTTTTACCCATGTGCACAAAATGAAAATAATAAAGTTACGTTATTTATTGACAATACCAATTGCTTATTTACCCTTAGTAAACGGACCGGCTTATTATAAGGACAAGAAAAGCTCTTCAAAAATATGAGAGATAATTTTGGATGAAATATTCCCACAAACAACATGTTATTCATTGGATTTGGGACTGCATATTTTCAGTATATAAATCAGCCTTATTTACAAGGTAAAATATGTTTTTTAAACAAAATCTTTTAGACATTGTTCAGTTTATATTACGAATTTTAGTTTAGAGTTTATATTATAATAATATACAGTGAGCACGTAAAGGTTGGAATAAATTCGTTAAACGCTTGATTTAGCCATTAGGTAAAAAAGTTCGAGTTCTGATATCATTATCCTTTTTTTAATGGTAATACCTTTTTATAACACCATTATGGAATAAAGCGCATCTTTTTGTATACTAATGTCATATTTTTTCTTATGTCAGTTATGTCACATAACATTTCCAGAAATTAATTCGAGAGTACTAAAACACGTTTTTTTCTAACTTTCGTTTGACCGCTGCCTGTAAGTACTTTTTTAAAATTACTTTTCATCGATTTAAATCTTTTAGTAGATAAAAACATGTTTCGTTAACATTAAATTGCACTAATTCTATTTCAAAATAATAGTTATCAAACAATAACTGTGTTTTAAAAAAGTTATCGACACCATTTCCCGTTTACGCGAAAAGTAACGCAGAGAGACTTTAATGATAATACGTTATGAAGATAGGACCCTTATACAAGCTGAAATTTAGAAAATTTAGAAATTTTGGCAATGTTGATAAATATACAAACGCGGTCCAGTCTTTACGCAAGACCAAAAATTGGACGTAATATAATCAACAAGAAAATTCTCATAAACCCACCAAATTGCATAGGAGCAATTGATATGTCAAACGTCCATTTTAAAGTCTCTAAAAGAGAATAAGAGAAAAGAATTTTATGAATTAATGATGAATCGATGTAATCAGGATCCGCAATTCTTTTCTGTAGTGTTTTTCCACCTTATCCTTAACAGGCACAGTAAATAGACAGAACTGTAGGTACTAGATACAAGGACCCTTACTGCACGGTAGAAGGGGACACTCAGTATCCACAGACAGGCAACGTGTGAGCGGGAATATTTGGTAATAAAATTGAGGGAACATTTTTTATTGACTTTTCGTTCAACTATGTGAAGTATTTACTTCAACAGCGAATAATTCCTTGCTGCTCTATACCCAAATCATTAACATCCTCAGCTATTTTACAATTCGCTATGGTAGCAGCAAAATGGAGCACCACCGCATTACGCACGACATGTACGGGAATACCTAAAAAATGATTTTCCTAATCTAACTGATTTCCTGATCTAACATTACTAGATTTTTTCTTATGAGGATACCTTAAGTCGTAATATTACGTTAACAAACCTAATAATATTGATTAACTTAAAGAGAAAATTAGTACCGAAATTAATGATGATACCCTTAATAATGTTTTAAATGTTTTGCAAAAGTTTCAACATCGTCTTACATATTGTCAAGAGGCAAAATATTTTAACATAAATCCTTAATGGCGTAACAACTCTTTTTTAAATTCTGTTTTTTAATTATTTGTTTACTATGGACCTCGGCAGGTCATCTGATACAACAATGCAGTTTGTCTTTTCTGATAAAATTATACAGTATATTTTCTAGCAATTATATAAAATTCGAGAAGCATTATTTTTTGTTATCGTTTTGGGCCATTATTATCACATTATGTAGTTCAGATAGCAAAGCGGGACAGGTGGACGAATCACATTCTATTCACTGTGAATGGTCCATAGTTTAGACCCTGACATGAAAACAAAAAGGCTATCATAGTAGTTTAAAATTCTTAATTAAACTACCTCTTAGACTAGTATACGCAGATCTATTGGATAGACCTATGTATGAGCAGTATCGGAACACTTCTGATCTTTATTTTTTATTATTCTTAATAATATTCAAAATCAGGTTTAACCAGGAGATTAAAACAGGTAGAGGGTAGGTGACCCTTTATTATCCAGATAGAGGGTAAACTGACTTTAGCGATTTATTATCCCTGCCTACGCAAGCTCCTGGTTTTTCCTTCACTTTTTACTTCAAGTTCACTATCTTACCAGCGTGGCGAGTTATCGCTAACACAACTTTATGAGTTTTAAAACTGTTTTGAATAACGCTAAGTCATTACGGGTTTCATAATAAACTTAAATTGTGGCTTATCCACAATTAAAATAGTAATAGTTTAAAAACAACAAGGTCTGGTACCCTGGTGGGTGCTTAATACTACACCTCCAAAGAGGTCAGCCTAGTGGGGTCGAGGACAAAATCGCAATAAAAACCGAAAACAAGATATTTATATTGCTAGTTTCAATGCCAAAACCCTCAAATCATCTGAAAGAATTGATGAACTGGAAAAAGAAATAACTAGGATCAAATGAGATGTCCTTGTTCTAAGTTAAATAAAACCACCAGAAGAACAATATTCAATACTTCACTCTGGACATATGATTCGCCAGTTCTATAAATAAAACAATACATTATGTCGGCGGTGTACCCCAATTGTTCTATAAAAGAGTCAAACATCTGGCCATAAAAACTGCTGCAATCTCAGAGAGAGTCTTATACATCGTTCTTAAATTATGATAAATGTACAGCATTCAAATAATTTAAAGTAATTAAAAAAATAAGTATAAGCTTTTACTAGCCCAGTAACAGATAAACAGACAAAGGAATAGAGAAATTATATGAAGATATTTGTACGGCAATGACGGAAAAAACTAACTTCAAAATAATTATTGGAAGTTTTAACGCAAAAGTAGCCCAGCATAACATCAACAACATACCAAATAGAGGAATATACGATCTAGAAATTACGAACTGAAGAGAAGAAGGGTTACTATTATATACACAGGAGCAAAATATATTTTCTATGGACACATTTTTTACTAAACCAGATAATAAAAAATGAACCCGGTAAGCCCAGACGGGAAAAACATAATTGATTACATATTAACTAACTAGAAACATGAAGTGGAAGATATATAGGTACTTAAAGATTTAGTCTGGAAAGTGACAAGATTAATAAGAGGAAAAATAGTAATGGAAACAAAACTAGAAAGAAACAAACTAACCCTAACTACTAAAGAATTGCTGCAAACCAGTACTAATTACCAGAAACTTCTTGATTCTGACCCAAATATATTATTAAAAAAAAAAACATAAGTGATTTAAAGAAACGATAGGAAAGAGTATAATCACTGCGATTAAAGAAACCGAAACGAAGCCGAAACCGAAAAATATTAAATTAAAGAGAGACAAACAACAAATCTTTAAGGACAGAAGCTGTATTGATCGAAATTCACTAGAATACAAGGATTTTAATAAGGCAATAAAAAAAGAGTAAATCAAGACATGAGGGAAAATACTTCTAAAAAATTAAAAATATTCTAGAAACAAACAAGAACATCAATGTGGTAAAAACTCTAAAAAGCATAGGCCGACAACAAATACACTAGATAAATTACAAAAATAGAATCACTATAATCGACAAAAATCAGATAATAATTATTTTCAAAGATTACTATACATAATTATACTCATCCAGCATAGCAAAATCTAAAAACCACGATATGAAACAAAGAATACTAACAACAAGAGAAATCATACGATTTTCTACCTAGCGAAACTGAATTCAAATTTCTACCACTGTGCCTTCTACAACTTGCAAAGCAAACAGCTTGATGAATTACTCGGCAAGGGAATCTAAAATATGTATTCCACCTGCCGTTCATCATGGTCAAAATTCGTAGTGAATTCAGTTTCTGGTACTTCAAACCGAGTAAAGAAATAAAACATAATAAGGGTATTCGATTTCTGTTTCGATACAGGGTAGCGGCAAGCCGCTTGTACGTATTTCGATCGCTTTAGGTCTCATCAGAGCGGTATATGCCACAGCTCCAAAAGAAATACTAAATGTAGGCTGTGAAACACTACCTGTAACTAATAACGAGGTTAAAAATGCCTTAAAACAGTTGAAAAAGCTCAAGGAGACAACGGAATAATAAAAGAGATGATGATAGGTAGAGGTCAAACTACTTTTAGTTAGAGGCAGGTAAAATCACGAACCAGTGCCTCTTTGGGCGTGCTATTCCAACCACTTGGCAAAATGTGCAGATACTTTTACTACACAAGAAAGGAAAGAAGACAAACACAATTTCGAAAATTACAGAACAATAAGCCTGTCACCACATCTGTACAAACCAACACTAACCAACAATTACCAATAAACTATCAAACAAGTTTACCAGGCTCTTAAACAAGCGAGATTTTGCAAAGGTTATAGTACCATAGAAATAAAATACCTACAGGCAATACAGACAGCGAAAAGTGTAACGAATACAATGACCCTCTTTGTTTGGCATTTGTGGATTACAATAAGACATTTTGTTCTATGAAACTCTGGGCCGTATTAGAAGGAATAAATAATGCAAGGATTGATTCCAGATATAAAATACATCTAAAATATATATACGACAATTCAACTATGCAAGTAAATGTAGTAAAAGGTCTAACAAGAAAAATAAGAATGAAAAAAGAAGTTAGATAAGAAAGCACTATTTCTCCAAAATTTTTTAGACTTGCATTAAAAGATGTGTTTAGAAACATAAATTGGAAACAACCCAGAATTAAAATTGATGGCAGATTTTTAAGTCATCTGAATTTTTTTGATGACATAGTACTCATCAGTTAAAATACAAACGAACTACTTTACATACTAAAGGATCTTAAACAAGAATCTGCGAAAATCGGTTTAAAAATGAATTTAAATAAAACAAAAGTAATGTCAAATTACAATAGACTTAGATGGAAGTGAGATCGAAAATGCCGAAAATATATAAAATTAGGACGTGAGAAGTAGGACGAAGGTGGAAGATGTAATTGGAAGAATTGCGCAAATAAAATGAAGCTAGCTAGGATATATACCACGACAAAACAAAGAAAGATGGACCAAGAAACAATGTAAATTTAAGACCACGCGAGCACAGTCGAGGTAGATGAAGACCACAATAGCGATGGCTAGACGACCTCAAAGCAAAAGGAGTGGATGAAGAGGAGCTGAAGAAGAAGATTGAAGTAACTCCTCTATCAAAATCTATTACCAACTTCAATAAGATCGGTTAGTTTTCTTTATATTATTGCTTGTATTATGTTGTTTTGATATTATGTTTTCGATCATTTTTACAATTATTATTGTTTGTTTTTTATCTATATTAAATAAATAACGTTCCTCAGATTGATTCTGCTAAAAGCTTTTTTAGGCTTCATCATTTTTTTTGTCGAAATAGAGATATGCTGTTACTGCTTTTCACTTTTTTTTTAAGTACCTATCTGGATATGTATATTGTATATGGCATTAGTAGAAGATCTTTTAGATCTAAATCCGTCGTGTTCTCCTGCTAGTATTATACGTTCATTGCGTTGGTACGTTTATCACTTTTTTGTTAGTTTTAGTATTGTATTTAGTAACTGAATAATACAATTTTTCGGTAAGATAGTTTCGAAACAAATTCAGATTTCTGCTTTAATCTGAACTTTCTAAATATGCAAGGTATAACAGACGTTGATATAGATGTTAATAGAGACATGGGGAATCTAAAATTTGCATTCCACGACATGTCTATCAACTAAGCAGAAATCCTTAACGAATTTGTTTCTTGTACTCATACAGAGTAGATCCGAATAAAATGAAATGAAATAAAATGAAATGAAATGAAATGAAACATTTTTGCTGTCTTTTTCATTTTAATACAATTTTTATTAAGTCTCCTTTTTTTCTTTTTTAAATATACTAACAAAATATCTCCAAGATAAACATATATACAAAGTATTAAGTCTCAATTTTTAACATAGTTTTCAAAATTGCCTAGTTAATGTTAGTCCACTTTATTTTCAGAGCTCTTATGAAGTATTTATTTTATATTAAAACGGAAAATCAAAAGTTATTGTACTTAACAAAATGTTTATAAATCTTTTAAACTGTGACTTTTATATGCTCTGTATATATCTTACCTCTTACTTTTTTAAACATATATTTCACCTTTCTAATTAAATAGCGGAAAATATGCTTGTCACCCCAAAACTATTCCCTAATTCAAGAAGTTCAGCGTTCTCAACTTCTAGACTATTCAATTCAAACCACTCCAAGATCGGTTTATGTCAAAACTTAGTACAACTGTACTTTATATTGAACGTAATGCTGTAAGTTAACCAAGTTAATATGCCAAATTTTCGACGAGGAGAAGTGAATTATTTTAAATTGTTATGGAAAGGTTCGATACGCTTAGAAGTAAAGGGTTTAATTTTCACTAATGTTTGCACAAGGTGAACCATGAATTAATATATAATTTAATAATTTGCATATTTATACCGACATAAAATTGCCTTCTAACTTAACATTAGACATTTACAAAATAGGGATAAGGTTTTATAAGCTAGATAAATGTTTGTAGAAACCATATTTCATTTTTTTTTGTCTCCAGTAATTCCAATTTTTATATTTTCATTTGCTTGTATGCTGTGTTATTATAACTTCATTATCGCTCTTTTTGTCTCTAATTGAATTTTAAAATAAATTTTTTTATTGTACAGTTATGGCTGTATTTTCGTGATGTATACATTTCGTTACTGTTAACAATTTAGAAGCGAAATGAAAGCTTATATATGTACGAGATAGAAAAACAAACCTAAATATTTTTAAGAGGCATACACCATACGATTAAAATTAAGTATAGATAAAATGTGGAAAATAATATTTAAAAATATTCATATAAGGATTTTGATAATTAAAGACAAAATAGAAAACAGATCACCACCGTTTATCCTAAACTGTAATGAAATATATCACTTTCTAGAAAACACAATGTATGTCAAACATCCTGAAAGAATTTCAAAAGATTACTCGAATGGAGCTGCCGAGCTAATTGAGATCCTTAATTTTGTTTACGCACACATAATTCAAAAGTAAAAAAGAATATCACTAGATTAAATAAGAATTTAAACCCCAATAATATCTCTTCTACAGAAGAAAAAGATGAACAATTATCTCAGGCAGAATTCTAACATGTCCAATAACTTTATTTTACAGTGGAATGATAATGGGTTTTTACCCATTTAAAACAGTTAAAACTTTGAATAAATGAATTATGTCCAACGATCTTATTTCTTCAAGAAACTCATTTTAAAAATATTGACATAAATCTTCACAATTATCAATGTTTTCCAAAAAAAAAGCACATCAGGCCAGTGGCGGAGTAGCTATCTTCGTAAGTACAGACCTAGAAGCTAGGCCAATTCCATTAAGTACTAATGTCGAAGCTGTAGCAGTGAGTATTACATACCAAAAACATATTAATATATACAACATTTATTTACCACATCCTAGCGAGCTACACGTACGACCCACAAGAACTCAATAACCTTCTTAATTAAATTCCACAGCCAATAATAATTTTAGGGGATAAGAACTGTTATCATTCTGCATGGAGAAGCTCTAAAATTGACAAATACGGTAATCTAATGAAACATCTCATTGACTCTTCTTATTTACTTTTACTTAATATAGGGGAACCTACCAGATTTACATCATATAACAGCTGTTTGTCCGCCATAGATTTGTCATTATGTAGTTAATTATTATCAACCTTTTTCACGTGAAATACTTTAAAACCGTTATTTGACAGTGATCACTTTTCTATCTGCATATCATCAAACGAAATTCAATCTTCTAATTTTCCAATCCATTATTCCTGGAAATTAATGACTACAAACAAGTCGTCTAATCAAGTCGACATTGAAACGAAAATTGAAATCTATCATCCAAGTTATGATTTAAACTCTAATATTACGTCCTTTATAATATAATTATAGAAGCAGCTTTAAATAATATATGTAGGTAAACCAAAGCTCTTCAAAAGACCTACAGTACCTTTGTGGTACAATGAAGTAGCACATGCTCTATTTTCTGACAATCATGCTTTTAATGTACCTAAAAACACAATACTAGTGAAAATTTACTTAATTTCAAAAAACTCAGAGCTACAGCAGGATGTCTCATAAATAAAAGCAAAGAGATACCTGGAGAGAGTACGTATCATCTATCAATTCTTTAACATCCTCCAAGGTTATCTGGACTAAAATTCGTAAACTTAAAGGCACCGATTCCTAAAGACATATAAACACCATAACACACAATAATAAATTATTCACTAGCAAAAATTCAATTCCAGAAACTTTAGCTGATGTCTATCAACAAAATTCTAGCGACAAAAATATTTTTTACAAATCCCTAACATACAAGAAAAATATAGAAGCTTCTAAAATCTCCACTAACAACTCTGACAGCCCCTTAAACGCTCTTATAACTCTTGAAGAGCTAGAGTTTTCTCTCTCTTAAAATTTTACTTTTAAAATATTAAAAACAGATCTGCAAGGCCAGATGCTATTATAACAGTCTTCATAAAAAACTTACCATTCGAAGTCAAATTAATTCTGTTAGATTTATTTAATATATGCTTCTTAAATCATGAATTTCCAGACCTCTGATCTTAAACAATAATCATTCCCATTATTAAGCCTAACAAGCCATAAGACTCACCTCTTACCAACCAATTTTTCTTACATGTTGTATGTGCATGTATTGTGCAAGATCCTAGAAAAAATTTTAAACCTCAGAAAATAATAATTTTCTTACTCCCTTCCAAAGTGGTTTTCTAAGAGAAAGATCCACATTAGATAATCACGTTGCATTACAGACTTCAATTAATGAAGCTTTTGTAAATAACCAAAAACTAATAGCAATATTTTTCGATATAACCAAAGCCTACGATAGAGCATGGGGGTACTGTATCCTACAAACATTGAAAAATACTGTCGTTCAAGGTCACATACTTGCATTTGTATATATTTTTTTAAATCCCTCAATTTAAGTTAGAATAAATAGTGTTACAAGCTTATCTAAGATACTAGACAATGGAATCTCTCAAGGTTCGATTCTTAGTCTAACTTTATTCTTAATCGCTTTTAATAGTATTATGGATATAATTAAAGCACCCATTAAAGCTAGTCTTTACGCAGATGACATTGTTATTTATACTAAATCAAATAATGTAATGACGAAACTAAAATTGTACAAAGTTTCCTAAACCGGCTGCATAATTGAACGATAAAAACGGGATTTGTTTTTTCTATTAAAAAAAAAACACGATACATTATTTTTAATAAAAATAAAACCCACATCACAACTAGTCTAACAATAAATAGTTTCCTTTAGAACAGTCAAAAGAAATAAACTTTCTAGGTCTAACTTTTGAGAAAACTTTAAATTGGAATTTGCACCTAAATAAACTACAGCTTTCCTGCCAAAAGAGATTAAATATAGGTACTCAAAATATTAACCAACAAAATTTGGGGTACTGATCATAAAATATTAATTATGCTCACGATATGTTACGATGCTGCATGTAAAACCACTTAAAAAAAACTAAACAGTATTCAATCTACAGCTTTGGGATTAGCATTGTGAGCTTTTAAAACTAGTCCGGTTATTAGTATGCAAGTTCTAATTGGAGAACCTCCCTTACATATAAGACGACAGCAACTATCCTTGAACTATATTGTAAAGATATCATCCCAGAAACAGCATCCTGTATTCTTCCACATCTGCAACCCTGGTCTTTTTCCTAACTCTAAACCCCTCATAGAAAAAATAAAGTTCACAACTTTTAATAGGAATTAACTCAATGTATCGCTAAATATAAATGCAAACTATCCCCGATGGACAAACCACCCATTAACTATTGACTTAACTGTTAGTATCCCAAATCTTTAGCCTTGGGCGTTATAAAAGTTATAGTAATTATGCCAATATTGGCATAATTACTTTAACTTTTTTGATTTATATCTTTATAAGACAGCACTGTAATATGGGCTTTTTATTCAACATTTAATTTACTTTGTACCACTGACCTGATAATGCTTTACAAATTTTATAAAGTGAAACCGGTCGTTTTGGGTAGTAAAATTAAACTGATTGTGAGTAAGTCTAATTTATTTCTTTTACCTCTTGTTTATAATTAATTTAATGCGCTACCAAATTATACATTTTAGAGAAACTTAAATAAGGCTTTTTGAGGTAAACCCAGTTACAGTATTACAGTTGCTTACGACATTTTAAAACAACGTCTACAACTAGCACGTAACGCAATATTTTGTGTCTATCTTTATTGCATTACAAAAATGCCCGAAATCCAATCAGAGCAACGAATTTCGTAAAATTAGCATAAAGGGTCAAAATCTTACTCAGATGCATTTATACGCGAATATACATTGTGCCTGTCAGCTTCTTTAAGACCTTCAGAGCTCGTGTACACGAGTTGGACTTAAAATGAATTTCTCCAAAACACAATATATGACCAATCTAGTACTGGCGAAAAACATCTCAACTAACGGCACGCAAATTGAACAGGTGTATAGCTATAAATATCTGGGCCACGAGATTAAATTACTAAGAGATAATCAAACAACGGAGCTAACCAGGAGAATAGGATTCCGTAAGCCATGGATGGCTTACGGAAAACTGAGAGAAGTCTTCAGATCAGATATTCCCATGTGCTTGAAAAGGAAGGTCTTTGATGAATGTGTACTCCAAGTTCTAACGTATAGAGCAGGAATATTCACCCTTACCAGAAAAGTAATCAATAAAATACAAGTGGCACAAAAAGCGATGGAGAGGTCAATGCTGAAAACCTCCCTCAGAGACAGAGTATCAAATACAATAATTAGGAGAAAAACTGGTGTTACTGACGCAGTTCAAAGGATTACAACATTGAAATGAAACTGGGCGGGGCATGTTGCCAGATTAAAAGATGGAAGGTGGACGAAGGAAATTCTGAAATGGAGACCTAATCGAGGACGTCCTCCAACAAGGTGGTCAGATGACATCAAGCGCATTGAGCACAACTGGATTCAGAATGCTCAAGATAAAATGCATTGGAATTATTTACAGGAGGCCTATGTCTAGCAGTGGGCTCAAAACGGCTGAATGGGTACTTTAGGGTGCCTGAATGAAGGCAGCTGTGCATTTTTTTAATAACGAAAACATTCAAAATGCCAAATAGGTGATATTATTCACAATTTTAAACGATATCATATGAAAAAACACCTTATTTGAAAGCTTCTGTCTAACTCAGTACTTTGTTGATCTTTTTGCGATTTTGTCATGAAATTTTGTGACCCTTAAATATTTAATAGAGACAGTGTAAGAAAAAAGTATGGCTTACTTATAATTTTTTTTGTAATGACAATAATGACGGTTATGACCTACACTGCAGAGATTTAATTCGATGGCAAGAAGACGACAAAATTAAAGAAAAAGTGTAAAATAAAAATGGTTAGAGATATCACAGAAAAAGACTATAGCACAGACAACGTGATAAAGACAGGGAAAAATTGTGGAATTATGCGCACCTAAGAAAATTCTTGATATTTGTTTTATTATAGCATATATTTTTCTCCATTGAATAAAGTATAACCTAAATCGATCAACTATAACAAATAAAAATATTGCTAGCATTAGAGCAAACCTTTTGAATATTATTTCAAACCAAAAATAAAAGCCAAGAAAGAAATAGAAAGACGAAAACATTTGTGGTTAAAAAAAATATGGGATTGGTCTATTTTAAAATCACATTTACTGTGTCGATAATATGGACAAAATCGACATTACTTCGCCATTAATCACTGTTGTCAACACTTAATCAAGACATCATTAGAAATAGATTATATATAACACATATGTTAGAAAGAAATATAGAAGTTGGATGCCATATGCACATTCGAAGAACACATAGAAAGGACTTTCCTGGCGATCTAGGAAATTATCCGGCGAAGAAACGCTCGACTGGACTAATTGGAAAAGGAAAGATTCGGTCGTTGGACCTGCTGCTCTAAAGTAAATTTCTGCCTGAATGGAAAAACATAAATTCTAAAAGAGCGGATTAGATATATAATTAATTTGTAAATTTCTAGAATAAAGAGAGTTTATTATATCAAATCCCGGTAAACGTCACCAATATACCCATACTGTTCACATAATCATATACATCATTCTAAATGCATTAGAGGGCACAAAAGAGGGTATAAACCAGAAGTCAAATTTATTGCAAGCTCGTTAGCATTAAGAAATATTTAACTCCTATATGTCGGTCAGACATATATAATAAAATAAAAAGATGCATATTTTGACTTAAGAGAAATTAAAGCAGGGGTACGTCACGGTAATATAATAGATCGAATCCTTTACCTACTGCGCACCACTGATATTCTTAACCTTGATACCATTGTAACATTTTCTCATAATGCTGCCATTCTGGCTATTGTGAATGATCACAAAAAAGATAATAAGAAATTATTAACAACTGTACACTAGATTCACACATAACTCTAAAGATGATGTAGAAAATTGAAAGAAAGTAAAGTTATTTACTTTATAAATAAAAAAACAGTCCTACATAAGACAAAATTAAGCTAAGATCACCTATGCCAATACATTAAAAAATTTGGGAATAACACTAGGCGTCAGCTTTTGCTGAAAAGCTTCACAAAAAAAATTGTGAAGAGTTTGGTATGAAATATAAAATAATATATACCATATGTATACATTCTTGTCTACGCATAACAAACTACTATACAAAATATTTTAAAGGCCCGTTTGGATATATGGCTTGCAGCTTTGGGTTTGTGCTAGTAAAAGTAATATTTAAGATATTCAACGATTCCAGAACAAGGTATTTACCATAATTTTACTATCGTAATGGAGATAAGAATTAAAATCTTCATTAAAAAACTTAAACTAAAATTATATGAAAACGCTATCTGCCTCTGCTTCTTCTTTCTTTCGGTCCTGTCGTTAGCTTCTTGACAATCTTATTGTCTAGTATTCGTATTATGTGTCCAACCCATATAAGACGCTTTGTTTTAATGAACGTGACGACATCTGCTTACTAAAGTGTTATTATAATTTATAATTATATCTTATGCGCCACTTCCCTCGGTCGTTTATGGCTACAAATATTTTGCGGAGTATTTCACGTTCGAATATTCCTAAAATTATTTCATCCTTCTGCGTTATAGTCCATCGTTCCCTCTCATATGTGAGGACAAGCCTTAGCAGTGTTATGTATATAATAATGTTAGTTCTTTTTTGGATATTTCTTGGGTGAAATTGTTTTTGGAGTCCATGGTATGCCCTATTTGTAAGGTATATTGGTTTTTTAATTTTTTGGCTTGTTTTGTTGGTAGTAGTCACTAGCCAGCCAATGTATGTGATGCTGTCCACACGTTTTAAGATATGACTTTTAAAGCCTGTTTCCTGTTCCACATTTACTATAAAATCCTTAAACACTAATATGTACTTGTTTTTGTCTCCGTTGATGAAAACACCGACCTGGCAAAATGGGAACAAGCAATAAAAAGCATAAATAATTTGATATATGAATTTAATAAATTTTATATGTAACAAAATATAAACAATAAATTTAGATACTCAAATATGTATGATTTTATACCAAAAATTGTTAAACACTTCTTGATTAGCATTGTAACATGTATCGATTTACATATTTATGATGGATTTATTTTGCATTACAAAAATTAATTAATTTAAGGTATTTTTTATGTTATAATAATAATTCATCTTTTAAAATTTTTGATTTGTGTTTCGACTAAAATACCGTCGAGTATGCTGCTTCATTTTTTGTTTACTATAGCACAAATACATTTTATTTTTTTTGTTAAACTATTTATTTATAATTTACAACATTAAAAGTAGAGTTGTTCGGTAGAATTTAAATCGATCGGACGTGTGTAAATTATCGGCGTTAATAGTATCGATAACAAAACTTTTTTCCTATTTGTTTTGTTGTTTTGCGATAAACAATTAATTTTGGTGAAACTATAGGTGTTTTTTCATAAAGATGAGTGAATTAAATGGGGGCAGCAAGCCCCCTGACCCTCCCCCTTATGATAAAGATGAAAATCAGGTTGGTATGATGGAATTTACAAATATGGAAACAATTTCACAAAAACAAGAGAACCAGAATGTAAGTACTAATTTAATGTCTAATTCTTTGGAAAAAAACGATAATGTTTCTAACGTTAATGAGAAGGTAAATAATAGACAGGTTTATTTATATACAAATAAAGATACCGGACCATATCATGTTTACGTAGAAAATTGCTCGGGATCTTTCACCGGTTAGTTAAATGCTTTAAGAGTTGGTGACATTATTCTTTCTGCGTTTCCTGAATTGGACTCAAAAATTACAAATATTGATTCTATAGGTCGTAATAGAATTAGGATTAAATTAACAGACTACAAAAATGCAAATTATTTAATAAATCAAAAAAATTCATCAGTATTTGTTAAAAATAACTTAGAATTGTATATACCTAAATTCATTCTGTTCCGACAAGGGATAATTAGAGATATTGATACAGATTTTTCTGAAGAATATGTAAAATCAAAAATTAAACAATATGATAGTCATTGTAACTTTGAAATTGTAAACGTTTGGCGAATTAAACGCAAACAGGAAGTAATTGAAAATGATTAAAAAAAAAATAATTTACGTTCCCACAAAATCGTGTATTGTTTCCTTTAAATCTCAGATATTACCGCGTTATATTTCAATAAATAAAGTTATTAAAGAGGTTGAACACTATACACAAAAAGTTTTAATATGTTTTAATTGCCTCAAATATGGGCATTTGGGTAGTCAGTGTAAAGGTCGCCCAAGATGTGGTAAATGCCAAGAGTCACATAATACAAAAGAATGCCAAATAAATGACTATATCCCAAAATGTTTCAGTTGCCAAGGAAATCACTATACAACAAATTTATCAGTGTGTCCAGAGTTTAAGAGACAAAAATTAATTAAGGAAGCTATAAGTTTTTCCAACATAAACTTTTTTGATGCCAATAAACAGGTTCCCAAAACTTCCTATGCAGATATTTTAAATAAAAGCAATACGAGCCATCCATTTGACTTACTTATTCAACCCACTTCTTCTACCTATGTACAATCTAGTTCTTCCTCTACTTATGTTCAGAATATTCCAAAAGTCAACTCCTCTAGAAAACAATTTGCTTCCCATTTGCTTTATAACAGTAGCTCAAACGAATTAAAAGATAAATCTAATAAAAGGCCAAGACCAAATACTCCTGATCCATCTGAACAGATCAGAAAAGAGATTATTTCTCAGGTTAATGTTCCCAGTACTTCGGGAGGAATATTAAGTAGCCCTCAATACAAAAAAACAATTATCACAGATCGACAGTCAGAGGTCCTAGATCCTAGTATAATTAATGTAATTTTAGAATTGGTTATGAAAATTGTTAATTCTTTACAACAAACAAATAATTTAAATGTTTCTAAATCAGAAATCATCCAACTAATTAGTAAACATGTAAATCCAGATGTGTTATCAAATTCGCAGACCTAAACTCAAAATTAAATGTTTTGCAATGGAACTGTCGTTCGGCAGTCTCAAATAAAGTAAATTTATAATTTTTATTCCATCAAAATCAAATTCATATTGCCTTATTATCGGAGACATGGTTTAAGCCTGATTTGTATTATAACTTTAAAAACTTTAATTGCTTTAGGACAGATCGTATAGATGGATATGGTGGGTCAGCTGTTTTATTGAAAACAAATATTAAATGTCAAGAAATTAGATTTAACATAAATATTTCTATTACATACACATGTATTTCCTTTAAACTACCATCAACAAATAAAACCATTCATCTTGTATCCCTATATAATGAACCGAAAAACAAAACTACAACACAGGAATGGCTATACTTTTTTAAAATTATACCAAAACCCTTTATTTTGGGAGGTGACTTTAACGCGCACAATGTCGCATGGGGCTGTGAAGTTAATGACACATCTGGAAAATCATTGTTGGATGCTATCGAGCAGTGTAACCTTGTATTTTTAAATGACGGTTCACCCACTCTTGTTCCTTTAACCACACATTCACGAGCATCTGCAATAGACCTCACAATATGTACTCAAGATATTATAGGGCTACTGAATTGGAATGTTTTACAAGATCCCCATGGATCAAACCACCTACCCATTATCTTTTTAATTTATCACCCAAAGGGAAAAGAAACCAAGAGACTACACAAAATCTGGAATTTCAACAAAGCAGATTGGAATTTGTATTCATCACTCTTTACATCTCTAAACCAACCCAGGACGTATGGTGATCTAATTGAAAACTTCTACTTCTCAGCCAATACAGCAATACCACAATACACGAATATTACCAACAAACATCACATTCCAAAACCTTGGTGGGACAAAACGTGCCAGGAAACAGCCCGGCGCAGAAAATTAACTTATATTAATTATAAGCAAAATCCCACAATAAGTAACCTAATAGAATACAAAAAGATGGACGCATTAGCGAAGAAAACCTTTAAGGAGAAGAAAAGGAAAAACTGGAGGGAGTATTGTGAAAGTTTGAATCAAAATACTCCCATCAAGGAGGTATGGAGGAAAGTAAATTGCTTCAAAAATCGCAAACAATCCAATAAATTACCTATTGACCCAGACGAACCATGGATAACAGAGTTTTACCAAAAAATTTTTCCAGATTGGGTTCCGAATGATATTACCAACTCCATAGCCACTGTTTCTAGAGATAACCTTTGCTTAGATCGTCCGTTCTATCTATGGGAACTAAGAAGGGTCCTCAAACAAAATAACAATACTGCTCCTGGTAAAGACAATATATCTTATTCTATGATTTCTAACCTGACAAATGAACATAAAATCCATCTACTTCATATTTTAAATAATATTTGGCAGAAACAAGCACCAATCCCAGAAAGCTGGAAGGAGTATATTATAATACCTATAAGAAAACCTGGCAAACGTGATGACGATTATAATTCATATCGCCCAATATCTCTAGCTTCTTGTCTTCTTAAAACCCCGGAAAGACTAATTAAAAATAGATTAGAGCATTGGTTAGAATTTAATGACATTCTCCCACACTCCCAATTTGGTTTTCGCAAGTTTAAATCCACGCAAGATGCCATAACTGCTCTCGTAACAACAGTTCAAGTCAATTTCACGGAAAACTCATCTACTGCAGCTGCATTTCTGGACGTATCATCTGCTTTTGATGATATAAATTTGGATATCCTTGAACAAAAGTTATTGTCAGTCGGGATACCTATAGGTATAACATCCTTTTTGAAAACTTTGTACTCAGAGAGATTGATTTACTTAAAAATCAATGAGAAATTTTTTTCTCCTCGACTGTCCTATATAGGCCTGCCGCAAGGAAGTATTTTAAGTCCACTTTTATATATTTTATATAATATAGATTTAGAAGTCATTGTTCCTATTAACACAAAAACACTACAATTTGCAGATGATGTGGTACTCTATTCATCAGACAATTCAATCGATGTTTCTAAAAATAATTTAACAACAGCTATTTCAACAATACATGCATATTATGAATCAAATGGATTAACATTATCAGAATCCAAAACAGAAATCTGCTTTTTTTCTAGAAAACATAGAATTTCAGAAGGGTATATAAGTTGTGGTCAATTCAAATTTCCAATTAAAAACTATATCAAATACCTGGGAACTTATTTAGACAGAAAACTTTTGTGGAAAGACCATATTCAACATATCATTAAAAAAAACCGAAAAAGCTATGAATATCCTAAGAGCTTTCTGTAAAACAAACTGGGGTGCAGAACCCAACATTAGTTTAATGTTTTATCGATCTATGATACGACCAGTTTTCGATTATAGTCCTGTCACTTGTATGGAAACGCATCGAACACTCATTTAACAAAAATTGAGGTACAGAAAAATAAGTGCCTACGCTTGTGCCTTGGGTATCTGAAATCTACACCAATTAATGTAATGGAAATTGAAGCTGTTGAACCGCCATTGAATTTACGGAGACAGTATCTTACCGACAAATATATAGCTCGTACCATTAGCAGAGACCAAGTATTTCTTAAAGATATACACAATCTGGTTGTTTTAGATTTGACTAAAAGGTATTGGTTTAAGAAAAATCTCCACTCGTGGCGGTAAGCTATAGAAATCTGTCTAAATTCAAAGAGGTACTTTATAAGGGTCATCTTCCACCAGTTTATACTGAAAAGCCTCATGTACTGTTCTCAATAAAAATCAAGACAGAATTTCTCAATGATGTCCAAGGCCCCATGTTTAACGCAGAAATTCAGAAGAAATGGCCTAATTATTATTATATATTTACTGATGGTTCAAAAAAAGGAAATAACACTGCTTGCGCAGTATACCAACAGAATTCTGGACTACAACATAAATATAAGTTACCTGATGAAGCCACCATCTACACATCCGAAATGCTGGGTTTAAAGTTTGCTCTTTCTCACGCTTTGACAAGCGAAATGAAGAACTGTGTAATATTTACAGACAGTAAAACTGCAGTAGAAAGATTAGGTATAACAAATAAATCCAAACAATTGACTCATCTTGATATAGAGATTTTAAAATTGTACTACGAGGTTTCAAAGCTCGGAGGAGAAGTTGTTATCGCATGGATCAAAGGCCATTCTGGGATAATGGGTAATATAATAGCAGATGCTCTGGCAAAAGAAGCATTATCAAGCGGAGAAACCATAGACAACAATATTTTACCGGTGTCAGATATAGATGTATATAATAAATATCGGCTCAAATTAAAATGGCAAGCCAATTATACGGAATCCGAAAGTCAGTCATCATTTAAATATTGGCAACCCACACTTCTTAAAAAAAGGTGGTTTCATTCAGAGTCCAACAGAAGTTTTATTAAAACTATTAATAGGCTAAGGTCAAATCATGCTCTAACACCTTCAAGAATGTGCAAAATGAATTTAGTAGACACTCCAAACTGTACTTGTGGTAAATATGGAGATTTAACACATATCTTTGGTGAAATATGGAGAATTAATTTTCTCTGGAAACGTAGAAATCTATAATTGTATTTATCAGTTAATAAGAAATTGTAAATATAAACTTTAAACAATATAATTTACTAACCATAGAATTAAGATGAAACTTGTAAGCAATTTGCAAACATACCAATCATGTTATAAACCTTTTAATACGAAAAAAAATAAAAAAAATAAAAAAAATATATAAAAAAAAACAAAAAAAAAATGTGAAACAAAATTATTTCAAAAGATGACCAAAACAAAATAAAAAATATATATACATATTACATACAATATCTTAAAAAGTAATATAACAAAAAAAAAGTAATATAACGGAAAAAAAAATAAAAAAAAATAATAAATAAAAATAAAAAAAAAAGAGAAAAATTAAAACTTACATTTAGTACTAACTCGAACTCTGATTGTTGTTCTGTGAATACAAAAATAAAAAAAAAAAAAAAAAGTATTTTAATGAAATTGATGATAAAGCATACAGTTGTTGGCCAGTAGCGTTTGACTTTATTTCACCTAACAAGGTATTCGGGCCAATGTCTTTTGATTTTTCTCATTATTGGTGAGGCGTTGGCAAGCACTTTAAGTAGCTCTTATCGTCTCTTAAATATTTTTACGTTTATAACTGATGTTTTATTGGTCCCTAGGAAAGGATTGATTGAATACTTACCAAAGAGTACTCGTGTGTTGTATTTCTCAGTATTTTAGTCTGAAATATTTGTCAAACTTTGTGGTACTTTGTTCTACGCATCCTCGCAATTCTGTGCTAAAGATTCAACCAGTTTTAATACGGTTTTATATATGAATAACTTGGTTTCTGGTTGTTACGCGATCGCCAACACTTTGGTTTTTTCCGCCTGTCGAAGAAGACGTTGTTTTGCGTTCCAGCGCCAGTAGCTGCTGCTACAAATACCATGAAGTTAAGTATCATCCAAGTTTAGGGTACGTTTACCATCAGCATCAGTTTCTTTAATAAAGTCCTCGTAGACATACCGTCTCAGGACTTGCAACTTAATGTAGAGTCATATGTCGCCATGTTACCAATCCAACGGTAATTTTACCATCTAAATTGTAAATTAGACATAATGTAAACTAAATTTTATTTACTAATTTGTAAAGGGTTTTTACCCCCATATTTAGTGGCTACATCCATGTATTAACTTGACACTAATGATGGAATACTTATTCCGAAAACGTTTTGTCAATTTAACATAGCCCAACTGGGTTTTTTATATACCTTTTTATAAAGGATCTTATTCAAAAAATTTTTAATATATGGTATACAGCCAAATACAGGAACTTAGTTTCCTTGTGGCTTTTAGGTAACGTTGTCGGTATTTCTGTGGATTTTCATGATAGACATCGTTGTATAAAATTTGACTATTTATACCGGCTATGTTCATTAACTGACACACATTTTATCGACAGTATCAACTCCACCATTGTTAGAGTTATAGTATAAAATAATATTTGGTTTGTTGTTATCGGTATCGATAGAAGAATCGCTTTGCACTGTAGCAAAATTACTGCCTCGTTTCATTTTGAGACGCAAGATAAAATAGAAACATTCTTTTAAAACCCAAATATAGATGATCCTATAGATCTTTCTTTATTTGGTAAAAGATCCAATGGAATTTTCCTTTTATTCTTTTTTCTGTTATAACCATTGTTATGTTTTATTGCTAAAAGGTCTTTTGCTAAAGGTAGTTTGTATATCAGTTCTCGCAAGTTAAGTTTCTTTTTCTGTCTGCCGATAGTTTTATCAAACGTAGTGTAATAGCAGTTGGAGTATTGAATTTTTGATATGGCCCTGCGGGCTGTTTACCGCAATATATTTTAATATTAGTCAGGTAACAAGTTCGTGAATCACATAAACAAAGACCTTAATACCATATTTGACTGGCTTTCTTCGTATATATTGAGTAAAACACCATCTGTCCCGAAAAGGAATTAACATTTTATCTATTGTCGTTTGTGGACCTAGACAGTAATCTGCAAAACGGTCAAAGATAAAACGTATAGGCGCAAGTCTATTTGTTTACTTACTGTCAGGTCTCGTAACCTTATTGTCAAATCTAAGTACTCTAAGAATAAAAAAAAATCTTTTACAACCCCTAACTTTTACACTCTAACAGCTCTAAATATTATCGATCCAGTTCCATCTTTTGTCCATAATTCTACAAAATGGGTATGATTTTCTTTTCTTATTTTAGGTAAGTATAGCAATCCAAGAAGTTCTAATAACTCACTCTTAGATTTAGGTTTTCCATTTCGAGGTCAATCGTAGTTTGGCCGTACTTTCTCTATATATCTATATTGGTGCATTCAACAAATTGTTCAAGCATGTCATGGGTAAAAAGTTTCTCAAATGCGCCTTTTTCGCCGGGAATATTTCGAGCACATTGTTTTGGGCCAGGAAATATTCTTACAATATGTTTCTTCTCAGTTCTGGAATATTCACTACTAATTTGGTGCTTATTCCAAAGTGTTACCCTTTTTCCTATAAAATATTTCTATTCATTCTCAGTATCGCTATCGCTGTATAACATCTCGATGTTTTTACTTAGGTCGTACTCCTGCTCTGAAGCTGAGCTGTGGTCACTATTCCCTATGGCCTCTATATCCGAGGTATCTTGTTTTCCACCTACTTTTTCTGTTGAATTCCCATCAAATATAGCTTGCGCTAGAGCCTGAAGTTCGTTATCTGTGACTCTATTTGAATTGTTTTTTTTTTCAGTCACTAAAAATAAAATTTGTTATTATTTATATAGTTATTTACCTATTATTGTTCTGAAGCTATTTTCTTGTGGCATTTTAAATTAATTAATATTTAAATGGGAATAAGCCACAATTAAAGGTTAAAATACATTTATTGACGTTTCAATTTCCACTTCGGAAATCGTTCTCAAAATACAAACATTAGTAAATTAAACAAATTTTTTTTTTTTTTTTTTTTTTTTTTTTTTTGATTGTGTCATCTGCAAAAAGAACACCGTTCGTGTTTTCCAAAGCACTTGGTAAATCATTATATATATATATATATATATATATATATATATATATATATATATATATATATATATATATATATCAAGAATAACAGAAGTCCCAAAACTTATCCTTGTGGTACTCCGGTTGAAACTGGTAAAGGATTAGATTCTTGATTATTAAATGCAACAATATGAGTTCTTCCTGTAGGAAATGATTTTAAAAGGTAGTGTATGGTACCTCTTATTCCATAGTACTTTAATTTTATCGATAGTATTTGAATATCCACACAATCAAAAGCTTTTATAAGGTCACACTTAATCCATAAGTAGAAATATGCTTTATTGTCACTGAAAATTTTACAATGTTATGGACAAAACTTAGAAAAGTAAAAAAAAAATAATAATAACAATAACAATTAAAATTTACTAAAATTAGATAAATCGTCAATATCACAGAATAAAACATAATAAAATAAAATATACAATCCATTGCAAAATTTCACTAAATTGCAAATTGCATAATAAAACAAATTAACATTAACAAATCGATATGAAGGGGCCGTTTAAGGCTGCTTTCTATTAAAATACCAAGAAATTTTACAGAATCAATTATACTGATCTGGCTGTTGTTAATGGCATTCTTATTCTGTTTTTTAAGCATTTATTCGCCTTTCTTTCATTCCCTAATTCGTCTTTAATATATGTATATCTAGCCTTGTCGTTAGGGCGTAAAACAGTTAAATACACATAACATCGCAATGCAATAGAACGTAATAATTGAAAACTATCTAATGCAACTTCTCTGTGGTCCCAATTGGGACCACAGAGCAGTAACAATAGATGGCGAAAAGCTTAACCATCTCCGTTTGGCAGATGACATTGACCTTATCACAGATAATTTAGGAGAAGCCACAGATATGTTAAATGAATTTTACTTTGCAAGGTGGGCCTCAGAATCAACTTGACCAAAACTAAGTTTATGACAAAGGTCCTCAATAACCATTTAACTATTCAAGACAATATGGTAGAACTGGTGGAGAAATATACGTCATGAAATAAGAATCAGTAGGAATAACCAAACATGCGAAATCCAAAGACGAATTACTTTAGCGTGGCCAGCCTTTGGAAAACTGCGAGACACACTTAGTTCCAACATACCAATTAGCTCCAAAAGGTAAGTATTTGACCAATGCGTATTACCGGGTTGCGGGACCGAATAAGAAACGAAGATCTGCGAAGAAGGATGAGTATTGTTGGACATATACAACGGATGAGCAAAATTACAAATTGGAGGCCAAGAGCAGATAAAGGTAGTAGAAGAAGACCACCTACACATTGGGCTGGCGACAACAGGCGTATCACCAAACACTGACAACAAAGAATACAAAACCGTAAAGAATGAAGGAGTTTAAGGAAGGCCTATGTCCAGCAGTGAAAGTGATAAATGAAGGGTGGATGATGATGATGATGATTGTGATGATGATCTTATGCAATATAAAGCCATAGAAAACAATGATATATAGTAGAAAGCACTAAAAATACATGGAGAGCAAAAGAAAAGCCGTTTTTAAAGCCTACGTAAATCTGGTGATAAATCATTGATTTCTAATTATCGTTTTAGTACAGTTCATTCTGTTATTCTGAAAATTTTTAAATTCTTTAGTGACTGACTTTTTAGCAGATCATCTGAAGAATCAGCTGCATACTTCTTAGCATAGTTTTCTACCGAGTCGTTAAGCTTTTACCAACCTACCAGTTTACATTAATTACATTATAAATGGAATTAATATTTTGGAACATTGGAAAGCAGAGTATGCGGCACTTGGGCCAGACAGTGTGACGTCACTGTCGGTAAGCATTGGATCTATATTACCGACCAACGCGTAACTTAGCATGGTTCCGAACCTTTAGTCGTGACCGAAACCATATAGGGGAGGGGCCAACAAATACGTTAATACAAAAAACAAAAAAAAAAAAAAAAAAAAAAACAAAATTTGTTTAATTTACTAATGTTTGTATTTTGAGAACGATTTCCGAAGTGGAAATTGAAACGTCAATAAATGTATTTTAACCTTTAATTGTGGCTTAAATATTAATTAGTTATTTACCTTAAAAATAATGTCCAAAAATGCATATATAATTATTAATATTATAATAAATTAAGAAATATAACAGGTACCTATAATATAATTACACGCACAGCACTAAGAGCACTAATAAGGCTACTCCAGTCGAAGGTTAGGTGGTGAGGTGTTGCGATCCTGATAAGTTTCTGGAAATTAATAGTTTTTTTTTCAGTAAGTGATGTATAAATACACCACCGCGTGTAGTATTCTCTTATATACTTAAAATATATAATATACTTAAAAGTTCACAGTTGTTCTATATTTTCTAAATTAGTAATTTGATAAATTTTGAAATTTATTCATAAAGTGTCAATGAATGTCAAGCATGACGGTGGTTTGTGTTTGTATAAAACACAATAAAATAATTGCTTTATAATGTGAACCGAACGCTCATAAATATTTATTATTCCAACGAAACCGATATTGATATTTAGTTAAAAATTTTTGTTCCAAAATTAAACGTTGTCCAAAATTAACACGAACATATTTTTATTTATATATACTCCTGATCGGTACTAAACCCAAGAGTTATATTTTTAAGGGTTACCAAACAAAGAAAACAAAACGGAAAGACAACTGATAAACGTCTAAATCTTTATTGTTTTTGAAAAGGTAGGTCCGCATACCAAATTTTATTAAAACAAAATAACTAATAATAAGTTACTATAGTAAGAGTGTTCTATCATTAAAGGGGCAAAATGAAACTAGAAAGTTCTATAATATCCTAAATAAGACAAGAAAAGAATTTAAACCACGGCTGACGATGTGTAGAGACAAAAATGGACATATAGTCAATACCGCTGACGCAGTACAAAGCAGATGGGTTGAGCACTTTAAAGAACTACTTGGTACCGAAGTGGAAAATGATGCGTCACCCCAAAAACCAAGAAATAACACTCACGTAGAACCTCCTTCAATATTTAAAGTGAAAGACGCAATCACACGACTCAAAAATAGCAAGTCCCCAGGTGTGGATTGTATCCCCGCAGAGCTCATCAAACATGGAGGTAACAGCATTATGCTCCAAATTCACAACATAATAGTCAAAGTCTGGGAAGAAGAACAAATGCCAGAGGAATGGTGCACTGGAATCATATGTCCACTGCACAAAAAGGGAGATTTGTTGGAATGTAAAAATTATAGGGGTATAACTCTTCTGAATACAATGTACAAAATATTCTCCAACATCCTGTACAGCCGTTTAAGTACGTACGTGGAAGAAATCCTTGGTGAGTATCAAAGCGGTTTTAGGCCAGGTAGGTCAACAATTGACCAGATTTTTGTGCTACGTCAAATCTTAGAAAAAACCAATGAATTTAATATTGACACGTTCCATCTCTTTGTGGACTTTAAGTCAGCGTATGATAGCGTCCTAAGAGGTAAATTATACGAAGCCATGAATGAACTTAACATTTCCCATAAATTAATAAGGCTCGTAAAAACAACTATGAGTAAAGTGATCTGCAGAGTGCAAATACAAGGCGATATGTCACAAGCGTTTGAAACATACGCAGGGTTACGGCAGGGAGACGCGCTGGCGTGCCTTCTCTTTAATATAGCATTAGAAAAGACTATAAGAGATGCCGAGTTACACAATAGGGGAACAATCTTTAATAAATCAATGCAGATTATGGCTTACGCTGACGATCTGGATTTGATCGCACGTACTACACGAGGACTTAAAGAGATGACTTCCACCTTCTTGACATCCGCACAAAATATGGGCCTTAAAATAAACGAGGAAAAAACCAAAATGTTAGCATCTATTCCAAATAACAGAGATAGAGCTAGAAACGCCGAAGAAAACATCAGTATAGACCAATATAATTTTGAGGTAGTAAATAAGTTTACATATTTGGGTTCTCTCATAACAAACGATAATGACACATCTGAAGAAGTAAAACGGAGGGTACTGCTAGCAAACAAATGTTATTTTGGACTAAGCAAGCAGCTAAAAAACAGAAATTTAAGCCAGAAAACCAAACTAATAATATATAGAACACTCATCCTACCAGTGCTGACATATGGGTCAGAAACATGGACCATCTCCAAAACATACGCAAATCGTCTGCTCGTCTTCGAAAGGAAGATACTAAGAAGAATAATGGGCGCATTCTGTGAGAATGGTATTTGGAGAAGGCGATATAATTTCTAATTGTACAAGAAGTATAAAAAAATAGTAAATGGTAGAGATGTAATATCCTTCATAAAAATAGGTAGGCTTAGATGGTCTGGACATGTGTCAAGAGCAAATGAAAATTACCCACCCAGATGAACTCTATTATCGGTCCCAGTGGGAAATAGGAGTAGAGGCAGACCACGACTGAGATGGAGGGACGGTGTGGACGAAGACGCAAGGAAAATCGGCACGGCAAATTGGCAACGGTTGGCGATGAACAGAAACGACTGGCGAAATAGACTGGGGAAGGTCAAGGCTCAACTAGAGCTGTAGCACCACTGATGATGATGATGATAGTAAGAGTGTTCTCTTATTACAGTTACAGTATAACTGTTCACTTACAAAATGTTTACAATAAGTGATTATTTTTAAATGTAGCATGTTTTGCGTAGTCTTTCTTTGTCATTTTCCCAATTTATTTTCGATCAAGCAAATGTTTGTTGTTTTGTTATTTTTTTTTTGGTCCTTTTCCACGTTTTTTAACAATATTATTCTCCCAAATTTAGTATTTTAAATTGTTATAGATTGTTTTTATCTCCTTATTTCTTCCCGTATCGTTTTAATAAATTTCGGTGCAAAAATAATAATAAAAAATGTTAATAACCTATAGCTTAATTCAACAGAAAGAATAATTCGAAACAATAATCATTTTTAGGTTGCTTTAGGTTAGATTATACATATACACATAAAATAAAAGTCAACCATTAAAAAGATAAAAATGCAAAAATGACCAAATATAGACTCACACCAAAAAATTTTTGCCTCGAAAAATTAGTAAATACAGTTGTGTGCGGGTATTCGAATCACATCTCCATTACTGGGTCTCCAAACATTACTGGGTCTCTATCGAAGAATTAGTTTTATTGTCTTAAGTAAAAACATTCAAATATCATCAGAAACTGTCTCAGATTAATACCTTTTACAAACAAATGATTACATTTTTCCTCTTCTCTGAAATCCTTTTTTTTACATCAGTCATACTGGCCCATCCTACAATAGAGATGTTCACTAATTTTTAAATATTGTTAAATTCAATAGGTTATAGCATATTATATAAAAACATAGCAAACATAAAATTGTTTAAATATATATATATATATATATATATATATATATATATATATATATATATATATGTCTTAAGATAAATCAATTCTTAATTTCAATTCTGATGGAAGCTAGAAAAACGGCTCCTCGTAGCAAGGCTACGGTGTGTGACGTCAGCAGTCGTAATGACAACTTGTTTTGTATACGTATGTACGAAGTGTGACCAGTTCTTTAAGTAATTAATCACTGATAATGAAGCCAAATAAGTGGTGTTTTGTTCCTGGATGTCTAAATACATCTAAAAACAATTCAGAGAAGATTTTTATTACAGTTCCAAACAATTTAACACCATATTCACTTAAAATTGTCAAACCACAGGTTTTTATATCTGTAGCTCGGAGGGATACAACACTATGTCCATTTTTTCAATTTGGACACTTTTACAGATTAATAATTAACTTTTATAACTTTATTTAAAGGAATAGAGTACTAGATCCTAAACCATTTGCTGATAAAAAAAGTGACCTTTAAAAGAACACCAAGTCCATTTTTACTTAGAGGGATAAAACACCATGTGGACTTAAAGTTTTGTCCCTCTACGCATGTGAATTACCGTCGCGCATATCTCTATGATGAGACGTAGACTGTTAGTGATCTAATATTAATACTTTTGCCATTTATGGTGTGTTTATAGTGGTATGTTCCTAATAATAAGAACAATGAACCATAATTCTCGTAGGAGAAAGATTCTTGAAGTACCTACTAAAAAGTTCTGCGAATTCTTCTACTGCATTTGCCTTTTTGCTCATTATTTTTAAATTATTAAAAAACATAACCTCAAAAGGGTAATGTAGTGATTTGATACCAACCTTAGACTAGCAATATTATTAAATCTTTTACAACCAATATTATACGCCTTGTTTAATTTCAGAATCAAATAATACACCAAGCAATGATGTTTTAAATGAAGAGCATATTATTAGAGATGCCTTGAGTTTTGATAACAAAGATCAGTCTAATATAGACAAAAGTTCTGATAAACTATTCGTAGTGGAAATGAAATAAGATCTGCATTACTAAAATGGGCAGATACCGTTATTCCTGAGAGTAACATAGAAGAAATCATACTATGGTCTTCCAAATGTTAGGGTCAGAATAAAAATGTTAGCAATAATACCTAGTTATTTAAAAAAGTAAAAATTATCATCTAGAAGTTTCTACTAAAGAGTAATACTCAAATGGAGGCGGACACTGTTCATGCGCTGATAGAGCGAAAGAGAAAAAACTTAACATTTCTATTTACACGCCCTGGGACTGGCAGCAGTTAGTCAAACAAACCTCAATGAAACATACCGTAAATAATATGGAACTAGAAGATTTTAATAATTGAAGGTCTTTGTATGATGTCAAAACATCTTAAAATACGCCTTTGATTAATAAAAGAGAGACATTAACAAACAACATGTTCTTCTGTCAAACTGTGTTTAACTGCAAGTTAAACAAAACAGCATTGGAACTCTGTTTTTAAAAAGTAATTTTTATAACGAAAACCAGGGGATTGTTTTTGTTAGATTTCGAAGGCGACACCTTACATTGCCAAAAGATTTGCAACTGGTATCACAAAGTCCAATACTTATATCATAACAAACGTATAACGATCTATTGGCATTACTGTCATATGTTCCTACATTTTGCCATGATTTTTATCAAAACTTAAAGCATACCTACTAGTAATACTAATAGTGACTATCCAGAAGGAGACTTACTTGAAAATGACTGAGTGGTTTGTACCTAAAATGCCATTTTGGTTAAATACATATATGTATTATTTGTATTTGTAAAGGTAAATTGTATGGTTAAATAAATGTTGTTATTGAATACCCCATACTAATTATTACAGTACAATAACTTTATTATATGTCCGTTACACCATGTCCGTAAAAAGGGTTAAAAAACACAGGAAAAAATTTGTTTTTAATTATAACAAATATATTATGTAAATAACAATAAACAGAATGTTCTATTAAAATATTGTTTCGATATCTCAATAAATAGCTGCAGCAATAATACTTTTTGGTGAAAAAAAGTTTAAAACTGCTCTCCTGTAAAGTTTTAAAAATGAACATAGTGTTGATTCCTTCAGAGGTACAGATTTGCATTTATTTTTTTTCTAACTTGCATAATAACTGCCTTTTCTAGTTTTTATCTCTCTTTGTAGCAAACACCACTTATTTGGCTCCATTATCACTGTATAAATACTTAAAGAACTGGTTACACTTTGTAAATACGTATACACAACAAGTAGTCGATACGACTGCTGACGTCACACACCGTAGCCTCGTGCGAGGAGCCGTTTTTCTAGCCTCCATGAAAATTAAAATTAAGAATTGATTTATCTTAAAAAATATATATTTTTAAACAATTTCATGTTTACTATATTTTTATATATTTTATAATCTATTGAATTTAATTGAATTTAACTATATTTAAAAATTAGTGAACATCCCTATTGGCGATAGACCTTATAATATGTAGTTCTTATAACCTCAGTGCTCTTGTATTAAGGCAAACCTCCTATAGGAACAGTAAGTTCTACGGAAGCTGGTTTACTGTACTGGGTTATGTGAAAGCTTTTGTAATATGAAAGAAACTTTTGAACTCGAAAGTGTACCAAACGTCAACATCTAACAATATGTTTAAATTTAGCTTCTATTCAATACCGAGTTTGAGCGCATAGTAATGTGTGCTGTTACTTTGCGGGAATCAATAATTAATTAAATGCTTTTAACTTAAGTATAGGTATTAAACTATAATTCGCTTATTTAAAAGTGGACAATGTATAACTGAATAGATTCATAAAAATGTATATTTTAAAATAAAATATATAACGGTTAATTTGTAAAAATATGAGAATTAGCACAGGCGAGGGCCAAAATATTCTTAAAATAAATCTTGCCACCAAGATAAGGTGCTATAATAAAACGTATTGGAATACGTTTTTATAACAAATAATTACATAATCCGGCAAATATTTCATAATAAGGGTTATTTTATAAAGGTTAATTTATAAAGGTAACTAAATATAATTGAATGTTTTTCCTAGCGAGCAATTTAAGATTGAAAAATGATCAAAAAGGGTTATTTTCACAAATTAGTATACCTGCTTGGTGTGCCCAAACAACGCTGTTTTGACCATTCCTGGTCCTAAAACGATCTTGATCAAACCAGTTTAAATATCGATAATATTTTTTAAAATATATCAAGGATCATTTAGAGCTGCCTACAAAAGACAATCTGGTGTGAAACATGACTTTAAGGGATTATTTTGCTATCAAGACTGGTCAAAAATCTGTGTACAAGCGAAGATATTAACTTTTAAAAATAATTTTTAAAAAAGGTTAGTTTTAGTCCTGTATTGACATTAAATTGTTTATAGAAGATTTTTCGAAAAAGTTAAAAACAAAGAAACACTAAAAACTTTTGTCTTCACAATTTCCACAAAATTTATTATCATTACAGCTGTGTAGGCAGAGTGTTTTTTTAGGTGATCTATTTTCGGTATGCGTTTACACTTTATAGTCTTCAACTGAATAAGTCGAGGAGGTTAGAACTGTTGGTTTTAAGTTGTTCATTCAGAATTATGTCCATATTTTTAAATTAATTAATTTCTATAGATAATAAAGATAGCTTAATGCCTTTATTTTTAATGAAAATAATTTGAACTTAAGAACTAAAGAAATAATTATGCTCTAAAAGGTGAAGTGTTTACGTAGAAGTTGTTTTTCCACTATTGATTGAAAGTCCTTTTATCTTCTGCTATTAGTATGTAAAAAGTTCTATCAGTTTGACCGATGTATATTTTTGGGCAGTCGCTACATTTACTTTTGTATACATTAGTGTAAGTGCTCTTTCTTTTAACTATTGTTGTTCTTAATATATTTGCCCAAGTTTTTGTTTGCTCTTAAAGCTGGTGTTATTACTTTTTTTATGTTTTGCTATTTTGTTTAATATCTTGCCAGTAATCGGGCAGAAGGTACTGGATTTTTCTCTGGCGGTGGAAATACTAATTTTAGGGCTTTCTTATGTAGTTTTTAATTTAAAATTTTACATATTGTTTGTTCGTTGTACCACCCATTGTACAACAGTCATCACATACCAGTACATCATTTAGGTATCTCCACCAATATAAAAACGTTTTGAAATACGTTTGAATACGGGATGTTCCGAAATCTTTGTTTCTAGATGATTCATAAAAATAACTGATAGCAATGGGCTTAGAGGATTACCCATTATAAGTCTTGCACTGTTATGGGTAATCATCTAAGCCCATTGCTAAAAGATAATTTTATGAATCATTTAAAAACCAAGATTTCTAAACATATCGTATTCAAACAGTTTTATATCGGTGGAGATACGTAGACGATGTACCAGCATGTTTTAGAGAAAATAACAGACAAGTAGACCAG